>NC_135884.1:73696214-74063423 GCF_964194155.1 Cetorhinus maximus | reverse complement strand
AGCGACTGCCTTTGACATCAAGGCTGCATTTGACTGAGTGTGGCATCGTGGAGCCCTAGAAAAAATGGAGTCAATGGGAATCAGGGGGAAATCTCTCCACTGGTTGGAGTCATACCTAGCACAGAGGAAAATGGTTGCGGTTGTTGGAGGTCAATCATCTGCCTCAAGACGTCAGTGCAGGAGTTCCTCAGGGTAGTGTCCCAGGCCCAACCATCTTCAGCTGCTTCATCAATGACCTTCCTTCCATCATAAGGTCAGAAGTGGGGATGTTCGCTGATGATTGCACAATATTCAGCACCATTTGCGGCTCCTCAGATACTGAAGCAGTCCATGTCCAAATGCAGCAAAACCTGGACAATATCCAGACTTGGGTTGACAAGTGGCAAGTAACATTCACACCACACAAGTGTCAGGCAATGACCATCTCCAACAAGAGAGAATCTAACCATCGCCCCATGACGTTCAATGGCATTACAATCACTGAATCCCCCACTGTCAACATCCTGGAGGTTACCATTGATTAGAAATGGAACTGGACTAGCCAAATAAATACTGTGGCTACAAGAGCAGGTCAGAGGCTGGGAATCCTGCAGTGAGTAACTCACCTACTGACTCCCCAAAGCCTGTCCACCATCTACAAGGCAAAAATCAGGAGTATGTTGGATACTCCACTCCAAACCACATCCCCACACACATACATTCCACCCCGAGTCATATCCCCAGCCACACCACTCCATCTTGAGCCACATCCCCACCCACACCACTCCATCCCAAACCACATCCCCACCAACACCACTCCACCCCGAACTACGTCCCCGCCCACACCACTCCACCCCGAACTACGTCCCTGCCCACACAACTCCACCCCGAACTACGTCCCCGCCCACAGCACTCCACCCCAAACCACGTCCCCGCCCACAGCACTCCACCCCAAACCACGTCCCCGCCCACACAGCTCCACCCCAAACCACGTCCCCGCCCACACAACTCCACCCCGAACCACGTCCCCGCCCACACCACTCCACCCCAAACCATGTCCCCGCCCACACAACTCCACCCCGAACTACGTCCCCGCCCGCACCACTCCACGCCGAGCCACATCCCCACCTGCACCACTCCACCCCGAGCCACGTCCCCGTCCACACCACTCCACCCCGAGCCACGTCCCCGCCCACACCACTCCACCCCGAACCACGTCCCCGCCCACACCACTCCACCCTGAACTACGTCCCCGCCCACACCACTCCACCCCGAACCACCTCCCCGCCCACAGCACTCCACCCCAAACCACGTCCCCGCCCACAGCACTCCACCCCAAACCACGTCCCCGCCCACACAGCTCCACCCCAAACCACATCCCCGCCCACACAGCTCCACCCCAAACCACGTCCCCGCCCACACAACTCCACCCCGAACCACGTCCCCGCCCACACCACTCCACCCCAAACCACGTCCCCGCCCACACAACTCCACCCCGAACTACGTCCCCGCCCGCACCACTCCACGCCGAGCCACGTCCCCACCTGCACCACTCCACCCCGAACTACGTCCCCGCCCACACCACTCCACCCCGAGCCACGTCCCCGCCCACACCACTCCACCCCGAACCACGTCCCCGCCCACACCACTCCACCCTGAACTACGTCCCCGCCCACACCACTCCACCCCGAACCACCTCCCCGCCCACAGCACTCCGAGCAACGTCCCCGCCCACACAACTCCACCCCGAACTACGTCCCCGCCCACAGCACTCCACCCCGAGCAACGTCCCCGCCCGCACCACTCCACCCCAAACCACGTCCCCGCCCGCACCACTCCACCCCAAACCACGTCCCCGCCCGCACCACTCCACCCCAAACCACGTCCCCGCCCGCACCACTCCACCCCGAACCACGTCCCCGCCCGCACCACTCCACCCCGAGCCACGTCCCCGCCCACACCACTCCACCCCGAGCCACGTCCCCGCCCACACCGCTCCACCCCGAGCCACGTCCCCGCCCACACCACTCCACTCCGAGCCACGTCCCCGCCCACACCGCTCCACCCCGAGCCACATCCCCACCCGCACCACTCCACCCCAAACCACGTCCCCGCCCACACAGCTCCAACCCAAACCACGTCCCCGCCCACACAACTCCACCCCGAACCACGTCCCCGCCCACACCACTCCACCCCAAACCACGTCCCCGCCCACACAACTCCACCCCGAACTACGTCCCCGCCCACACCACTCCACTCCGAGCAACGTCCCCGCCCACACCACTTCACCCCGAGCCACGTCCCCGCCCGCACCACTCCACGCCGAGCCACATCCCCACCAACACCTCTCCATCCCGAGCCACATCCCCACCCATACCACTCCACCCAAAACCACATCCCCACCCACACCTCTCCATCCTGAGCCACATCCCCACCCACACCTCTCCATCCCGAGCCACATCCCCACCCATACCACTCCACCCAAAACCACATCCCCACCCACACCACTCCATCCCGAGCCACATCCCCACCCACACCACTCCATCCCGAGCCACATCCCCACCCACACCACTCCATCTCGAGCCACATCCCCACCCACACCACTCCACCCCGAACCACGTCCCCGCCCACACTACTCCATCTCGAGCCACATCCCCACCAACACCTCTCCATCCCGAGCCACATCCCCACCCATACCACTCCACCCAAAACCACATCCCCACCCACACCTCTCCATCCCGAGCCACATCCCCACCCACACCTCTCCATCCCGAGCCACATCCCCACCCATACCACTCCACCCAAAACCACATCCCCACCCACACCACTCCACCCAAAACACATCCCCACCGACACCACTCCATCCCGAGCCACATCCCTGCCCAAACCACAACCCCACCCATGCCACTCCGCCCCGAGCCACTCCACCCCACACCTCAAGCCACATTCCCCCCACCACACCACTCCCTGCACTGCAGACCTTGATGAAGATAGTTGCAGTAACTTTCATTTAAAAAATGAGTGGAAATGTTACATCAGGCTGTGCATGAGCTCGAGCAGCTAACTCCATAATGTCATGACATGTTTGTATTGGAAACTCCAGAAAAACCAGCGATGGTGCTGCCAATTTGCAGTTACACGTATCTGTCTGCATTGCTTTAGGATAGCTGTGTTTGTCACTTAGAGCTGTTTATTCAGTACCCAACCTGATTAAAATGTGGCCTGTGGTGTCACAGGCCTTGTTGGGGGTGGTGGTTAAAGTTCAACATCACTCTGAGGCAAATAAAAACTCAGCTAGTATCTGTATGTTTGATCAGGGATATTAAATGAGGACAGGGTTATCCTGGCTTTGTACTCAGTCTCTTTACCTAGCGCCAGTCCTACTAACCCTACAGCGGTCGTGACCTTCAGCACCAAGCTGCGTAGCTGGATGATTCCCCCTTCAGAAAGAAAGCTTTCCAGAACCTCGAGGTGTTCCGGCCAATTGACTACTTTGTGAGTATTCTTCCTGTTGTTATCATTTATTGTGAGGGGAATTGAAAACAAGAATAGGGTTGTTATGCTTCAGTTACACAGGGCATTGGTGAGATCACATCTGGAGTACTGTGCAAAGTATTGGTCACCTTATTTAAGGAAAGATGTAAATACATTGGAAGCAGTTCAGAGAAGGTTTTCTAGAAGGTGGGTTGCCTAATGAGGAAAGGCTAGACAGGCTAGGCTTGTATCCATTGGAGTTTAAAAGAGTTTGAAACGCATAAGATCCTGAGGGGCCTTGACAGGGTGGATGTGGAGAGGGAGAATCTAGAACTAGGGGTCAATGTTTAAAAATAATTTGAGACACAGATGAGGAGAATTTTTTTCTGAGGGCAGTGAGCCTTTGGAACTCTCTTCCTCAAAAGGTAGTCGAGGGCAGAGTCTTTGAATATCTTTTAAGGCAGAGGTAGATAGATTCTTATTAAGCAAGGGGGTGAAACGTTAATGGGGGTAGGCGGGAATGTGGAGTTGAAGCCAAAATCAGATGAGCCATGATCTTATTGAATGGCGGAGGAGATTTGAGTAGCCAAGTAGCCTACCCCTGCTCCTAATTTGTATGTTCATAAGTCATTTTGGAAAATGCAGTTTGTACACAGCATGGTCCAAAAAACAAAAGTGAGATAATGCCCAACTAATTTAGTCATGTTGGTTAATTAATAAATATTGGGAGAACCCCTTTTTTGCTCCTCTTCAAATAGCCGTGTGGGATGTTATACATCCACCTAAGAGGGCAGATGAGGTGTTATTTTAACGTTTCATCCAAAAAACTGACAATGCAGCTCTCCCTCAGCACTGTACTGAAGTGTGAACCTAGATTATCCACTCAAAATGAATGGGACTTAAACCCACAAACTGGTGACTGATTCCGAGGTGACATTGTCACCACTGAGCCACAGAGTAGAGCCAGAAGCAAGGACCTTGACTGATTATTTTCTCTCAGAATGAAAAGGAGCATAAGGATTCATAATGGCAAAGGTATAACTAATTAATGCGTGCAGCATAACAGAAAGTGCTGGGCTACTCCAGACACGAGTAGGTAAGGACATTTCATAACTTAGGGGAACAGCCTTTTCCCTATTGTGATGGTTGCTGAGGAGATACGGTTGTGTTAGTCTTAAGGTAATTACATTTGGAGGAATTTGTATTGAAGGGGAAGAAAGTGCAATGGGTTTGAAGAGTTTTTGAATAAATTCTCTCTCGGGGGCGCATCGACACTATTTAAATTTCCTATTCCCGCTACAGCTGGTTTTGCGTCTCCAGTATTTGACATATGAGGTGTCCATTTTAGAAATTTGTGAATTAAATTGATGCTTGGGGATCCTGTATTGGATGTTTTCTTAACAAAATAATAACAAAAACACAGACAGCTTCCACTGATCCAGGTCTTGGAATCTATGCATTTATTCAGCACAAGTAGCAGAATCTGGAATCACGCTTTTTTGACCTGTCTTTGCTGTTTTCCCCCTCCAGTACCTGGTCTTGATGTATGACCTTAGACAACAATTGTCAGCAGCATAGTTAACCGTGGAGGGGCATCCTGGCCATACTCGATCATATCAGCACCCAGTGTCCTCTCAGACTTGCTTCATAGCCCTGGGGTGGGGGGGGGGGCGCTATATCCAGCGATCAGGCAGTTGATGTATGACCTTAGACAACAATTGTCAGCAGCATATTTAACCGTGGAGGGGCACCCTGGCCATACTCGATCACATCAGCACCCAGTGTCCTCTCAGACTTGCTTCATAGCCCCGGGTGGGGGGCGCTATATCCAGCGATCAGGCATAGGAACCCTGTCTAATGTTTTACAGCCAAGCCATGTTGTACTTCAGTATCTGTTACATAGCTGCGATCACTGGTTTAATTTCTTTGGCTAAAGAAGGGGAGATGATGGCATAGTGGTAATGTCACATGGTGGTAATCCAGAGACCCAGGCTAATGCTCTGGGGACGAAGGTTCAAACCCCACCATGACAGCTGATGGAATTTAAATTAAAATTGGGGGAGATGTAGTATAGTGGTAATGTCGCTGGATTAGTATTCCATAGACTGAGGCTAATGCTCTGGGGACATGGGTTCAAATCCCACCATAGCAGTTGGTGGAATTTAGGAGTCTGCGCTCAGTGCTGGTGAGTGAGGGAGTTTTGGGTTAATTTCTCTCTAAAGTCTAGTTTTGCTGGGAAGAGTGTCCAGCAGTCAGCATCGTGGTGAAGCAGTCTGGGAAGAATGTCCTGCAGTCAGCATCATGGTGAAGCAGTCTGGGAAGAGTGTCCTGCAGTCAGCATTGCGGTGAAACAGCCTGGGAAGAGTGTCCTGCAGTCAGCATCACAGTGAAGCAGTCTGGGAAGAGTGTCCTGCAGTCAGCATCACGGTGAAGCATTCTGGGAAGAGTGTCCTGCAGTCAGCATCGTAGTGAAGCAGTCTGGGAAGAGTGTCCTGCAGTCAGCATCGCGGTGAAGCAGTCTGGGAAGAGTGTCCTGCAGTCAGCATCGCGGTGAAGCAGTCTGGGAAGAGCGTCCTGCAGTCAGCATTGCGGTGAAGCAGTCTGGGAAGAGCGTCCTACAGTCAGCATTGCAGTGAAGCAGTCTGGGAAGAGCGTCCTGCAGTCAGCATCGGGTGAAGCAGTCTGGGAAGTGTCCTGCAGTCAGCATCGCAGTGAAGCAGTCTGGGAAGAGTGTCTTGCAGCCAGTTCTTGTTGAAAATAACAAGAGTGACATCACAAGACAGCGCGCGAGAGTGGCAGAGAAATCAGAACCAGCGTGAGTGTGGGAAAGCTTCAAAAAGTGATGTCAGCACAAAGGTGATTGGTGAGTAATGGGTAAGTGTTTTTCTCCAGTTTGAAATAGATTAAGCTAAGAAAAGGTAAGAGTTCTAGTTTTTATTTAAAGTACATAAATAATTTAACTTTTTTACTGTATTTAACTTAAAGTAAGAGTTTTCTTTTCAACTAGAGGCATGGCAGGGCAGCTTAGTCCCGTGTTATGTACCGCCTGCAACATATGGGAAGTACTAGATGCTCCTTGCGCTCAGATCGACCACGTGTGCAGGAAGTGCCACCAGCTGCAGCTATTTGAGCTCCGAGTTTTGGAGCTTGAGCAGCAGCTGGAGGCATTGAGGTGCATCCGCGTGGCTGAGAGTTTCGTGGATAGCATGTTTTTAGATGTGGTCACCCCACAGCTTACGGAAGTGCAGACAGAGAGGGTATGGGTGACCATCAGTTAGAAGAAAGGTGTCAGGCAGGTAGTCAGGAAATCCCCAGGGTGCATCTCGCTCGAGAACCGTTTTTCTGTGTTGGAAAACGGTGAGAGATGGTTCCTCTGGGGAATGCAGCCATGCTCATGGCACTGAGTGGCTCAGCTGCACAGGGGGGGGAGGAAAAAGAGGAGAAGAGCAACAGTGGTAGGAAACTCGATAGTAAGGGGAACAGACAGGTGTTTCAGTGGCCGTAGACGTGACTCCAGGATGGTATGTTGCCTCCCTGGTGCCAGGGTCAAGGATGTCACTGAATGGCTGCAGGGCATCCTAAAGGGGGAGAGCAAACAGATGGAGATCGTGGTACATATTGGTACGAACGACATAGGTAGAAAGAGGGATGAGGTTCTGCAAGCAGAATTTAGGGAGCTAGGAAGCAGATTAAAAAACAGGACCTCAAAGGTAGTAATCTCTGGATTACTTCCAGTGCCACACACCAGTGAGTATAGAAATAGGAAGTTAGTCCAGGTGAATGCGTGGCTGGAGATATGGTGCAGGAGGGAGGGCTTTAGATTTCTGGGACATTGGGACCGTTTCTGGGGGCGGTGGGACCTGTACAAGGCGGGCAGGTTGCACCTGAACCGGAATGAGGCCAACATCCTTGCAGGGAGGTTTGCTTGTGCTGTTGGGGAGGGTTTAAACTAACTTGGCAGGGGGATGGGATCCTGAGAGGAGGTTCAACAGGGGGTGATGCACAGCCAAAATTAGAAGAGAGGGAGCAAGTGAGTCTGGAAGGTGTAGAAGTTATAGGCTAGTTAAGGCACAAGGGAGTTTGGCAAGGTTGGATGGTATTTATTTTAATGCAAAGGAGTCTGATGAATAAGGCAGTAGATGAGTTGTGGGCACAAATTAACACATGGAAGTATGATGTCATTGCTGTCACAGAGACATGGTTGAGAGAGTGGCAGGATTGGCAGCTCAATATTCCAGGATATAGAGTCTTCAGGCGAGACAGGGAAGGAGGTAAAAGAGGAGCGGGTATCGCAATATTGATTAAGGAATCAATTATAGCAACAAGGAGGGATGACATCTTAGAAGGCTCCTGAAATGAAGCCATATGAGTAGAACTAAAAAACAAAAAAGGAGCAATCACGTTGCTGGGAGTGTACTATAGGTCCCCAAACAGTCAGAGAGAAATAGAAGAGCAGATATGTAGGCAAATTTCAGAGAAGTGTAAAAACAATAGGGTATGAATAGTGGGAGATTTCAACTTCCCCAACGTTAACTGGGTCAGTCATAGTGTGATAAGTTTAGAGAGAGCGGAATTCTTAAAATGCATCTTAGAGAGCTTTTTAAGCCAGCACGTAGAAGGTCCTACAAGAGAGGAGGCGGCCCTGGACTTAATTTTAAGGAATGAAGCCGGGCAAGTGGTAGAGGTATCAGCGTGGGGAGCATTGTGCAGATAGTGATCGTAATTCCGTTAGATTCAAGATTGTTATGGAGAAGGACAATGATGGGCCAGAAATCAGAGTTCTATATTGGGGGTTGGCTGATTTTAATAAGATCAGATATGATTTGGCCAGAGTGGACTGGGAGCAGCTACTTTTAGGTAAATCTGCGTCAGAGCAGTGGGACTCATTCAAGAAGGAAATAGGGAGAGTACAGGGCTAACATATTCCAGTAAAGATAAAGGATGGGACCAACAAATCCAGGGAACCCTGGATGTCGAGGGGTATACAGGATTGGATAAAGAGAAAAAGGGAGGCTTATGGCTTCAAAACAGCGGAAGCCCTCGAGGTGTATAGAATGTGTAGGGGGGGACTTAAAAAGGAAATTAGGAGAGCAAAAAGGGGGCATGAAAAAACATTGGCAGGTAAAATAAAGGAAAATCCAAAGTTATTTTACAAGTACATTAAGAGTAAGAGGATAACTAGGGAAAGAGTAGGGCCCATTAAGCACCATAGTGGTAATTTGTGTGTGGAGCCGGAAGACGTAGGTAGGGTTCTAAATGACTACTTTGTGTCGGTGTTCGCAAGTGAGAGGGACGACGTGGGTATGGAAATCAGGCAGAAGGACTGTGATATAATTAAAGAAATTAGCCTAGAAAGGGAGGAGGTTTTAAGCGGTCTGGCAGGCTTAAAAGTAGTTAAACCTCCAGGGCTGGATGAACTGTATCCCAGGCTGTTGAGTGAGGCAAGGGAGGAGATAGCAGGGGCGCTGGCAATAATTTTCAATACCTCTCTGGCCACAGGAGAGGTGCCAGAGGACTGGAGGACAGCCAACGTGGTACAGTTATTCAAGAAAGGGGGAAGGGATAAACCAGGAACAACAGGCCAGTTGATCTAACCTCAGTGGCAGGGAAACTATTGGAAGCAATTCTGAGGGACAGAATTAATCTATACTTGAGAGGCAGGGATTTAATCAAGGACAGTCAGCATGGTTTTGTTAAGGGAAGGCCATGTCTGACCAATTTGATTGAATTTTTCAAAGAGGTGACCAGGTGTGTAGACGAGGGCAATGAATTTGATGTAGTCTACTTGGACTTCAGCAAGGCTTTTGATAAGATCCCGCATGGGAGACTGATAATGATGGTCTGGGAGACTGATAATGATGGTAAGAGCACACGGGATCCAAGGCAATTTGGCAAATTGGATCCAGAATTGGCTGAGTGGCAGGAAGCAGAGGGCAATGGTCGAGGGGTGTTTTTGTGACTGGATGCCTGTGTCCAGTGGGGTTCCACAGGGATCGGTGTTGGGTCCCTTGCTCTTTGTGGTATATATAAACGATTTAGACTTGAATGTAGGAGGGTTGATCAGTAAGTTCACGGATGACATGGAATGACATGACATGGTGAATAGTGAGGAGGATAGCCTTAGATTACAGGGCTGGTCAGATGGGCTGATCAGTGGCAAATGGAATTTAACCCGGATAAGTGTGAGGTGATGCGCTTGGGCAGGACAAACAAGGCACGGGAATACACGATGAATGGTAGGACCCTGGGAAGTAACGAGAATCAAAGGGACCTTGGTGTGCATGTCCACCGGTCCTTTAGGTAGTGGGACAGGTAGATAAGGTGGTTAAGAAGGCATATGGTATACTTGCCTTTATTAGCCAAGGCATAGAATATAAGAGCAGGGAGGTTATGCTGGAACTGTATAAAACGCTGGTTAGGCCACAGCTAGAGTATTGCGTGCAGTTCCGGAATCCGCATTATAGGAAGGGTGTGATTGCACTAGAGAGAGTGCAGAGGAGATTTATCAGGATGTTGCCTGGGCTGGACAGTTTTAGTTATGAGGAGAGATTAGATAGACTGGGGTTATTTTCCCTGGAGCAGAGGAGATTGAGGGAGGACATGATTGAGGTATATAAAATTATGAGGGGCATAGATAGGGTAGACAGGAAGGAACTTTTCCCCTTGGTGGAGGGATCAATAACCAGGGGGCATAGATTTAAGGTAAGGGGCAGGAGGCTTAGCAGGGATGTGAGGAAGAATTTTTTCACCCAGAGGGTGGTGGGAATCTGGAACTCACTGCCTGAAAGGGTGGTAGAGGCAGAAACCCTCATAACACTTAAGAAGTATTTGGATGTGCACTTGCGATGCCATGGCATACAAGGCTTTGGGTGTAGTGCTGGAAAATGGGATTAGAATAGTTAGGTACTTGTTTGACCGGTGCAGACTCGATGAGCTGAAGGGCCTTTTTCTGTGCTGAAGACCTCTATGACTCTATAAGTGACGGGGCAGCTGTTTGCTCCCAGTGAAACGTTAATAGTGGAAGTTTGAGAAATTGTATGTCATCCGGCGTTTTTATTCCTTGATGGGATGTGGGCGTCACTGCAAGGCCAGCATTTGTTGCCCATCCCTAATTGCCCTTGAACTGACCTTGCTAGTCAATCACATTGCTGTGGGTGTGGAGTTACATATAGGCCAGACTGGGTAAGGTTGGCAATATTTCCTTCCCTAAAGGACATTCGTGAACCAGGTGGGTTTTTCCAACAATCGGTGATAATTTCATGGTCACCATTACTGAGACTAGCTTTCTATTCCAGTTTGAACCCTGCCTCATTCAGGAAATACCAAGCTATTCATCAAGGTGCAAAGCACCTTCAGTTTTTATATTGGTTTAGTGTCAAAGCTACATCACATTAGTGTGAAAGTTGCAAGGTAACTAAAATGGTACCGGGTTAAATGGTAGAGACATGGGGCAGCTGCTGCCAAGGAACCAGTGTTTTCAGTTCAGTAACTTGGGTTACTACATGTAGATGTCATCCAGCATTGGCATATTGTCTGGAAACACTTTCCTATTTAAAAAACCTTCCCTTTGATAACTCTCCTTTAGGATCAGCGGATAGTTTCCCTGCAGTTAACTTTTTCCTTCTCTTTCCCCCTCTCCCAAGTTCACTTTCAATTGAATTTTTCTGGAGTTTACTGTAGCGGTGTTTCTTGTCAGTTTCATTTTTCTTGGCGTGGTTTATTGCTTTTTATAGGCACTTTTGTGTTTTTTTTCCCTGCTGCTTTATATTCTCAATTGCTGCCAGTTTTTTTTAGTTCGTTGAAATGTGCTGAAGATATCTTTGCAGCAACACTTGCTAGTGGGAAGTTGCACATACTACTGTTTGGCAGGAAGGCATTTTTTTAAATCACAAGAACTTACACTTGGTTTAAAACCTGCAGGATTTTAGGTAGCTGCGGTGTTGAGGATTTCAGATTTAAATTGGGTAATTTGCCAAAAGCAGAGGCTTCCACTCTGCATCTGCAGATAAATGGTCGCATTCCCAAACACTACCTTACTTGAAGAGTTGGTGGCATAGTGGTAATGTCACTGGACTAGTAATCCAGAGGCCTGGGCTAATGCTCTAGGGGCATGGGTTCAAATCCCACCACGGCAGCTAGTGGAATTTAAATGCAAGTAATATAATCTTAAATTGAAATCTAGTTAGTCTCAGTAATGGTGACCATGAAACTATCGTTGATTGTTGTAAAAACCCAGCTGGTTCACTAATGTCCTTTAGGGAAGAAAACTATCCTTACCTACAATAATGTGGTTGACTTTTAACTTCCCTGTGCAATGGCCTAGCAAGTTCAAGGGCATTAGGGATGGGCACCAAATGCTGGCTGTGCCAGCAATGTCCACATTCAATCCCAGCTGGGCCAACTTCCCACAGTGAATGGAAGCTGGCCCAGGGGCACGTGTAAAGTGGAGTGGCTGTGAGTAGCACCTCAGACCACATTGCAAGGCTCACTGCCCCAATGTACCTTGAGACATCCCGATTGAACCTCAGTCAGTGCTGAAGCTGATCTGATTGAATAAGCAGCCACAACATTTCTGCCATTTGTTTTAGGTAAATATTGTTTCTTCATTCACGCGATGCTCTGAAGAATATGATCATATTATTGATTGTTGTCCTCAATCATTCCACAAGGGAGTTGTAATGGAATATTCCTGCGATGCTTGTGGATTATCCAATGGAGCTTCTCACAGTTTATTTGCAATTGGATCTACTTTTCAACACTCTCATCAATCAGTGGCTGTACAAGATATAGTTTATACAAAGTGTCACATTGTTGAGCACACCCTCATAACCTTTGCAGTCATGTGTTTGTGATAAATCCCTTCTGCAGCTATCTGTTTCACTTGCTCCTTCACCACCTTCTCTATGGTTTTGGGAACAATAGAAATTGAGTTTGAGGATTTTTTTTCTCTCCTCCCTCCCAGACTTTCCCCTCCTTCACAAGGAGACTTCACAAAATAACGTTCATCTATTTGCATTGCTGTCCAGTGCCTCGACCCACTGGCTTTTTTATAATGCCTGACCAAGATAGGTATGCACATAAGGGTGAACAGATTAGAAGTATATGCCGATAGGGTTAGATGGAGTAGGGAGCGAGCAGGCTAATGTCGATTATAAATGTCGGCATAGACCAGTCAAGCTGAATGTGTTGCTGTTGTGCTATGGACTCTTATGTAAAAGCTATTTGATTATGGGGAGACTGCCACAGCCAAGTGCGATTCTGTCCTTGCCCCAATGTCTGCTTCCAGAAGGAGTCACTGTCTGGAAAGAGGATAGCTGACTTTCTGTTTCCTCCTTTTCCCTTCCCAGACCATTCCTACTGCTCAAGACCCTGTGGCCTAGTTCCATACTGCATCTCTTCTTTCCAACTAAAGTCAGGGAGGTATGAAAAGGAGTTAAGTGTTTATGATTCCATGAAATAGACTTTATTTTAAACGCCATATGGATTGCTGGAAACCCCATGAAGCAGCTCCATGGTGAATGAAAGATGTTTTTTTTATTCATTCATGGGGTGTAGGCATCGCTGGATAGGCCAGCATTTATTGCCCATTCCTAATTGCCCTCATTCAGAGGTGTTTTTTTTTTAAAGAGTCAATCACATTGCTGTGGGTCTGGAATCACATGTAGGCCAGACCGGGTAAGGGCATTAGTGAGCCAGATGACATTTTTACACCAATCAAAGCAATGGTTTCATGGTCATCATTAGACTTTTAATTCCAGATTTTTATTGAATTCAAATTTCGCCATCTGCCGTGGTGGGATTCGAACCCAGGTCCCAAAGCGTTACCGCTGGGTCTCTGGATTACTAGTCCAGTGACAATGCCACTGCCTCCCGTATATGTATAAACAAAGCAAAAAAAAAAACACCAGTTGCTGGAAGTCTGAAAGAAAACCAGGAAACACACAGCAGGTTAGGCAGTGTCTGTGTCAAAGGGCCCACACCCGAAACATCAGCTCCTCTGACCTCTTCCCAGAGGCTTCCTGCCTTTGAGTGTTTCCAGTGTCTGCCCCTGTTGTTGTTGATGAAAAAAGTTGGATTGTTAATTTATTTCCTTACAAGTAATATCTAAAACAATCGAATGCAAGTATAACGCCAAGTGTGTTAAACCATTACCAGGTCACTTCAGTGATTGCACCATAGCAATGTGATGTGCTTAATTGCCTATGTCACCCCCCTCAATGCCTCTCTTCTGCTGACTAGTTGGGTGGCACACCCTTCTCCTGGTTCCACTATTACCTATCCAGTTATAGTTGGAGAACACCTGCAATGGCCACCATCATATCATTAACTCTGAGTGCCCCCAAGGATCCATCATTGACCCTCCTCCTATTTCTTGTTCACCCATGGCGACATCATCTGGAAACGTGTGGTAAGATGTTCTCTGACGGCACCCAGTTCTACCTCACCACCACCTCTCTCCTCACCTCCACACCTTTTCTCACCTCCACTGTCTCAGTGTTGTCATATTGCTTGTCTGACACTCAGTCCAGGGTGAGCCGACATTTCCTCCATTTTGGAGATCAGGAAAATCCTGACTTTGGCCTCAATCACAAACTCCAATCCCTAGCTACCAATTCCATCCTCTTTCCTGGCAGTTGTCTGAGGCTGGACCAGACTGCAGGCAGCTTTAGCCATGCTCTTTGACCCTGGGCTGAGCTTCTGACCCCATATCATCTGTGTCACAACAACTGCCCATTTCCACCTCTATTACAACACTCTTCCTTTATCCTTAGTTGCACCAAGTCCTGTTCATCCATCACCTCTGTGCTCAGTGACTTACATTGGCTCCCCACCCACTAATGTCGCAGTATTTAAATTCTAATCCTTGTCTTTGAATCCGTCCATGGCTTGTCCGTCCCTATCTCAGTAACCTGCTCCACCCCTACAAACTCCAGGAATTCTGCATTCATTGACCCAAAATGTTAAGTTTGTTTCACTTCACACATACTGCCTGACTTGCTGTGTATTTCCGGCATTTTCTTGTTTTTATTTCACTGTTTCTCCAACTCTGCTGTCTCTTGTGCATCCTCTACTTCCTTTGCTTCACCATTGGCGGTCATGCCTTTAGCCATCTGGGCCTCCATCTTTAGAATTCCCTCCATAAACCTCTCCATTTTGAGACCTCTCTAAGACACTGCTTTAAACCTACGTCTATGGCCAAGCTTTTGGGTCACCTGTGATGTTGCCTTCTTTAGCTTGGCAATTTTTGTCTATGTTTGTGCTCTTTGAATAACCTTGGGATGTTTTACTGTGGTAGCGATGCAATTTAAATATGAATTGTTTTTAACTGACTTTAAAACGTGCTTCACCTCGCTAGGCAAGTTTGACCAGTTCTTTATCAGTTTGCTGGATGCCTGCAAGGAGAGATCAGTTTCACCCTCAGTGTAAGAACAGGAAATACTGGAAAAGCTCAGCAGGTCTGGCAGCATCTGTGGAGAGAGACAGAGTTAACATTTCAAGTTCGTATGACACTTCATCCTCAGTGTAATGCACCTATAAAAAGTTTTGATGACTATTTCCTCTGGTTAGGAAAACGGCGGCGAGGCCTTCAACTTAAAAATGTAGAATTTGTAGCAAGGAGCAGTGTGCATTATGAATAGTATTTTAGAGGTTGATGTGTGCGATATCCAAAGTTAGACTTTTTTTTTGAAGATTTGGCTTTTCTCTGGAAAGTCTGCATTGTGAGAGTCACAGATTACTGTATACCATGGTCACACAGGAGGATGGCCTGCTTGGAGTCAATCAGTTTTATAGGTTTACTCCCTCCATTTGGTGTTTGTTTTCAAAGTGTTCAAATTCCTGCTCGCAGATGGCTGCTGTGTGATTGCTTGTGATTTCCCTTGTTTAACAATCTACAGAGAGATCTCAGACTCCAAAAAATTAGTTCAGATTGCAGAGGATCTTCACTTAGGAACACGTATGCTTATGTAAAAAATATAAAAATGTTTAAAGGAGATCTCTGCTTCTTGGGCACATAGTCTCCCCATTGCCTTAAAAAGGAAATGGTTCGGGTACAGTTGAGATACATTCCCACACAGGGGATAGGTAGACAAGCAAAGTCAGAGCTCCCTGGATTACACAAGAAGTAGAGAGTAAGATAGTTGACTCTGATTGGAGAATCACCTTGCCTTGCATTCAGCAGATTGCGCTTCTCCAGTGTGGATGTTTTTCTATTTGCTGCTCTGAAAGAGACTCGTTTGTCTTGGCTCATTCCATAACCAAAGACATTTTTTACCTGGACAGTTTGTTCGTCTGACTACCAGCACCCACCCCACCCCGGCTCCTACTTTCAGCCTACCTGTCTCGAGTGGCCGTACCAGAAGCTATACTCTTGCCAGGATAGCTCTTGGGGGTCCTAGAAGCACACTTATCTGCCCACCACATCCCTTAGAAAAGTTAATAGATTTGTAAAACTGAGATCTTGTAAGCTGATGTGAAGCGTTCCTTAGATTCTTGTTGAGGAATTGGTGAGGTGCTTTGATGCTTTTTTTAATGGCCCAGTGACTCATCAGATGAATGATGGGTAATAACATTAAGGTTCACCCGCACCCTCTCACCATTGTGATGTCATGAACTAGCCAGTTTGCCTGTTCCCAGGTTTCTCCTATTAGTACTTTGGGGAAGGTAGTTCTATTTTTTAATATATAGGCTGCAATTACTACCCATCCGTCATTGCCCTACTGGTGTTAAAATCTACCATTAAGAGTCACATAGGCCAGCCCGTGTTAGGGATAGCAAGTTTCTTTCAAGGACATTTGTGATCCGGTAGGTTCTTAATGGCAAGCCAAGAGCTTTCTAGTGCCAGAAATTACTGGATTTACTGAAAGCACATTCACAATTTTCCACATTGGGATTTTTAAAATATATCCTTTCACAGGATGTGGGCGTCACTGGCTAGTCCATCATTTATTGCCCATCCCTAATTGCCCTTTAGGAGGTGGTGGTCAGCTGCCTTCTTGAACTGCTGCAGTCAACATGGTGTAGTTACACCCACGGCGCTGTTAGGGAGGGAGTTCCAAGATTTTGGAAGTAACAGCAATTTAGTTCCAAGTCAGGCTGGTATGTGGCTTGGAGAGGAACTTGCAGGTGGTGGTGTTCCCATTTATCTGCTGCCCTTGTCCTTTGAGATGGTAGAGGTCACAGGTTTGGAAGGTGCTGTCACAGGAACTTTGGTGAGACCTTGGTGCATCTTGTAGATGGTACACACTGCTGCTACTGTATGTTGCTGATGAAGAGAGTGAATGCTTAAGGTGGTAGATGGCATGCCTGCAAAGTGGGCTGCTTTGTCCTGGATGGTGTTGAGATTCCTGAGTGTTATTGGAGCTGCAGTCATCCAGGCAAGCGGAGAGTATTCCATCCACTCCTAACTTGTGCCTTGAAAGATGGTGGACAGGCTCTGGGGGGTCAGGAGAGACTTACTGTGGAATTCCCAGCCTCTGACCTGCTTTTGTAGCCACAGTATTTATGTGGCTTGTCCAGTTCAGTTTCTGGTCACTGGCAACCTCCAGGATGATTTAAGTGGGGGTGCAGTGATGGTAATGCCATTGAATGTCATGGGAAGATGGTCACATTCTGTCTTGTTGGAGATGGTCACTTCATGAATTTCATGTCATTTCACCACTTGTGTGGTGCCAGTGTTCCATGCCACGCATCAGCCCAAGCCTGAATGTTGTCCAGCTCTTGCTGCATATGGTTCTGAACACAGTGCCTAGGCCTGGGCTATAACCACTGTACTGTCATGCTTGGGTCACTTATTTTCATCTTCTGCCCTGGCCACAGGTAGGGGAAATCTGTAGTCACTGTCTCTTGCAAGGAAATGGAGTAAAAAGGCAGCGTGCTTTGTTTGGCTCTGTAGCTGTGTTTTATTAGTCGCAATTGGTTGCAATACAGGAATTTTGGTGAGGTTCTGATTTTTTTTTTACGTGTCGGCTGTGGCTCAGTGGTAGCACTCTTATGAGTTTTGATTTTGAGGTCAGGAGTTAACGATTCACTCCAGAGACAAGCACAAAACCTCAGCTGACAACTCAGCACTGCACCTGAGGGAGGACTGCGTTGTTGGAGATAACATCATTTGGATGAGCTGTTAAACCGAGGTCTTGTTGGCCCCCTCAGGCGGATGTCAAAGATCATGTATAACACTATTTTGAGGAAGAGCACAAATTGGCATTTCCTATTTAATGAAATTACTACATTTCAAAAAGTAAAACTGCTTTGGAACATTCTGAGATTGTGAAGGAGCTGTATGTAAATGAAAGTTATTTTTAAATGTTATGTGATGGTGTTGATCTTGAACTCAGGGGCTATTGTTAAGGTTGTGCTGGTGCTGTCGTGTGAAGAGAGTAGGATTGATATTTCCCCAAAGTTGTGATCAGTTGAGTCAAAGGGCTGCTTTCCTCTGATCGAATTTTATGTTTAATACTCAACCCCTAATTTCTGGAGATTAATAAACCAGCAACTGAAGTTTCATGAGAAAAGGTAAGGGGAGGGCTGGAAGGGGGAAAGTCGGCACTTATGGAAAAGATTTAAAGTGTGAAAATCTTTTTCAGCAAAGCACTTAATCCCCAGCAACTGGTTTGTTATAGCAATAAAGCCTCTTAGCTGGGTCACCTTTGTGGTCTTTCAAGCCACACTGCTGATTCGCTAGGCTACCTTTCTCTGATCTAATTTACTCATTTGTTTCAAGCATTAGATGTGTGTAATCAGCAGGGAGGGCGGGTGCTTTGCAATGTGCTAATGACTGACATACGTGTCATTATTGTGGGAAAGGAGTTCATGCTGGCATCGTGTGCACAGTTGTAGTTTCACAGATGCTTGAGAGAAGTGTGTGGGAAGCAACTGAGAGCTGACTGATTGAGGGCTCGGATCTGCCAGCAGCTTTTTTGTCTGGGTAAGTTAAAAGTAAGTAGACTGAATGTGGCCATAGCGATCCTGTGAGAAAGGAAACTATTCGTAAAAGCATATTACGCAGACCAAACTTTCAGTGCCTTCCAAAGCATGTCTTGCATGTAATTGTAGTTTTTGTTGGGCTCAGAGCTTCAGTAGAGATTGTTAGCAGCACTATGTGATCAGCTGTCCTGCTGAAGGGTTTTCAGTATATTCAGCAACAGCAGATCCTTTTGCATATAAGTAAACAGTGCCCTTACAAATATAGTTGATGTCAATGCAGAACTTTGGGTTGGAAATGAGAGAGTATTACACATCCTTAGGTGGCATGATGCACGTATTTCTGGGGTTATGGTGTTTGAAATATAGACAGATTTCTGATCTGTGTTGCACAATTTGTTACAGGCAATTTTCCAGATCGAGATGTAGTATTGTTTTTCTGTTTAAAATGTTCAAAATTGAGCTGGCAAGTTGTGGTATTTTCTTTTGTATGAGCTGTTCTGTTTACAGAGCTAAAGTCAAGGTCGATTATTTTGTGCCCAGTACTGCAGCTGCAGACCACCAGATGCAGTCTTTTCAAAATAAATGACTGGTAGAAGAAATAACTTTGTGACTTTACATCACATCTTTTACGATCTTAGGATGTCCCAAAGCTCTTAACAAATGATGACCTACTTCTTTGAAATGTGGTATTTGGAAATGCAATGTTGACCAGAGGTACTTCCCACTCTTCAAACAGTGCCATGAAATCTTTAAATTCCACCTGAGAGGACAGATTCGGATTAACATCTCATTTGAAAAACGGCATCTCCAACTGCAGCAGCTGCCTCAGTGCTTTGTTGAAGTTTCAGCCTAGATTATGTCCTTAAATTCTGGAGTGAGGCCTAAACACACACCTTTTTAAAAAATTATTTCATGGACTGTAGGCATCGTTGACAAAGCCAGCATTAGTTGCCCATCTCTAATTGCACTTGAACTGATCATTTCAGAGGATAGTTAAGAGTCGACTACATTGCTGTGGGTCTGGAGTAAAATGTAGGCCAGACCAGGGTAAGGATGACTGCTTTCATCCCCTAAAGAAGGAAAGAACATTAGTGAACCAGATGGGTCTTTATAGCAATCAATGATAATTTTATGGACACCATCACTGAGACTAGCTTTATATTCCACATTTATTAATTGAATTTAAATTCCTCCAGCTGCCATGGTGGGATTTGAACCCATGTACCCAGAGCATTAGCCTGGACTTCTGGATTGCTAGTTAAACACTGCCTCCACCTCTGACTTGGGTGAGAATGCTACCAACTGAGCCATGGCCACCACTTCTTCTAGAAAACATTTAGGTAATTTAAATGCTTAAATGTGCTTGTCCATTTTTGTGGATAATCTATATTGAGAGTATCTGAATCAGGGAACAACGTTGTGCCTAATGAATAATGGAATGAAGTGTACGGATGAATTATATATCACCACATTTGGCTTTAAAAGTAATATCTCCCTCTCAAACTCCTCCCCATACCTAAGCCTACCCCCCTCTTTTACATTCCAAGGATGCTGATACCTAATTGATTGCTGTTTGATTTGCCGTGTTTTTTTTCCACTCTTTTCAATCTTGACGAAGCCCTGTATAATGGATTGAAAATTTAAAAAATAAATCAGAGACCATCCCTGCAAAAAAGCTTTTGTGTATTCCTTCTGCAGTTCTGCGTTCTTTGTCACTCTACCTTTTCCAGTAGCATAACCTGCAAACTTAGAAATACTGCTGTGTATTCCTAAATCCAAGAGTGAAAACCAGGGATGTCAACTCTCATCCCTTTATTGCTCGTTAATTGTAGAATGGTCCATTAACCTCTGCCCAACCTCCTATTTCATCTGGTTTCCCATCATGTCGCAAGTTAGGTGGCCTACACACAGTCGACTTTAATTGACTTTCTCTGGTAGGGAACCTAATCAAATGCTTTCTGAAAATCAGTGTATACAACATTTATTGAGTCTTCTGTATCCCCCACCTTAGTTTGTTTTATTCATTCATGGGATGTGGGTGTCGCTGGCTAGGCCAGCATTTATTGCCCATCCCTAGTTGCCCTTGAGAAGGTGGCAGTGAGCTGCCTTTTTGAACTGCTGTAGCCCATGTTGTGTAGGTACACCCACAGTGCTGCTAGGGAGGGAATTCTGGGATTTTGACCCAGTGACAGTGAAGGAATGGCGATATATCTCCAAGTCAGGATGGTGAGTGGCTTGGAGGGGAACTTCCAGATGGTGGCTGCCCTTGTCCTTCGAGGTGGTAGAGGTTGTGGGTTTGGAAGGTGCTATCTAAGGAGCCTTGGTGAGTTCCTGCAGTGCATCTTGTAGATGGTACACACTGCTGCTACTGTGCGTCGGTGGTGGAGGGAGTGAATGTTTGTGGATGTGATGCCAATCAAGTGGGCTGTTTCGTCCTGGATGATATCAAGCTTCTTTAGTTGTTGAAACTGCACTCATCCAGGAAGTGGGGAGTATTCCATCACACTCCTGACTTGTGCCTTGTAGATGGCGGACAGGCTTTGGGGAGTCAGAAGGTGAGTTACTCGTTGCAGGATTCCTAGCCTCTGACCTGCTCTTGTAGCCACGGTATTTATATGGCCAATCCAGTTCAGTTTCTAGTCAATGGTAACCCAGGATGTTTATAGTGAGGATTTCAGCAATGCCAATGCCATTGAATGTCAGGGGATGACACTAGATTCTCTTGTTAGAGATGGTCATTGCCTGACACTTGTATGGCACAAATGTTAGTTGCCACTTGTCAGCCAAAACCTGGATATTGTCCAGGTCTTGCTGCATTTGGACATGGACTGCTTGGTGATTTTGTCAAACATTGTATGAGGTTCAACCAGATATGGCCTGCTTTTCACAGAACCATACTAATTCCCGAATTAGTTTTCCACTTAGTTATTCTATCTCTGATAGATTTTAGAAATGTTCTCGCTTTCAGTGGCCTGTACTTCTTAGTTTATCCCTTCCTTTTTTGAATAGGCAGAGGGTTTACGATCATTCAATGATCTGGCATTATCTTGAGGTTCAGGAAACTTTGGAATACTTTTCATGCCATGCTGTGGAAACCCTCTTGGCCGAGAGATTTGTTTTGCCACTTCTCTAAAATTTTATACAATACATTTTTTCTGTTGCACTATTGCCTCCAAGATCTTTTCCTTTCTCATCATCTCAAAAGCAAAATATTCATTGAACATGCTGTTCTTGAACTCTTACCATTGCTGTGTGAATGGGCCCACATCATCTTTTATCACCTGATTCTGAGGTTTGTTATTATCATCATCACTGTTCCCTTATCATTGTTCCCTTACTATGCACAGACACGATGGGCTGAATGATGATCTCCTGTTTCTTATTCTATGATTCTATCAGACTGTTTCTGTCTCATGTTAAAATTGAGTATTGCTGAAAAGAGAGACAAGTTTTTCATCTTCCACTGATTGGGACAAATGCCAAATTTCAAACGATCACACCAATTTATGCTGCAGGAGAAAGGGGTGCTGATTGGTTGGCAGATCAACTGTGAATGGACGAGGCGTTGCCATGGAGAAAGCCACAGGGAACTATAGGCTGCCCAAGCTCCTGAGTAATTCAAAACAGCTGCAAGGCTTGAACATATAGCTGTTGTTACACAGAGAATAGGTCCCTATGTATTTCGATTCGAGCAAGTGTAAATGAGCCACATTACAAGCTCAACTTATATCTTAAATTGGTTGTTGGTGTAGCTATTAGCACACTCAGGATTGTTCAGCAAGTGCTGCCCATTCTCAGAATCACATTTAAAAGGAGACGGTTTGTTTTGGGTTTTGCAAGCACGTTTGATTGAGTACATATGAACAGCCAAGAAAACATGCTGTTTGATTTGATCAGCCAGTCGCCGGTACACACTACGTACCTGGCATCACACCGGCACTGAAATTCATACACTACATTGCTCAATTGTATGGTAGGCAAACATCTTTTTGGACTGACGGCAGCATCCTGTTAATGGGAAATACCACTCGCATAGTTACTGCACAGTAGCAGCATGAAACGCTTACTTATGCTGTTGTTCAAATTTTTGAATTACTTTGCCTTTCCAGGGTAATTTGAGGTCATTTGCAGGTGTGGTTGAAACTCTTTCGAGTTATCAACAGTCACAGATTGCAACTCTTTCGAGTACAATCACAGTTCTTGGTTTCCGGGAGTGGGACATGAACCCACAACCCTTTGATTCAAAGGCGAGGGTGCTATGAACTGAGCCACAGCTGACACCTCCAGGTGTGGTTGAAACTCTTTCGAGTTATCAACAGTCACAGATTGCAACTCTTTCGAGTACAATCACAGTTCTTGGTTTCCGGGAGTGGGACATGAACCCACAACCCTCTGATTCAAAGGCGAGGGTGCTATGAACTGAGCCACAGCTGACACCTCCCAGGTGTGGTTGAAACTCTTTCGAGTTATCAACAGTTACAGATTGCAACTCTTTCGAGTACAATCACAGTTCTTGGTTTTCCGGGAGTGGGACATGAACCCACAACCCTCTGATTCAAAGGCCAGGGTGCTATGAACTGAGCCACAGCTGACACCTCTAGGTGTGGTTGAACTTGCTGAACAAACCGGAGTGTGCTAATAGATACCCTAACAACCAATTTAAGATAATCACTTGAGCTCATAACATGGCTCATTTGTGTTTGCTGGAAGCAACATTATTTATACGCATTCTGTACAGACAAAAGGAATATGTTCAAGCCTTACGCCTTTTTGAATTCCCCCTCGGGGGAATCCTATTAGCCTTTTGTTTTCTTCATGGCTATGCCTTGGCCAACCGGAATTGACTTGCCAACCAATCAGCACCCTTTCCTCCTGTAGTATAAATTGTTGTGATCGTTTGAAACTTGGCATTCTTGTGTTTGTCCCAATGAGTGCCAGGTGAAAAGCTTCAGCAACATGTCTCTCTTTTCATCAAGGTTCAAGTTCTGTACTCCCAAACAAGTCTTTAAAATTGAGTATTGCTGCTTCCTTGCTGGGTTTAAGACTGGCTGCTCTAGGAAATTATCTCAATCCCATCAGCAAACCCATTCCCTGTCTTGGCCAGTTTGTATGCTGGCTAAAATCGCCCAATCTTGAAGCATTTGTCTTCCAGCTCACCCTGATCTACATGTCATGCGCTACTCATTACTTCACATTTCTCCTACTTCCTGTAACCACCAGCACTTTGCCCTAATGTTGTATACCCCTGCTCTCTCAAGACACAGTCCCAAGTGTGGAAAGGCACAATCTATAATTGATGAAAGGTCTGATGAAAGATCATTGACCTGAAATATTAACTGTTTCTCTCTCCACAGATTCTGCTAGTTCTGCTGACTATTTCCAGTCTTTTCTGTTTTTGTTTCAGATTTCCAGCATCCGCTGTATTTTACTTCTGTGATTGAACTGTAGGATGCTTTTCACAATTTTCATGAACATGGTACAAAAATGTTGTCCATCCACCAATTTAATTGCTGATGCTGGTTCAGCATCTTGATTGTGGTTTTTTTTAACATGATTAGAAAAGGTGCTAGAGTTTATGGTGTTTTCTTTGGAACTGCAGAGTGGCAAGTTGAGAAGTATCCAGCTTCTCATTGTAGAAACGAAGGCTGGGTATGTACAGACAGTGGGCTTCTTGTCCATTGTGGGTGATTGTTTGAACGTTGGATTGTCAGCAGCCAGTCAACGTGAACATTCAACAAACATGATCAAGTTTACATCATTGATGCCTGTCGTATAACTGTCAAGGTGGTCGAGAATTTAATACCTCTGACCTGATATTTGACACATTGTTGGTTATTCATAATTCATAATAATAGTGGAGACAATTTGAACAGTCCTGCTTTCAAATACCAAATTACAGAAGATAGTTTGTGATTAGGTGGAGCAAGCAAAAAGGCAACAATGTGTGACTTTTAACTGCTGGGCAGAGCAGAACTGCGCAAATGGAATGAAAAATGGTTGACGTACTTTGTTACAAACAGGATGGAGTTAATTTAAATAGCACTAATTTCTCTCACCACCTGTCCATAAACAGAAATGTGTTTATAAGCGGTGGTGTATTTCCCACAGTGGTGTTCCCACAGCAAACTCGAGATGGAATGAACTCAAAAGGTTAGTTTGTTTGCATACACTCAAAACACGAAAAGAGGGTTTGCAAGGTCCCCCTCCACTTCAGACAGTAAAGAGAGGGATAGAGAAAAGAAAGGTTTACAGAACAGAGGCCACAGAGAAAAGAAATATTGTTTCATGTGGGTTCCAGAGTCAAAGTCCAATGAGGTATTCCTTCACAGATGTCGGTGGGCTGAAAACCAATGTTGTAGAATTCACTCTTCCCATGGTGTTGATTTCACACAATGAGATAGGTATGCAGAGATGAATCAGTCTTGTAAGCAATGGCACAGAGCTTCCAACAGAAGCAGTTTAGATGGTGCCAGGTGTTCAATCTGGACAGAGCTCCTTTTCTGTGAGGCTGCTAGTCAGGTGGTAAACAGCAGGCTGAGACTGAGCAGTTCAGCAAGGCAATGTTACTTATTCCATAAGCCAGAGGCCCATGTCACATGACTCCCACCTCACCTCTGTCTTTTGTCAAAATATGTGTATCCATTGTCAGGATTCCAACAACTAGTAAATGTCCCAGCCATTAGGAATTGAAAGGAAGGCTGCAGGGCCTTTCTCTTAGCAGATGATCCCTCTCCTTCTGGTCAACCTGCGTTATCAAATGCAGATGACCTTTGTATAGCTCTCTTTGAAGTTGGGCTGTACAGTCCACTGGGGGTCGTCAGTGGCTCCTCAGAGATAACGAGGTGTTAGTTTTTCCTAAAACTGCTAAGTGTTTTATTTTGTTCAGGGGTCACAGACACAGTTTCAGCCATTTTAAAGGTCTTTGTTCAGTTTTTAAAATTTTAGAAATAACGATTAGCATATCTACATGTATTTTGTAACAATATACAGTGTGATGTCTTAGTCCTTCACAACTTGATTTAGATTTTCACGATTCCTGATGCTCTGATCTGATTTTGATAATTCTTGTCATTCTGGCCTGTCTCATTTCTAGCTTTAAAGGGATAAACACTATTGCATTGGAGGCCCTAGAGTCTTGATACATGAGCCGAGTTGCAGACAGAAATGTGTGTTCCTTGCACCTTCTCTACAATTCCTGCAATTAATGGGCCAGGGCACTGCAAATAATACCTTTTTTGAGGCAGAAATTGGGGTACACAGGAATCCTAACCAGTATCAATTTCTGTGACAAAAACAAAAAATGCTGGAAAAACTCAGCAAGTCTGACAGCATCTGTGGGGAGAGACAGAGTTAACGTTTCGAGTCCATATGACTCTTCTTCAGATCTAAAGAGAAGTAAAAATGTGGTGAAATATATTCTGTTTAAGGGAGTTGGGACAGGTGAAGCTGGATAGGTGGCCAGTGATAGGTGGAGGCAAAGGAAGATTGCAAAAGATGTCATAAACAAAAGGTCGGAGGGTCACTTTCTATGACACTAGGTGTAAGTTTACAATGTGATTAATTATAAAAAATAAAAATTGACAATTGCATTTACACATGAGTAATCACAAGAGGCCACGTATTTGATAACTGGAATCTTACTTGTCCAGTGACATGCTTGATTGGGAGGTAGGTCTGTGTTCCAGGTGTGAGAGTTTGGTATATTCTAGTTTTAAAGCGTTAGGATGTTGGTTAACATGCTGCACGTGGTTCAATGTTTATGACCAGTCTTATTGAACAGACTGGTGCCAATAGACAGGAAAAACTACATTTGCACTTTTCTGATTGACACTCTCAAACTGCTCCTAGCATCAGTGATGTGCCTCTTTCCACTAGCACCTTACCCTAATGTTATACAGCTCAAAGTAAGCTCTGCAGCAACTAAAGTTTAGAAAGAGAAAATCCCTCATTATACTGTTCCGTATTGTCACGGTTCAATTGGACATAGTACAAAATTCTCACAGATGCACCAAAGCTTGACTGAAATCCCAGTCACAAGACTGTTTCTGAACTTATGTTGTGTTTATGTACCTGTAAGAATTAGTGTACTTCAAAACAATACCTGAATCAGATTTTATAACAGAAACATAGAAGACTTAAGATATTTGAATCACTTTGCAGCTTGTACAAAAACACTTCAATGAAAGCAAGGAATGTTCAGCTTGAGTCTCAGCTGATGTACCCTTGTGATGCTGGATATACTGTTGCAGATTGGTGTTGTGTTCTGATGGTGTAAAATTGGCTTCAGCATCACTGCACCAGAGAGGGAGAAGTCAAGCCAGTGTTTCTGCTTCAGTCGCTAGAAAGTTGTGAATACAGACATTGGGTGAGAACAGGATCAGACTCAGTTGACTGTGATTCCTTCACAGTTCGCTGCCTTGGATCGCACATAAAGAATGGCAACCTGGGTCCCCCGAGGTATCAAGCTTCATAGGAGCAGGTGAAGGGCATTTAGCCCTTTAAGCCAGTTCTGCTATTCAGTTAGATCGTGGCTGATGTGTATCTTATTCCATTTACCCATCTTGGTTCTATATCCCTTAATAACCTAACCTAACAAAAATCTATCAATCTCAGTTTTCACATTTTCAATTGAGCTAGCCTCAACAGCCGAATGAGAACATTTGATTTCAGGATACCGGAGGGGACAACTGTCTCAGTATTATAAATAACCAGTCATCTGAGGAGAAAATAGACAAGCTAACGTTTCCCACCAAGCCATATGCCATCCTGACTTGGAACTATATCACAGTCACTTCACTTGTCATTGGATCCAAATCCTGGAACTCTCTCCCTAACAGCACTATAGATGTACCTACACCACATGGATTGCAACGGTTCAAGAAGGCAGCTCACCACCACTTTCTCCAGGGCAATTAGGGATGGGCAAAAATGCTGGCCCAGCCAGCGAAGCCCACATCCCATGAACAAATTTTAAAAGTGCAAAATTTACACCTGACTTAACTTGCCTTTTCTCTTCAGGTGCTGGCAAGCAGGTATATTTCTGATATTGGCTGTTCATTCCCTCCGTCTTCTTTATGTAAGGAACCCCTCTCATTTCTGGGCTTGCTCTTTACTCTTGAATTTTAATGATTCATGTGAAGCTCTACATGAGCTGGACATTTGGCCAGCCGTTTATAGTTTCTACAGTTGCAACAATTTTCTGCAGGAATTGAACTGGAATCCCTGTGAATGTGTTACACAACAGTATTGAGGAAAAATCCTGATCCAGCCACTTGAGTGGGATGTTGGGGGTGAATCCTGTATATCACTGAGCATTCCATATGAGGGTCCCACAGGTGGAACATGTTGTTATTGAAACTGTTTTGTTGTTAGATGAGTGTATGTTTTTAGGAATCAGGTCCATATGCTGGTAGTTGCCTCATTATAAAGATTCAGGTTCAGTTTCATAAGTAGATTTGAACTCCTGAGCCTGACTGACCCTGCAGAACATTAGATCAAAAGGGAGGCCTTCAGAACCAACCGCTGACCGTTTGTAATGCACCTGTATCATTGTGACATGCCTGCTGTGTAAAAACACCTTTTATCCATTCTATTGAGTAAGACAAAACATAGAAGGGTAAACCCACCCCTTTTAAATGTTTTCATCTCTTACAGACTCTGACCCATGTGAATGGTGACAGCTATTCAGTTGAATCAGGCATCACAGTCTAGCCAGCAGGTCAAAAACCTCAGCTGATTTTTTTTTTCTTTCCTGCTTTCTAGCACTGAGCGAGACCAGTTAGAATGCCCTTGTTGCCGCCCCAGTTGCCAACTCAGCAAAGTACCTGTTGGTGACGGTGACATTTCTACTCTATGGTTCCGTTCCATGCTGGACTTTTGGGGTGAGGCTGAATAGGTGCCAGGGGTAGTGGGTCAGTATAAAATGCTGCTCATTTACTGAGTGGTCAAAGATCATGATTGTACTGTGTGCCTATTCCACACGCAGTTATGGGAAGTTCACTTAGCATGTGCAGTTCCATTTATCCTGCAGTAGTAGGATTGGATATGGAGTTACAAATGTTGTAGCTTGCCTCTGGCTTTGATTTCACTGAAGCAGTTTTCTGTTTCGCTTTGGTTTAAAGGGTCAGGCTGGCTGTTTTTGTACGCTGAAAGTGATACTCATTGCAGCAGTTCAGTTATCCATGTTATTCTATGATATGTTTTGCTTTCGTTGAATGGAAAATCCACCTTAGGCTAGGTATTAATACCCAGCCTCTCGAGAAGCTGAGAGCTGGATTTCTGTATTAATTCTTTCTCTGTCTCTGCCTGTAAAGGATATAGGAGAAGACCATCAGGCTCAATCATTGCCATTAAGGCAGCCAAGACTATGGTTGGATGTGACCTGCTTTACAATGCTGGCAGATAGGTTGTGCAGATATGCTGCTGTATCTGAGCAGGTGCACAAAGTCACAGGACAAGATTTCAGGCATGGAACATGGTGAAGTGATTCTGCATTGCATTTAATCCAATAATAAGGGAAAATTAACTGGAAATGCAATTGAAAAATTGACTGACGAGGAGTGAAAGATTATAGAAAGAAAGCAGGATTAGCTTGAGGAGAAATGAGAGCACTTTCTAAAGTAGATGATGAAGGCAAAACACTCAGGGGATAGTAACAGACTTCAAGAGAATGTAGACAGGCTAATGGAATGGATGAACACATGACAGATGAAATTCAATGCCAGAAGAAAGGTGATGCATTTTGGTAGGAAGAATAAGGAAAGACAGTACAAGTTAAATGTTGCAGTTTTCAAAGTGGTGCAAGAACAAAGAAGTTTGTGCTCAACTCTTTGAAGGTAGGAGATCAGGTTAACAAACTCATTAATAAAGTATATGGGATCCTGCACTTTATAAATACAATATAGATTACAAAAGCAAGAAAGGTATGCTAAGCCTTTATTAAACACTCGTTCAGGCCCAGTATTGTGTGCAGTTCTGGTCAGCACACTTTAGAAAGGACCTGAAGGCTTTGGAGAGGGTACAGAAGAGATTGGTTCCCGGGATCAGGGATTACAGTTATGTGGATGAATTGGAAAAGCTGACATTATTCTCCTTGGAGCAGAGAAGATGAAGAGGAGATTTAATAGAGGTGTGCAAAGTCATGAAGGGTTTAGATAGAGTCAATAAAGTGAAAATGTTTCTAGTGGCTAAAGGGTCGATAATTACAGGGTACAGATTTAAAGTGATTGGAAAAAGAACCAGAGGTGACATGGAGGAGAACTTTATTGCCCAACTAGTGATTAGGATTCAGAATACACTACCTGATGGGACAGTGGCCTCCAAAAGGGAATTGGATAAATAATTGAAGGAGAAAGCCTTGCAAGGTTATTTGTACCCCCCGAGAATCCAGTATTGAAGAAATAAGACTGAAGGGAAAAGCCACAACCAAAATGTGCACATCAAGGTCCCAACAGCAGTCAATTCCTGCCCTATTGGTTGCCTTGTAGTGGTTGTGCAGTAGTTGTATGCATGAAATGCCCAAACTGCAGTGGAAAGAAGCGCTTTTTGCATTTTAAAACGCTAATCCACATGATTTTTATTGTTGCCTTTGGATGCATTTAACATACTGGTACCAGCACCATGTAAAGGAAATCAGGCTTAAAGCAATACATTTTAGTGGTGGGAGAGGATTGCACTTTCCCAAATTTCTGTTCTTTTTTCATACATCAGGTGTCCTGACCAGTGGAAATTCATTAGAATATTTGAGTCTTAATTCAGGCTGATGAGTAATCTGCATCTAATGATTGAGCTTCTGCTTTTCTGTTATGGAGTGCTCCTTTCCCCCATGGGCATTTACACAAATCCAGATCAAGAGCTTGGGTGTAGAACTGCAGAAAAAAGGCTCTGTTCTCAGTCATACTCATAGAGTTTAACATAGTCTACCAGTTCAGAATGCTGCTGCTGCTTGTCCATCTAGGACCACCTAACACTGAAATATTGGATCCCGGTGTGCTGCAACTAAATGGGAATCATCCCAGTCATTCCATTAATGGACAGACTGGGCCCTGTACTACAGAGCTGCCCGGTTTGAGTATGGGATTATTAAGGGCTGGCTCAGTTTTAAATTCCATTGTTAAGCATGTCATTTTGGAACCACTTCCCAAAAGGCCTCACTCACTCCCCCCCCCACCACCACTTCTCACTAGCTGGCCATTAGATAACTGATAAGCATGGGTTTGAACTCTCAAAGATGTTTATTATCCTTTCATGGGATGTGGATGTTGCTGGCAAGATCATTTGTTGTCCAATCATAATTGCCCTTAAGAAGGTGGTGCTGATGCAGACAGAAGGTACTGGGAATTTCTCAGGAGCAGCATGGTGACTAGCACAGCACACCTTAAACCGTGTGAGTACATCAATCGCCATCCTTCTGAGCACAGTGTAGCTCCATACCTTATTCCATGGAATGATCAATTAAATGTATAGAAATCCTAGTGACAGCACTGATTTGAAAATTGCAAAAAAAATCACTGAATTTTATTTCTTGGAACTTAAAAGATGGTTAAGTTTTCATTTTCTGAGAATTTCTCTTAAAAATTCCAGATAGGATCATTAATAATTTTCATTGTTACCCTATTATGATAACTTTAGAATGGTTCTGAAATTAAATCTGTAACATGCTGTTAAAACAGAATAACATTTTGACTCAAAAATAAGAGCCAAATTCAGGCAAATGCTATGTATGATGGCCTAGCTCATGTAGCACTATGTCATACAGTCCACAGAGTCTCTGGTTTGAATTCTGGACTGTGCTGAGTTAGTAAACCACAGTCATGGCATTGCTGGAACTTTGGCCTCTCTGTCTGGACATCAAGGTTATTGCAGAATATAGGCAGAGTTTTTCAATATTGCTCATCCCAGCGAAAGAGAACATAACAGTTGAGTGTTTTACCCCCCATTATCTGCTTTCCCCTTGGCATGTTCTGTTTAACCAAGAATTCTCTTGAACGTTTGTCTGCCTGAAGTTTGAGTCAGTCCTTTATGATGCCTTCTCCAGTTTTCTTTCCTGCCCCACTGTTGCTTCCCAGCACACTGCTTATGTGGCTGTTCTACCAGCTCGATCTAGTTAGTAAGTGTCGCCGCCGTGGCTGAGCCTAGTGCTGTTCTCTCATCTAATTCCCACAAACAGCCGTTGCTGCTGAATAGCAAACAGAAGCAAGAACCTCCACTGATTTTTGTTTTGCCCTCCTTGCCAGCAGCAGCTTTAACAAGGAGCTAGTTGTAGAGTACAAACTGATTAAATGTGGGTTGCTGGGAATTTCCATCACACCATTGATAAACCCTGTCTGTAAGTAATGCTGAAAAGTCAGAAGCGGCAGTTCTCACCAGGTTAGTGAGCTGGAACCATGCTTTCATATTTGATGGAGTGTGCTGAGATATTGATTTTCTGGGAATAAAAACAATAACTACCCTTTGTATAAAGCACTTTTAATGTAAAGCAGCAAACCAAGCTGCTCAAGAATATCATTAAAAATAACTGAGTAGGTCAAGATACACAGAGTTTTGGACTAGCTGAGGTTAACAGAACATGCTTGATTAGGGTGGGGGGCACCAAGCACAGCGTTAGAGCTGTTGGGTCTTGAAGTTGAAGAAGGCACTTATAAACGTTTCAGCAGCTGATGTAGCAGTGGGGATGAAGGTGAGCACTCTGGAAATGGCTTGGAGTTTAAAGTTTTCCTCAACTCGATAGAAAGATGATAAATGGCTAAGTACAGTCTGAGAGTAAGGGAGAGGAATCGGCGGCAAGACACCAGAATTAGTTGTAGGTGCTGAAAACAACAGTTTTAACTGTATTAATGTTAAATTGGAGGAAGTTATGATTCATTCAAGACTGGGATTAACATTGTCACAAATTGAATTGTATTGAATCCCATAGCTCACAAATAGATTATTTATTACAGTTCCTCCAGCAGAATGATACGTTCCATATTGAATGTTGTAGCACTCCATCGTTTTAAAGCAGTGCATCATCTGACTTTCCACAGGAGGCTTGCTGGTCATTTTTAAAAATAGACAGGTGTCGCCCATTTGAGCTGTCATCCTGTTGTAATACCAGTGCTACTTTTAATACTATCTTGCATCAGCACTTGCTTTGCCAGTCACAGCTGCACACTCGTCATTTACAGGTCTTTGATACTCCAGCTTCTGTTAATATGTGGTTACTGCTGAAAGGACACTTTCCACATTTGACGCAGCAAATAGACAGTACCATCTGAGGAGCTGATTGTTCTGACATAAGTGTTCCAAATGTGCTTTGAAAGGCACTTTGGTTTGGGTGAGTGATTTTTCTCGGCATTTGCAATACAGGAAGTGTTCTGCGACTGTAAGTTGATCCTGATTGCACCAATTGTTGTCCATGTTAGTTTTCCGAATGTTGCCCCCATTTGCCCTAGTTTGCAAATATTGACCACTTTTTAAAAAATTTTCTTTATGAATCTTGTATCCACAAAGGCAACAGATGTTGTGAAATGGCCACACTCCATTTTGGGCACTGAGTTTCAGCATCACATTGATATCAAGTAAAACTTGGGTTGCGCTGCCTGGCCACATACTTCAACTCCAGATCCCAAAAAACACCTCTGCTACCCCAGTCTGAGATTATCCTGTGGTCTCTTGATGAGCGAGAATCCCATTAGTTTTATACTTGGAATGGGATTAAGATTGCCTAACCACATTTCACTTTGAACCCCTGCAGCAAATACAGAGGATTTGTTCATCAGCCTTCATCCCAGAGGTTAGAGGCTAATGCCTGAGATGAGGTGCCAGGGGATTTCTGGGTTTCAAGTGAGCTGACAGTTTTTCCTTTTTCCCTTTTCTCTTTTAGAAGTGAACATTGCACAAGACAGCTGCGGAGTTTGGAGTTGCTCTTCCCTGATACTCATTGGTCCTGGGGCTGGCCCTCTGGCCCAAATACACACCCCCAGCAAAGCCAGGCCTATGCACTGTGCTCCATGTCTCCTCTGAGCTGCGGCCCAGTAACGCAATGTGCCTTTTGGACACCATGGAAGTGGGGAAATATGGTAACAACACAGTTCCAGAGAGAAGCAAAGGAGTACTCTTGGAGCCTTTCATTCACCAAGTTGGCGGACACACTAGTATGATGCGCTATGATGATCACACTGTTTGTAAACCCCTCATCAGTCGAGAGCAGAGGTTCTACGAGTCACTGCCACCAGAAATGAAAGAATTTACTCCAGAGTACAAAGGTGAGACATTACAAATCTTGCAACTAAAGTTAGCAGTACCAATCCAGAGAATTCTTTTTCATATCCTTTATCTTTGGAGGAAATTTATGCACCTTCAAGAAAACATTCTCTTTGCTGGGATTAAAGCAAAATACTGTGGATGCTGGAAATCTGAAATAAAAACAAATAATGCTGGAAAAACTCAACAGGCCTGGTAGACCTGCTGAGTTTTTCCAGCATTTTTTGTATTTAATTTTCTTTGCTGGGTTTGCCATGGTTCAGATTGTGGAGGTATTTGTTATCTTGTTGAAATGGGAGCAATTTGATTAGTTACTGAATCTGCTGACACTCTGCAGTATTTCTGCTTTAAATAAATCCGGTATTTAATCCACATCACTAAATCATGGCCGCAAAGAGGATAATAAATTAGTTTTAACGCTGCAGAGCTGGGCGAGACTCATTGTTTAAAAATAGTACTTCAGGCTTGTAAAACTCCAGATTTATCAGTGCACAAATGTTGCATTCACCAAACTCTCAGCTCCCATTCTACTCAATTTCCTCCTTTTAAAATAGCAGTCCATCCCATCGACGCCAGATACGCTGGGACAGGGATGTCCAAGCTTTTGTTTTTGGGCCTTTCCATTCACTTGCATACATGTCAGGTTACTGGTACCAGCACTTTATGATGTTCTTGTTTAGGATTTATCCACTAACAAGGCAACCACTTTTTGCAAACCTGTAAATTCATCAACTTCAAACCCAAAAGGCCAGCAAATATGAAATAGAAGCACAAACTGGATTCAGATGCTTCGACAACCTGGTCTGCAGGTTGTCCCAGGGCCACAGGTTGGACATCCTGCCCTATGGAGCCCTATCTTGTACTCACCTGGTTTTTATACATATGCACTGCCCAGCCAAAGGTGTGGGTTTTGGTGGTCACTGCACAGCAATCAGGAACAGAAGCCTTGGCTGATGAGTGTTTCTGTTCTCTTCTCCCCTGTCCAGTAGCACTGAGATTGGTCATGCCTCACCATAGCCCCCAGCTGTGATCAGCAAACTCACCATGAAGCAGGGATCTTTCTGATGATCAGTCCCCACCGAGCCATAGGGAGAAGATTTCTCTTAAAGACTGGCACTTCCTCAGTACTGCCCTTTCCACATTTATTGACCCCTTCCTGTTCAAAATCACCCAACCCCTCTGTTCTTCCAAACTGTTGCCTCGCCCCCTTCAAAGTCCTTGAATGTGGAGACCTGGAATATACGCCTGTTTTGTGAAATCATCCTCCAAATATCATTAGAATATAACCAAATTTAAAATGTGTATAAACCCGTCAAGAATTAAGTAAAGTAGCCCAAGGAAACACCACATTCATATCAGTATTTCTTCTTTGAGTCTTAAAATTAAAATCTCATCTCATTTCACCACTATTCGTTCACATCAGACACAGTATTTAAGAACCTGCAATCCAGGAAGCTTTTCACTTCTTAATGTAACATGTACCGATGCCATAAAAATGCAATAAAAGAAACAGATACCAGCTGGCCTTAATGATAAAACAGTGCTGAAAAAATTGCAATGGAATGACCAGGGAAGTGACTGTTTCTTGCTGAAAAGAAAATCTGGTCACAATATTGACCAGATTCCCCATGTCGAACAAGCAGAGTTGGGTATACTCACATTTGAGTTGGGGAGTGTCCAGTTTTGTGGGTTTTGGCATAGGACCTAAAAGATGGACATGAAAGAGCGAGGTGATTTGGATGCATTGTAGCTATGCGTGTAATTCAATACACCCACAATCTTTTAAACCATGTAACCATGCAATCAATTTGCACCCAGATCAAATATGTAGCTAGGTGCAAATGTAGAGGAAACTCAAGACCATTGTTCCAAATCTGTGCTCACCTTTCCCATAATGCCTGTTTGAATCTCCAATCGAAATTCAGCACTGAAACAGCCCTAACCAACATCACAAACAGTTGGTCACATAGATGATCACACGGATGACTATACCATCCTTCTCCAATGCTTCTCCTTCATTTTCCAGCTCATTGGAATTGCTCTCACTTGGTTACATTCTGACCTTTCACATCGTAGCCAAAGCAATTTCAGCAATGGCTTCTCTTCCTGCTCTGCACAGTTACCTCTGGAATCCTCTAAGGATTTTTTTAATGACTTTCTCTTCTTCATTATCTACAGGTCGTCACTTGGCAACATAGGGATCAAGTTCAATATGTGCAAGGGCAACACACAGTACTACCTCTTCACTATTGCTCTTGATCCCTCCACTGCCTCTGCGTTGTCAGACTGCTTATCTGGTTGATTCATGATTTTGTCTAGCTAAACCTAAGTGTCTTTTATACATGTCTGAGCCATGACAAGTGTTGGCAGAGTATTGTGTCCTTATTCAAGGCTGAGTTAGATAGATTTTTGATTGACAAGGATGTCACGGGTTATGGGGGCGGGGCAGACAGGAAAGTGGAGTTGAGGCCACACTTAGATCAGTCATGATCTTATTGAATGGCAAAGCAGACTTCTGGGGCCAAATGGCCGAATCCTGCCCATTGTTCTTGTGATATTTGAGTTTTGGGTTATCACGGGTGAGCCTGATCTATCCACGTTTAACTATATCACGTGTACTTCCAGATGGGATCACTGGATGGTGATGAAGAATGGGAACCCTTGCTGATTTTCCACACTCTGAGCTCAATGCAAGTATCCCTGTTGCCAACCCTTGCTGCAGAATGAAAATGGAACCCTTTTTTTGTTTAGTTATTGCATAAACCAAATTTCAAATACACTTCAACAAAGCAACCATAGAAAAGTTAAGCGCAGAAAGAGGCCATTCAGCCTGTCGTGCTTGCGCCAACTGGCAAAACTAGCCGCCTGTTCTAATCCCAATTTCCAGAACCCAGTCTGTAGCCTTGCAGGCTACAGCGCTTCAGGTGCAAATCCAGGCACCTTTTAAATTTCTGCCTCAACCACCAACCTGGGCAGCAAATTCCAGACACCTATCCTCTGGGCAAAAAAGCTTTTCCTAATATCCGCTCTAATCCTTCTAACAATCACCTTAAACCTATGCCCCCTGGTAATTGACCCCTCCACTAGGGGAAACAAGTCTTCCCTGTCTACTCTATCTAGACCCCTCATAATTTTGTACATCTCAGTCAAGTCACCTTCAGCCTCCTCTGTTCTAAGGAAAACAACCCTAGGCTATCTAATCTTTCTTCATAGCTGCAATTTTCAAGCCCTGGCAGCATTCTTGTAAATCTCCTCTGTACCCTCTCCAGAGCAATTATGTCCTTCCTGTAATGTGGCGACCAGAGCTGTACACAAAACCCCAGTTGTAGCCTAACCAGCGTTTTATACAGTTCCGGCATTACATCCCTGCTTTTGTATTCTATATCTCGTGCAATAAAGGAAAGCATTCCACATTCCTTCTTTACCACCTTATCTACCTGCCCTGCCACCTTCAGGGACCTGTGGACATGCGCTCCAAGGTCTCTCACTTCCTCAACTCCTCTCAATATCCTCCTGTTTGTTTATTATTTTCATGCTTTGTTTGCCCTCCCAAATGCATAATCTTACACTTTTCCGGATTGAATTATATTTGCCACTTTTCTGCCCATTCAACCAAACCATTGATATCATTGAGTCCACAGCTATCCTCTTCACTATCAATTACATGGTGATTTTTGTGTCATCTGCAAATTTCTCAGTCATGCCTCCCACATTTAAGCTTAAATTATTAATATACCACAAATAGCAAAGAACCCAACACTGAGCCCTGTGGAACACCCTGGAAACCGCTTTCTAGTTGCTTCAACATCCGCCGCCCTTTGTTTCCTGTCACTAAGCCAATTTTTGGATCTAACCCGCCACATTCCCCTGTATCCCACGGGTTTTTACTTTTCTGACCAGCCTGAGAGACCTCGTCAAATGCCTTACTAAATAAAATCCATTTAAACCAAATCCACTGTGATGCCCTCATCAATCCTCCTTGTTACTTCCTCAAAAAATTCAGTTAAGTTAATACACAACTTTCCCTTAACAAAACCATGCTGACTATCCCTGATTAAACCGTTCCTTTCTAAGTGACATTTTATCCTGGCTCTCAGAATTGATTCTAATAATTTTCCCACCACCGAAGTCAGATTGACTGGTCTGTAATTATTTGGCCTATCCCTCACACCCTTTTTAAATAATGGTACAATGTTTACAGACTCCAATGCTCTGGTACCTCGCCTGTATCTGGTGAGGATTGGAAAATGATCCTCAGCATCCGTTATTTCCTCCCTGGCTTCCTTTAACAGTCTGCAATACAATCCATCCAGCCCTGGTGATTTATCCACCTTCAAGGATGCCAGTCCCTCCAGCACTTCCATTCTTCTTATACTTATTGTACCTAATATTTCACATTCCTCCTGATTAGCTAGAATGCTTGCATTATCCCCCCGCTTTGTGAAGACAGAGACAACATACTCATTAAGAATCCTGCCCACATCTTCAGCATCAACGTTTAAGTTACCTTGTACATCCCTGATGGGCCCTACCCTTTCCTTAGTTATCCTCTTGCTCTTAATGTACTGGTAAAACATCTTTGGGTTTCCTTGATTTTTACCTGCCAATATTTTTTCATATCCTCTTTGCTTTCCTGATTTCATTTTTACTTCCCCTTCTCTAGGCATTCTAATGTGTTACTTTTTTTCTGACTGTCATAAGCTCTCCTTTTTTGCTTTATCTTACCCTATATGCTTCTAGATAACTAAGGTGCTCTAAATTTGGTAGTACCACCCTTTTTCTTTATGGGCACAGGCCTACACTGTACCCGTTCACTACACTGTTCACTTTTGAATACCTCCCATCGATCTTCCACTGATTTCCCTCAAATAGCTGCAACCAGCCCACTTTTGCCAGGTCACCTCTCAGCTTTGTAAAAGTTGTCTTTCCCCAATTTAGAACTTTTACTCCTGTTCTATCTTTGTCCTTTTCCATAATGACACTAATTCTAACGTATTATGGTCGCCATCTCTAAAATGGTCACCCACTGCTCCTTCATCCACTTGCCCAGCTTCATTTCCTAAGACTAAATCTAGAATTACTCCTCCTCTCGTTGGGTTTGTTACGTGCTGGCTAAAAAAGTTCTCTTGAATGCAATTGAAAAATGTTGTGCCCTCTGTGCCCTTCATACTGTTCTTTTCCCGGTTGATATTAGGGTAGTTGAAGGCTCCAACTATTACTGCCCTATTGTTTTTGCACTCAGAAATTTGCCTGCATGTTTGCTCTTCTATCTCCCTCTAACTATTTGGGGGTCGATAGTACACTGCTCGAAGTGTTGCTGCCCCTTTTTTATTTCTGAACTCAACCCATATGAGCCTCATATGATACTTCATTTAGTACATCATCCTTCCTCACAGCTGTAATTGTTTCTTTAACCAATAACGCTACACCCCCACCTTTTTTTTTAAGCTTTCTCTCTATCCTGTCTGAACACCCTATATCCAGGGATGTTGAGCTGCCAATTTGGCCCTCTTTTAGCCAAGTTCCCATTATAACAATGATATCATGCTGCCATGTGTCCATCTGTGCCCTCAGCTAATCGCTTTGTTTGCTATACTCCTTGAATTTAAATATATACCTTTTAACATTGCCAAATTCCTGTGCTGTACATTTTTTAACCTTTGCTTCTTCTGTCTTGCAGAGTCACTAACTAATTTTCTGTCTCCTGCTCCCTGCTCTGAATTTGTTTGAGTCTGCCTTCAGGTTCCCATCCCCCTGCCAATCTAATTTAAACCCTCCCCAACGACATTCTCAAATCTCCATGCAAGGACATTTGTCCTGGCCTGGTTCGGGTACAGACTGACCGGCTTGTACAGATCCCACCTTCCTCAGAACCGGTCCCAATGCCCCAGAAATCTGAAGCCTTCTCTCCTGCACAATCTCTCCAGCCACATATTCATCTGGTGTATTCTCCTATTTCCATACTCACTAGCACATGGCCTTGGGACTAACCCGGCGATTACTACCTTTTGAGGTCCTGCCCGCTAATCTCTTTCTTAACTCCCTAAACTCAGCCTGCAGAACCTAATCCCTTTTTCTACCTATATTGTTGGTACCAATGTGGACCGTGACCTCTGGTTGTGCACCCTCACCCTACAGAATGCTCTGAAGTTGCTCGGTGATATCCATGATCCTGGCATCACGTCTGCCACCACAGAAATGTCTGCCTGTTCCTCTAATTAACGAATCCCCTAACACCACTACTCTCCCCCTCTTTTTCCTCCCCTCCTGTACAACTGAGCCATCTATGTTGCCATGAACTTGGCGCTGACTGCATTCCTCCAAGGAGCCAATGCCCTCTCCAGCAACCAAAACGGAAAACTGTTTATCGAGCAGAACCTCAATGGACTCCTGCATTATCTGCCTGGTTCTCTTGGACTGCCTAGCAATCACCCCTTCCCTTTCTTCCTCCATGTTCCTAGCTTGCAGTGTGACCACCTCTCTGAATGTACTATCCACGTAGCTCTCATCCTCACTGATGCGCCACAGTGGCTCCAGCTGCCGCAAGATTAAATCCTACATGATTACTGGGCAATAGGGCTTGTCTGATACTGAGCCTGATAGTTGATTGTTTGCACCAGCACTCAGCATCTCAGCAACCGTGATTTATTCATTATTGGAGTATTGGGTGACAGCAACTGTGAAACACGCTGTGAGTTGAGAAGAGTACTCCACACAAAGCTGCAAATACCATTCTGCAATGTAATAGCAAAAGCACATCCCAAATTAGAAAAGTGGGCATGTTTTGACTAAAGAATATTTAGAATGCATTACACTGCACTTAGTCATCATTGCTATTTGTGACACTGCTTTGTGTATGCTGATGTTTGTGTGTGTGTGTGTGTGTGTATGTAGATCTGCAGGCCTGAGACGTTAGCACAGTGGCAGCGCCTCCCTGGTTCCATAAGCAGTCGTGTGCTGGTGGTTATTTGTAGCTTTTAAGATGAAGATTGATAGATTTTTGTTAGTTAAAGGCATCAGTGAATAAATCAATAAATAGAGTAGTGATGAGATCAGCCATGATTGAACCTGAATGGTAGCACAGACTGAAGGAACTGAATAGCCAACTCCCTGTTCCAATGAGTAACCATAACTTATGGCTGCCTGAATTTGTGTTTCCAGTGTCCTTGAGAACTCCATACCACAGCCCTGACTTTGGCTGTTTTGTTGTAATGTAAATGAGGCATCCTCCTGGCCCAGAAATCTGCCTTAGCAAGTTTGGAACTTTCGTACCTCCCCATTTGTGCAAAGCTGCTCACGGACTGTTCCTGCATGGAGGAATTTCCCTGTAGTGTAAATAGAGCAGCTTCTATCTGGCTGCTCTGACATGTTACCAAGATGATCATACTTTGGGGAAAAAAAAACTTGCATTTATATAGCATCTATCATGTTTTCAAGACAGCTAATGCAGTGCACTCTCAGTCCAGAACTGAAGGAGTTTAATGATTATAAGCTGTCTGCAGTGAAGGCAGAACAACATGTCCAGAGCTGCCATTGGGCAATGAGCAGTGCCTGGCTTGGATGGTGCAATGGGTGAGGCACTGACCTTTCATCTCTTCGATCCGAGGTTGAATCCAAACTAATGAGATGAATGTTTAATCCACTGTTAATGTCCTGCCTACCAAGATATATCAATCCAGCTCCTAATGGGCACAGGATCACTGGGAAATAAAAAATTGCATCTGAGCTGAGGGTTGAGTCATATTGTTGTGGCACAGTAGATGGAGCTATATTAGGTATTCAACAGTGCTGTCTTGGAAGTGATTGAGTGGATAGTATCGAGGAAGATTTATTATATCTAATTTTGCAGTACGTGACCTGGGAGTGTTTCATAGGGCAGTGTAGGAGGAGCTTTACCTCGTATCCTAACACCTGCTGTGCTTATCCTGGGAGTGTTCGATGAGGTAATGTAGAGCGAACTTGATCCTATTTCTAACTGGTGATGTACTTGTATTTTCCTATGCCCCAACACTCAAATCTTCTGTCTTAATGAGAAAATGTTTTAGTAAAGATTGTGCTTTGCTTGTATAAAATCAAAGGCATCTCTGCCCCTTGTGTCCATGTGAACCTCCAGGCTGGAAATGATGTGTCATGCAGGGAATTCTCATAGTGACTGTCTGTGCACTGCATAAAAGTAGTTGCCATGTGCCCAAAATTTTCAACGTTTTCAAAACAGACAACTGCTTTCAATATAACTTTGTAATTCAGTTCATCCAGCATAGGTGTGGTGGGCCAAATGGCCTCCTACTGTGCTGTATCATTCTGTGAAATAATTTAAGATTGTATATTCTGTGAGTAAATAAGATCCACGGCATGTTGTCACTTAGTCTTTGGCTAGTCTGTACTGTCTCCTACTTGTCAATATAATAGTGACTTTTTATAATGCGGGCACTCATTGATGTATACCATGCTCTCCCCAATTTTAAAACTGTGTTAACATCAACCTGCATGTATTCCAAGCTGCTGATGCAAACTGATTTTAGTGTCCAGGTAAGGATTCATCCGCCAGTGTGAGAGCATCTCCAAATACAGATTCCTCCGCACGCCTCACCCTGATAGCCTGAACCTACAGGTGCATGAAATTCAAAGCAGGAGGAACCAGAGGAGTAATAGTTGAAACTTAAAACTTCTGGCTTCATGGGCTAAATTGGCAGAGTTCATGGTTCACAGGCCATTGTTTGGGCACTACAGTTGTGACTCTCCACAATCTATTAATGTATAGATCAACACCGTTTGAGCCATTTCCAACCTTTACTAACTGCAGCTGTTGATAGTCAAAGTTCTTCTAGCAGCTGCCAGCACATTGGTGTTAGTAACACTTTGTTGGGCTATACCCTGTTGGAGGGGGACTCAAATATTCCAACAAACTTCATGCTGGGATCAGGGACTGCATTTACCATTCCACACTAGCTGAACTGAATCCAAATGTACTGCCTTAGCCAGTATTTGAGTGGAGGCCAGATACTTTTCCAGAGAGCAGCAAATAAACCACAGGTTCTGTTGGAGCCTTTTCACTTGCCCAATGGATGCTTAATTCAACTCCCAGTCAGGTTAATTTTGCTTTATCGGGGCAGCTAGGTAAAATAAGAGGAACAGCTTTTTCTAGCAACAAACATCCCAGAGCAAAGGAGGCCCAGATGAGCCACGGGCCATCTCTGGTTCATGTTATGAATACCAACTCTCATTTGGACCCTCAGATTTAAATAATTCGTAATGGAAGAGAAACTTGACTCAGGAACACACCTTTGAGTTGGAAGGTTCTGGGTTCGAGTCCTGATTCAGGGCTGGAGCACATAATCTAGGCTGACGTTTCAGCTCAGTTCTGAAGGAATGTTATATAGTCTGAGGTGGCGTTTTTTGGTTAAGGCATTATGTCAAGCCCCTCTCCAATTACCAAAACGCTTGTTCAAGATTCAGTGAAATTATTCAAAGAAGCACAGGAGTTCAGGCCTGGTGTCCTGGCTAACAAATCTTCCTTAACCAAAAGAACTGTACTGATAGCAAGCATCAAGATTTACACTGCTGTATTCTGGGTCTTTGATATCTGAGTTCCCAATAAAACTTACTCTTTCTCACCCTAGCTGTTTCCCTAGTATGGCCTTCATCTCTGCTCACTTAAATCCGAGGATTACAGACTTGAAAGGATATGGCAGACAACTGGTTTAGCCATCTACCACCAGATCTGGCTGGACCACTTAAAACACTACCAGATTCTGTTCTCTGTAAAAACTGCTCATTGTTCCAGGATCATCCTGGAATGCAAAGATAACCACTGGCTTCTTTTCTCTCATGCAGACTGGCTTCTTAAACTCCTTTCCTCTCTGTTCTCATCTCCAACAATAAATGTGAGGAGCTCATGGACCTCTTTGTCACTAAGGTTGAGACAATCCAGTCCTTCCATGAGCCCATCGAACCAAACTCACTTTAATGCTTCTCCTTGCCTTAACTTTGAACGCACATCTTCCTCTAGTTTCTCTCCTATTTCCCCATGTGCCGTCTCTGAGCTTATCTTGTCCATCAGAGAGATTAAGTGAGTGGGCAAAGACCTGGCAAATGGAGTATAATGCGGGAAAGTGTGAAGTTTTCCAATTTAGCAGGAAGAATAAAAAAGAAGCATTTTATCTAAATGGTGAGAGGTTGGAGAGCTCTGAGATGTAGAGGGATCTGGGTGCCCTAGTGCATGAATGCAAAAGGTAAGTATGCAGGTACAACAGGTAATTAGGAAAGCGAATAGAATGTTATTATTTATTGTGAGGGGAATTGATTACAAAGGTAGGGACGTTATGCTTCAGTTATACAGGGCATTGGTGAGACTACATTTGGAGTACTGTGTACAGTATTGGTCACTTTATTTAAGGAAGGATGTAAATGCATTGGAAGCAGTTCACAGAAGATTTACTAGACTAATACCTGGAATGGGAGGATTGTCTTATGTGGAAAGATTGGACAAGCTAGATGTGTGTCTGCTGGAGTTTGAAAGAGTAAGAGGCGACTTGATTAAAACATATAAGATCCTGAGAGGACTTGACAGGGCGGATGTGGGAACGATGTTTCCTCTTCTGGGAGAATCTAGAACCAGGAGTCACTGTTTAAGAATAAGGGGTCACCCATTTAGGACAGAGATGAGGAGAACTTTTTTCTCTTGAGGGGCGTGAGTTTTTGGAACTCTGCTTCCACCACCTTTTGAGGAAGAGAGTCTTTATATATTTTTAGAGCAGAGGTAGATAGATTCTTGATAAGCAAGAGGGTAAAAAGATATCAGAGGTGGGCGGGAATGAGAGGTTGAGGTTACAATCAGATCAGCCATGATCTTATTGAATGTGGAGTAGGCTCTAGGGGCTGAGTGGCCTACTTCTGCTCCTAATTCGTATGTTCGTATGAGACCCACCTCCTGTTCCCTCGATCCTGTTCTCATTAAACTGCTGATCACCCAACTTCCCCTCCTGGCTCCCATGTTAGCCAATATTGTAAATGGTTCTCTCTCTTCAGGTAAAATAGAAGCAAAATGCTGTGGTTGCTGGAGATCTGAAATAAAAACAAATGCTGGAAAAACTCAGCAGGTCTGGCAGCATCTGAGAGAGAAACAGAGTTAAAGTTTTGTGTCCAAAATGACTCTTATAAAAGTTAACTCTGTTTCTCTCTCTCTCTCTTCAGATGTGTCCTTCTCTCCTTTAAATTTGTTGTCATTACACCTCTCCTGAGAAAAAACAATCCTTCCCGCTTCCATCTTTGCAAATGACCAACCCCATCTCCAACTTCCCTTTCTTTTCCAAAGTTCTTGAACGTGTTATTGTCTCCCAAATCCATCCCATCTTTCCTGGAACTCTGTAAACTTGAGGTCATCCAAAGCTCGCAGCAAGTCCTGTTCCCCTATCCTCTAGCACTCGCTGACTTACATTGGCTCCCAGTCAAGCAAAGCCTTGATTTAAAATTCTCATCCTTGTTTTCAAATCCTGCCATGGCCTCGCCCCTTCCTATCTCTGTAATGTTCACCAGCCCCTTAACTCTCTGATATATCTATACCTCACTAATTCTGGCCTCCTGAGCATCCCTAATTATAATTGCTGCACTGTTGCTCACCTAGACCTCAAGCTTTGGAATTCCCTCCGTACACCTCTCTGCCACTGCACCTCACTTTCCTCCTTTAAGACACTTGTTAAAACCTACCTCTTTGACCAAGCTTTTGGTCTTCTGACCTAATATCTACTTATTTGGGTCAGTGTCATACTATGTTTTATAATGCTCCTGTGAAGTTCCTTGAGATATTTTGTTGGGTTAAAGGTACTATATAAATATAAGTTGTTGCCTATCGACTCCTAGCTTGACATTTGATTACTTCAGCTGGGTGAGAATTTTCCCCCCGTCGGGGGTCTTGTGAGGGGGCGGGCGGGAGTGGGCATGAACCTGATCGGCGCCCCCGATTGAGTCCGCGCCACTATTTTAGTGGGCAAGGCAATTAAGGCCCGCCCAGCGTGACGTGCACACGCTGTGTGTGCAGAGGGGGATTCCCTGAGTCGGGGCCTGCGCTCTTTCGAGCATGCGTGCGAAAGAGCACAGAAATCTCCCTGAGGCACAGAGGTGCCTCAGGGAGATTAGTTCAAGTTTTAAACATCTAAATAAAGAAATTAAAAACTTTTAAAACATGTCCCCTCATGATAGTGTCACATGAGCTGGGACATGTCAATGAATTTTTTTTAAAAATTTTATTGAATTTTTAAACACTTAATGAAACCTCATCCCACCCCTGGATGAGGTTCCATGAAAAATGCAAAGGCCGCCTGGGCTCTTCACCTGCCCGCCAACCTTAAGGTTGGACGGGCAGATCATTTTATTAGTTCAATTAGTTTTTAACAGGCCTTAATAGGCCTTTGACAGTTCGGTGGGCACACAGCCGAACTGGAAATCTAAATGATGCGCGGTGACGTCGTGACACCCACCTGACGTCACCATGCGTCATTTTACGCGTCGGCGAGCGGGCCCTGCCCTCGCTCACCAACCCGAAAATTCTTCCCCTGGAACTCCCAGATATTGACAGCCTTTTAAATCTGCCTCCTTGTACACCCAAGACCACTGAAGGCCTTCTTGGAAGGGATTGCAAACATTCCACTAACTCTGTTCTGACCCATGAAGACTTGATACTAAATCTAGCACCATCCAGCCCAGAGTGGCATAGTACAGCCAGGAAGAGTTATTGGTGGACCCGATGCTGCAAGGCTCCTTTCAGAACCATAATTTGGTTGTTTGACTCTTTGAGAAGGCATGTTGAGACCATGTTGGGGTTCTTTGGTAGAAAGTGTCTGGGAAAGTTTACACTTCAATAGCATGAAATGCCATGAAATATTATCTTTGTCCAGAATAATGGTTTACGTGCGTTTGAAATGTGATAGTCCTCCTCTCAGGACTTTATATTGATCATGCACTGCCAGGATTGACCATGATATACCCAGTAATGACAGTGTATTGCAGTCTAGAAGAGCTTCTAACTGCATCCAGGACCTGACAGACATTGGAGGTAGAAATAAATTTGGTGCTCTGTCCACCAATAAATAAATAGAGCGACGATTGCAAACAAGTACCAGTCTCCTGGCATCCCAGCATCAACATAAAAGTATTGCCTTTTGTAATCATTGCTCCCTCTAATTAATGATTCAGGTAGTACAGGTTGATGCAATAGGGCCTAATTCCCTTAAGCTCCTAACTGCTAATAAATTAACCCAAGGTAGTATTGAAAGTGAAGCTTCTGTGATGTGACACAGAGGACACTTTAAAGTACAAGCACAGAAAAGTACTTTCAGCTTTGGGTAAGCAGGTACATTGCTTGAGAGTGCAGTTCAGCTCAGTAATGCGAGCTTTTATCTTGACTCAGGAACATGAGCCTAAAAAGTAACACAGATATCCCTTTTATATCTGTGAGCTGCTTCCAGTGGAACAATGAGGATTGCCTCTTTCGTGAGAGTTTGACTGCTGAATGTGCTGCAGAAATACCCAATTAGCAATAGCTGTCGGGGTGATAACAGCTGGATTTCAGTTTTGCTGGCGTTCATGATGTTTATTCTTGTGCTTTCTGATGACATCAGACTCGCTCAAACTGAGGAGTTGCCCACTGCCTTTGGAGCAGGTGTCTGTTCTGTACTGCACTATACTTGCTCAGAGTTGTACTGGAAGAACTGTGGGCCCAAATTAAACATGCCTGCTCAAAAAAACCCAACCATCAGTCTTTGCCTCCTAAAAACACTGACTTTTGTTGGAGTGCAGTTCGACAGTTGCTCCTTTACGTGCGTGGTTAGGCATTGGGTGCTGGTAGGAAATTCATAGAAGTACAATACATAGAATATGCAACACAGAAACAGGCCATTCGGCTCAACTAGTCTGTGCTGGTGGTTATACTCCACATAAGTACCCTGCCACATTCTTTGTACCTCAACTCAGCCTCTCAGCATATCTTTCTATTCCTTTTTCCCTCATCATTGCCTGAGGGCATCCCAGCTGAGGCCAAACATCACCGCGCCCAGGATCCACACACACTGATGATTCCGTGAGACTCAACATGTCAATTATATTTCCCCCTCTGAGATGCTGGGCCCAATTATGGTTTCCAAATTTCTGCTGCAGCTGAAAACAGCTGACAGAGCCCTACAACTCTCCCAGATCTCTGCGTACCTCCAAGTCTAGCCACTTGTGCGTCCCCAATTTTCAATGCTCTGCCATTGATGGCGTGCCTTTGGTTCACAAGGTTCTAAGCGCTCGAATTCCCTGCTTAAACCTTTGCACCTCTCTAGTTGTCCTTCTTTAAGTCACGGCTTAAAATCTTTGACAAAACTTTTGGCCACCTGTCCTAATATCTCTTTGTCCTGATATCTCTATGTGACTTTGTCAAATTCCATGTCATGTCTTGTGATGTTTTATTGGGCCTTAACTTCTGAGCTCTGCAGCATTGGATCGGCGGGTAGGGGGGGGATGTGCTGGAGGATCCCCTTCAGAGGTCCCTAGGTAACGTTTGCGCAGCAATTGCCCAGAAGTGCAAACTTCCCCTGGGCAATTGCCCTGCACTGGAAACCATCCGAAAATGCAATTTAAATCGCAAACGTCGGATATTTCCGACTGGGTTACACCAATAATTATCCAGAAAACACTAGAAGAATTAAAACTATTTCTAACTTCTGGGTAACTATTGTACAAATCCAGACCAATCCCCAGGGGTCTCCCTCCAACCCCGCCCCACCCCTGACCCCCAGGAGTCTCCCACTACCTTGCCCCCCTCTAACGGGACTCCCCCACTTGCACGGGACTCCTTGTTCCCCTGCCCCCACAACCCCCTGCAAGCCTGACCCAACCTCAGGCCTGACACACTTCGGCTGCTCCGTCCCATCCTCCCCCACCCTCCCCCGGCCCCGAGGCCCAAACTCCGACCCTCCCCTCCGAGCCCCTCCAACCTCCGATGGCCCCTCCCTCCTTCCCCACCGACCTATAATTTCCCCCCACCCCCTCCAAATCCTATCCACTTACTTTAGACTTACTTACTTGCCATGTCAAGGACCTTTAAATTTCAACAGACCTTTACAGCTAGTGCCATTCAATAGGGGGCATGGGCTTCTTCCCTTCAACTCTCCTGGACTTCAACGCTGGGCCATGGGCACGTGCTGCACTGCCTGAGTCTCACCTGGCCTGAGTCGGAAGCTCGGGAGAGATAGGATCGAAAAAAATTTGATGTAAGTGATTGGGCACAGAGTGGCAATCCGACGCAGATTGCCACTCCAAGGAAGTTCAGGCCCATTATGTTAAACATGCCAAATAAATGCAAATTGTTGTACACAAAGTGAGAATCGAACCTGTGGATTAGTACTGCTCTGGGCATTCCTTTTGCTCACAATGATATTGGAGCCACAAGCACTTTTGATCTGAAAACTTTGTCCGATAGTAACTCAAAGGAAAACTGCTGCTAGGGTTCATCACATTGAGATTATTGTTTAACTGGGACGGTTGAAGATGCATGATATACGTGCGATAGCTAGGCCACACAAATCCTCTTAGTATTGTTGTGCTAGGTGTATTGGTGCTAATGGATTAAAGGAAAAACAAAGAGGTTACATTGTGAAATATTCTTGACTCATCAGCCCGATCAAGTGATCAAGGTTTGTGTGCAGTGGTGCAAATTCAGCGCATGGTATGGCTGAGAGTTTGTGCCATGCTTCACATGTTGCTGCTGTGTTAGCTGTGTCATCAGATGTCCTGTTCTAAGAACCATATTGGCTTTCTGCAAGTTTTGAGTGGGAATAGAAGAGAATGCTGCCTTTTCACCTCTCAGTATGTTCCCTGGTAGCAGAAACCGTGTTGGTGTCTGTGCAGGAAAGCTTATTATTTTGGTTCTGTTTCTTGGAGTGGGAGGAGGTGCCTGCAGCACCTTGAACACTGGATGGTGTGATGAAGCGCCAAGTACATAAACGCTTTGTTTATTGCTTCGTATTGCCACCTGAACAGTCAAGTCCATGTCTGCTGTTGGCTGAGAGCATTATTCAGTGGGAATTTAAACTTTTCAACTGAGCTGACCTGACCCATCCTTGAAAACCAGGGCCATAATGATGCCAATTTGCAGAAACGATCTAGCTGTCTCAATTTTTACATTTTTAATTGCCTCCTCAAGCCTCAATTTGGGGAGAGTTCCATATTTCAACTATTCTTTGTGTGAAGAAGTGCTTCCTGACGTCGCCCTAATTGAGCTCTAAGTTTTAGGTTTTGGCCTCTTGTCCTGGACACCCCAGTAGAGAGAAAATGTTTATCCCGTCTGCTCTATCAAATCTTATAATCATCTTCAAATTCTTAATTGTATCACTCGTCTATGTATCGTCTATGCTCAAGTGAATGCAAGCCTAGCCTCTACAACCTGTCCTCATAATTTAACCCTTTGAGCTGCAGAATGATTCTATGAACCTGTGCTGTATCCTTGCAAAGGCCAAAGTATTATTTCTGGGGTGAGATGCCCAGAACTGAGCACAGTACTCCAAATGGGGTCCAACCAGAGGTTCATATAATGGACATAACTTCTCCCCTTGTTCCCCATTCTTCCCCTGTTAGTTTTGTAAATGCAATCCTTGGAACTTTGCCAAATCCCAGAAGGATTTAACGATATTATTAGTGATAATTGATATATACTGATATTGTGGATATTGTTGGAGCCGGAAGTAAGCCTAACCATTATCATCCTTGAGAATTTATACCAAGTACTCAGTTTACATGTTAAGTAACCTGTCTTCATCTGTTCTTGTGGAGCTCTTTAGAGCTGTTGGAGCTGTTAAACCTTTAGACACTGTTAGATGATGCTACTTTCAAGGGTACCAAGGCTGTTTGTGAACTGGCTGTGTATTACAAGGCTAAGTAGGCCTTAAGTGGTGCGAAACTCTGTGCATTCTGAGAATGTCCCCATGTCTTAACACAATTTAGAATCTATCATTCCTAAGATGGTTGTTGTACTAATGGGCCAAAGCTTGAAGGCCAGACTCACTACTGGGAACTCATAGTTCAGATTCCTGTATCCCATTCAACACTGCAATTGTCAGCATTGAGCTTCTGGCTTAAAAAGGCACATAGTGCGCTTTATTAGAAAGCTTGATAAACGGTGGCGTAGTGGTAATGTCACTTGGCTAGTGATCCAAACGCCCAGGTGAATTCTCTGGGGACATGGGTTCAAATCCCACCATGGAAACTGTGGAATTTAAATTCAATAATTAAAAATATGGAGCATAAAGCTAGTCTCAGTAACCGTGCCAACTGCATTGATTGTCATAAAAACCCATCTGGTTCACTAATGTCCTTTAGAGAAGGAAATCTGCCATCCTTACGATGTGATTCCAGATTCACAGCAATGTAGTTGACTCTTAACTGCCCTCTGAAATAGCTGAGCAAGCCACTCAGTTCAAGGGCATTTAGGGATGGGCAACAAATGCTGGCCTTGCCAGGGACGCCCACATTCCATGAAAGAATAAAAGGATTTAGTAATGTTACTTCAAGACCATAGGTGTTAGTTACTCTGCCATGGAGGTAAAATGTGGCAACAGTTATGGTAGAGGGAAGGGAAGGAGGCCGCGCCCCCTTTTCTACAGTACCAGCTGCTGTAAGCAAGGTAAGTTTAAAGGTCCTTGACAGGCCAGGGAGAACGTAAGTGGTTAGGATTTGGGGGATGGGGAGGTTCAGAGGTTGAGTGAGGGGGGCATCGGAGGTTGATAAAGGGAGTCCCTAATCCCTGCAGAGTCATTGGGAGACAGCATAACTTGTACCTTAACCACAAGAAATATCCTGAGGAGCTTCACAGAGGAGCAGAAGATATCGAGCAGCAAAAGAGTTAGGGGAGATGACTGAGACCCCGGTTGAGGAGGGTTTCAAAAGCCTGAGGGAAATGGTAACCAGGGAGAGAATTCCAGAGCAGGGTAGAGGATGTTTAGGTAAGGGATGAGGCCAGTGAATTACTTGTGAAAGAAGACAAGCTCAAAGTGTCAGGGGGCTAAGACCTCACACTCTATATCTTTATAAGATATATATCTCATAGCTAATTTCCAAAATTTTAAAAACTGGACAAAGACCCTCCTCAAAATAGCTGAAGTAATGTCCATTCGTAACCCTCAAACAATAGGAGCTAATATGGCATTTTTGCATAAACTGACATAAAAACAAAATTCTGGAAAAACTCAGCAGGCCTGGCAGCATCTGTGGAGAGAGAAACAGAGTTAACGTAGAAGAGTCATATAGAATCGAAACGTTAACTCTGTTTCTCTCTCCACAGATGCTGCCAGACCTGCTGTGTTTTCATTTCAGATTTCCAGCATCTGCAGTATTTTGCTTTTATTTTATCGCAGAAACTGACATCTCATTATATCCAAAGGGACCCACTGTGGACTGCAGAGACCAAATTCAGGGGGAACTATACAAAGGCCATTTCATAAGCCAGGCCTGGCCAACTGGAGCCAATTCATCTGCTAGGACAACACAACCTCCCTTTAAGACTAAAGGTTTGGAACATTAACAATCTCAGGGAACCAGACAAAGGGATGCACACCCTTTGTCAAAGCCAGAGTGGAGAGGTGGGAGTCATGTGACATGAACCCCTAGCTCTTGGAACCAGTAATATTGCCTTGTGGTACTAAGAAACCTCAGTCTACCATTTTTACCATCTACAAGCAGCAGAACAGAAAAGGGGCTCTGTCCAGGTTTGACTGCCTGGCCCCATTTGCACTGTTTCTACTATAGCTTCTGTACCATTGCCTACGAGTCTCTGTGCTTCCCTCATCGTGGAAGAAGTCTACTGGAAAAGTGAATTATCCAGTACCAGCTCAGCCTGCCAACCTCTGTGAAGGAATACACCATTGGACTTAGATTCTGGACTCTGGGCGCACGTGAAACAATAATTCTTTTCTCTGTGGTCTTTGCCCTGTAAATCATTTTTTCTCTATCCCTCTTTTACCGTATGAATGCACAGGGAGCTATGTAGTGGAAAACCACACCCCCCCCGGCCCACCAAGCCTTTTGAGTGTGTACAAATAAACTAACCCTCTGAGTTCATCCTATCTCGAGTTTGTTGTGAGGTTATTAATAGAAAATTGGATCACACCAAAACTGAGGGGTTGGGAAATATGCCATCCCTTATAAAGGGGTAAGCAAGTCAAAAAAAATTTCTGTTTACGGATGGATGGTGAGAGAAGAAATTGGGGCTGTTTAAATTAAGCCTCCTCCTGTCTGTAACAAAAGACAAATATTCAGTTCTGTGTGTTGGAGAACAAGGAACCAATGGAGGTGTGGGAGGAAGGGGAAATAGGCAAGCAGGACTTGGTGCAAATGTGGGCGTCTGAATTTGGCAAATGTTGGATGAAGCACTGAAGAAGGATTGGAAAAGCTAAGTCTGCAGGTAAAGCAACAATATGTTGGGAAAGGAACAGGATTACAAAACTGTACAAATTGTGTTTAAATAAGGACTGCTATATAGTATCTTCTAACAGTAATTCAGATCAGCATAGCAGTGGAAAGAAATGAATTACTTGTCGTAGTTAAACTTCTCACCATGAAACATTTTCCTGAGCAACTTGATATGGCTTTGATCGTTTTTGTTTTTGTTGGTTTAATCATGTTGACCTCGTAAGTGAGAAGATAATTCCTCAAGACGGTTTTGACCTATATGCCAAAATTAATTTTAGTCTGAAGATTCTGTGTGTTGCACATCTTAGCCCGACTGATCTCATATGTTCCAAGTCCTAGCTGTATTAACTAGTGGAGAGCTTTTCTTGTAATTCAAATTCATGGCTAGAATTGCAAGTACTGTGCTGTAACTGTGACAGAATCTATTGTGTGCTTCTGTTTAAACCATGACTGCACTGTCAGCATTTTCTCAGTGTCCTACTTTCAGGAATTTGGAAGCCTTGCCTCTTATGGACCAGTAGAGACATAGTTCTGTGACTTGGCGAGGCTCCTTTACCATTTTGTCTTTCAGAAGGTGCCATGCTCACAAATTATTGTCAAAATAATCTTAAAGGGCTCTCTGGATGGCTCATTGGGTTTTTCCTGCTCAATATCTGAGCTATACAGTCCATCTGTTACTATTCCCAAAGATGAAAACAAAGTTAACTTTCAACAGTTTGGCTTCTGTTTGCAGTCACAATGTGTGTAGTCTAAGTGGCCATGTACTGCTCTTTTTGGAGATTTGAGACACACTGGATAAAACCCTTGTTATTGATTAAGGACTATAGGTGGAACAATGTTCCAGTACTGCTTCGTGATGGGTTTTTCAATCTATGTTGTATGGTGCTTTGTACTAGGCGGCAAACACTCAGTATTTTGTGCTTTTGACAGTGTGAAGAATCTGTTTTTTCTGCCTTGGTTGAAATTGAGCCAACCCCCTCCGAGTAACCACATTCAGCTCTAATGCAAAACATAAGCAAGCAAGTGATCTGATCTTGTTAGAATTATAGAAAGGTTACAGCACAGAAAAAGGCCAATTGGTCCATCATGTCTCAAAAGGAGCAGCTCATCTAGTACCACTCCCCCACCTTTTCCCTGTAGCTCTGCAAATTTTTCCTTTTCAGATAATGACCCAATTCCCTTTTGAAAGCCTCAATTGAACCTGCCTCCACCGCACTCTTGGATAGCGCATTCCAGATCCCAACCATTCACTGCATGAAGTTTATCATGTTGCTAATGCTTCTTTTGCCATTTACCTTAAATCTATGCCCACTGGTTCTTGATCCTTGCACCAATGGGAACAGTTTCTCCCTACCTACTCTGTCCAGATAACTAATGATTTTTGAATCCCTCTATCAAATCCCCTCTCCATCTTCTCCAAGGAAAACAGTCCTAACTTTTCCAACCTTTCTTCGTAACTGAAGTTCCTCATCCCTGGAATCATTCTTGTGACTCTTTCCTGCATACTCTAATGCTTTCACATCCTTCCTAAAGTGTGATGCCTACAATTAGATGCAATAATTCAGTTCTGGTGAACCAGTGTTTTATGCAGGTTTAACATAACCTCCTTGTTTTTGTATTCTGTGTCCCAGCTGACAAAACCCAAGATGCTGAGTACTTCATTAACCTTGCTGTCAACCTGTCCTGCCACCTTCAATGACTTATGCGCAAAAACACCCATGCCCCTTTGCTTCTGGCTTCTGCATCTCCTTTAGAATTGTACCCTTTACTTTGTATTGTCTCTCCGCATTCTTCCTATCAAAATGAATCACTTTACACTTCTCTGCATTAAATTTCATTTGCCCCTTTCCCGCCCATTCCACAAACCTGTCTGTCCTTTTGGAGTTCTGCACTCTCCCCTTCATGGTTCACCAGACTTCCAAATTTTGTATCATCCGCAAACTTTGAAATTGTGCCCTTTACACCAAGGTCCATGAATATAATCAGGATGAGCAGGAGCCCTAACACCGACCCCTGGGGAACTCCACTATAAACCTTCCTGCAGTCCGAGAAACAACTGTTCACCACTACTCTTTGTTTCCTGTCACTCAGCCAATTTCGTATCATTGTTGTTACTCTTATTCCATGAGTTCTAACTTTGTTCACAACCTGTTGTGCAGTATTTTATCAAATGCTTATGGAAGTCCACGTACACCACTTCAACAGCACTGCCTTCATCGACCCAGCCTGTTACCTCTTCAAAATATTCCAGCAAGTTGCCCATAACAAATCCATGCTAGCTTTCCTTAGTTAAACCGTATTTAATTAACATGCATTTAATTAATCCCCTTTTGCCCAAGTAGCTATTAATATTGTCCCTAATTATCGTTTCTAAAAGCTTCTTAACACTGAGGTTGAATTGGCCTATAGTTGTTGGGCTTATCTTTACATCCTATTTTGAACAAGGGTGCAGCACTTACAATTCCCCAGTCTTGTGGCACAGTCGCTGAGTCTAAGGAAGAATGGAACATTATAACCAGTGCCTCTGCAATTTCCACTCTGATTTCCTTCAGTATCCTTGGATGCATCTCATCCGGTCCTGGAGCCTTATCAATTTTTAAGTACAGACAGCCTATCCAATATCACCTCCTCTCAATTTTAAACCCTTCAAGCGTCTGAACTACCTGCTCTTTTATCGTGAACTGGGCAGCAAGTTCTTCCTTGGTAAAAACAGATGCAAAGTATTCATTTAATACCTCAGCCATACCCCTACGTCCATGTGTAAATTTCCTTTTTGATCCCTAATTGGCCCCATTCTTCCTTTTACTAATCATATGCCTGTGGAAGAGTTTGGGATTTTATTTTGAGAGTTGCATGACCCTTCTCATACTCTCTTTTTGCTTTACTTCTTTGCTTTTTCTATTCCCCTCTGAACTTTCTATATTCGGCCTGGTTCTCAATTGCATTATCCATCTAACATCTGTCATAAGCACACATTCTCTGCTTCATCTTAATCTCTATCTCCCTTGTCATCCAGGGAGCTCAATTTGTTTGTCCTACCTTTCCTCTTCATGGGAATGTACCTTGACTGTACTTGAACTATCTCTTCTATAAAAGCAACCCATTGTTCAGTTACAGTTTTGCCTGCTAATTTTTGATTTCCAGTTTAACTAGGTCAGATCCACTCTTACCCCATTGAAGTTGGCTTTCTCCCAGTTTTTACTCCAGAATGCTCCTTGTCCTTTTTCATAGCCAACCTAAATCTTATGATACAATGATCACTGCCCCTAAATGACCCACTTGGCTCACCTGAGCCAGGTCTATCAGTGGCTCCTTTCTCGTTGGACTGCAAACATACTGCTGTGGAAAATTTTCCTGAATACGCTGTAGAAACTTTTGCCCCCACCCCCACTTCCTTTACACTACTACTGTCCCAGTTTGTATTCGGATAATTAAAGTGCCCCATTTATATATCCTATATTTATTGCACTTCTCTGTAGTTCCCATGCAAATGTATTTCTCTACATCTTTGCTACTAGTTGGTGACCTATAGACTACACCGAGCAATGTAATTGTACCTGTTTCATTCCTTAGCTCTAGCCAAATAGATTCTGCCCTTGACCCCTCTGGGGTATCCTCTCTCTCCAGCGCTGCAGTATTCACTTCAATCAATACTGCCACCCCTTCTTTCCTGAACACCTCGTAGCCAGGAATATTTAATATCCAGTCCTGCCCTTCTTTGAGCCAGCTCTCATTTATCACTACAGCATCATATTTCCACATTGCTGTCTGCGTCCTTGTTCAATACGCAGCAGGAAGACCTGTTAATGTGCAAACCTTTCGGGAAGCACAACTTCTCCAGCTTTGCATTTGAGGTGCTGTATAGCCAGGACGTGGTGGAGGTTCATGAGTGTATAGTAGATGAGGCCATTCTTGCTGGAGGCTCAATTTTTACCATCTTTATGAAGGAAAGAAGTAGGAGCTCAACATGAACTTCTCAAAGATCAAGACTATGGCATAGCTTGAGGGTAGCACAGGAGGATGAGGGGACAAAGACGAGAAGGAAGTAGAAACGCATGTAAGCTTAGATACCTGGAAGGCAATGGTATTGGCAAAGGGGGCTATGTAAGAGAGGTTACTTTCACTGGCGGTGTTCTTGGTGGACTGTGGAGGACAGACACATCTTGGGATGAGAGTAGGGAACTGTCCTACCCTGGTGGCTAGTCAGTAATGCTGGACATTAATAAGAGCTGAACCTTGATGAAGTTATTAAAATGGTGGCTGCCTAGTTTTGTATAATGAGCATTAGTTGAGAGAACATTGTGAGCCATGCTGAAATAATGAACAGGAAGGACCTTTATCCAATACGAGAGCACTTCGCAGTCAAAAAGTTTTACAATAGGATATGCATGGTGCAGACCTGAACTTTGTTTGGTGGAATAAAAATGAATTGTGTACCAGAAACTTTGAATGGAAAGTTAATGAAAGACAGACAAATATGGGAACAAGCAGAGCTGGGGAATATAATCACAAGTTCATGTCATCCATACACAACCTGCTGATGAAGTAATTTTTTCGTGCTAGTTGTTTTTGGTATGCCAAGTGCTCAAAATACTGTGAACTGCTGAAACACTTCTGTAGCTATATTACAAAGTTGTAATTTGTCACACTTCACTGCCCCAAAAATCTCTCTCTTAACATATTCCTGTATTTTATGCTGGCTTCTTATGACCAGGAACTGGAACTTTACAAGCACCTGACAATCAACAAATTTCCCTCACTAATAGTAATTAGCCACTCATTTGACTTAAATGTGTACTTTTTACAGTGAACATATTGTAACTTTAAAGGACATACTAGCTTAAACACTCCTAAAAGAGAAGTGTAAAAAATTAATTTTACACAGATTCCCAAACTATTGAAAGTGGAATAATGATCCAAGTGCGTTTAGAAAAAAACTAACTTTATCCTTGCCAGCAGGAAAAGTTATTCTAGAAAAGTTTCCCTAAGTACACTTGATGCAAAGCTAATCTGATCACCCTGAAGGAAGTTGCTTGTACGAAAGCTTGGAGACTCAGTACTTCAAGGAATGAACATTGCACAACACAAGTAGCTGCCTCCCTTTCTTCAGTTTCTCAAGTAGCTGTTGATACCAGTGCGGATATTTATGAAGATGGCAATCTGCCAGATCTGGGTGTTGGCTGAATTAACTCAGATTGAAAACACAGTGACCTTTCCTGTCCAGACTCTATCTGTGACAAAAGCAGCCTCGTATAAACAGTGCTATTAATAGCTCTCAACACGCAAAGAGCTGATTATAAAGACTTTTTACAAATTGGATGTTAAAGGATACAAGTAAACCACGCGTGCCCGTTACCATCATTTACTTTGAAGAATACTTTTATAATGCCATGAAGTATTGAATTGCTACATTGACTGTCACCTAGGCCATTTTTACTCAGTATCTTTTGTTGAGGACTGCAACCCTAGTCTGAGGAATATGCATTGCAGACTGAGGAAACCGCCAGGCGCCAGCAGCTCTATACACAATGGACACCCACTCACTCATACCATGGTAACCAGCTGCTGATGGAGGTTGGCCACTTCCCACCAAAAGGAGGTATAAATAGTTAAAAAGCTCCATTTTATTTAAGGGTCTTCAAGGTGCTGGCGTTACCTTGCCTCCTAACTTAGGTTCCTTCTTGCCCCTTTTCTGGAGAAAAGCCTGTTCATCACAGACTACTAACTACAACACTCTTGACAGCTTTAAATGGAATCCACTTAGACCAATTAACAGATTCTAGCTACTCTATTCCCTGGTTCTACAGCAACATCAGATGATATAGTTACCAGCGTTAAAACTAAATATTAAGGAGAATCAATTATTTTAAAATCCTGCACTAACCCCCATCCCAAATATTTCTTAGATGAGTTTGTGTTATTTGAGCCTTGTGTGGGTGAACAATCAACTGGGCTACAAGTGGATCAGGCTTATCATCATGAGAGTGCAAGTGATTCAGGAGTGTATGCGCCTTGAGAGAACAAGTGAGTCAGGATGTACCCGTCGAGAGTGCAAGTTAATCTGGAGTGTGCCCAGTATGAGTGTGCAAGTAAATCAGGATGTACCCCCCATGAGAGTGCAAGTGAATCAGGGTGTAACCACAATGAGAGTGCAAGTGAATCAGTGTGTACCCCACTTGAAAGTGTCAGTGAATCAGGAGCGTACCTGCCATGAGAGTACAAGTGAATCATGAGTGTAGCCATCACAAAAGTGCAGGTGAATCAGGAGTATAGCTCACGTCATAGTGCAAGTGAATCGGGGTGTACCCCCCATGAGAGTGCAAGTGAATCAGGGTGTACCCATCATGAGAGCGCAAGTAACCCAGGGTGTACCCCCCATGAGAGTGCAAGTGAATCAGGGTGTGCCCCCCATGAGCGCAAGTGAATCAGGGTGTAACCACATGCAAGTGCATGTGATTCAGGACTGTACCCTCCCCCCCCCAACCCCACCATGAGAGTGCAAGTGAATCAAGAGTGTACCCCTGTGAGAGTGCCAGTGATTCAGGGTGAACCTGTCGAGAGTGCCAGTGAATCAGGAGTCTACCCGCCATGAGAGTGCAAGTGAATCAGGGTGTATCCCCTATGAGAATGCAAGTGAATCAGGGTGTACCCATCACGAGAGTGCAAGTGAATCAGGAGTGTACCCACCGTGAGAGTGCAAGTCAAGCAGTGTCTCAACCCCACCAGAGTGCAAGTGAGTCTCTGTGTCCCTACCATGAGAATACAAGCAAATCAGGGTGTACTTCCCATGATAATGCAATTGAATCAGGGTATACCCCCCATGAGATTGCTTGTTGATTAGGGTGTACCGGCCATGAGAGTGCCATGAATCAAGGTGTACCCCTATGAGAGTGCCAGTGAATCAGAGTGTACGCCTATGAGAGTGCCAGTGAATCAGGGTGTACCCACCGTTAAAGTGCAAATGAATCAGGAGGGTCACCCCATGAGAGTGTAAGTGAATCAGGGTGTACCCATCACGCGAGTGCAAGTGATTGGCAAGTGTACCCCCCATGAGAGTGCAAGTGAATCAGGATGTACCCCCCTCCACCCCCCCTACCATGAGAGTGCCAGTGAATCAGGGTGTACTTGTCGAGAGTGCCAGTGAATCAGGAGTCTACCCGCCATGAGAGTACAAGTGAATCAGGGTATACCCATCATGAGATTGCAAGTGAATCAAGGTATACCCATCATGAGAGTGCAAGTCATCATGGTGTACTCCCCATAAGAGTGCAAGTGAGCCAGGGTGTAACTGCCGTGAGAGTGCAAGTGAATCAGAGCTGTACCCCCGTGAGAGTGCAAGTGGTTCAGGGTGTACCGGCCATGAGAATGCAAATGAATTGGGAGTGTACCCAGCTTGAGAGTGCAGGTGAATCAGAAGTGTACACGCTGTGAGAGTGCAGGTGAATCAGGAGTGTACACGCTGTGAGAGTGCAAGTGAATTGGGAGTGTACCCAGCATGAGAGTGCAGGTGAATCAGGAGTGTACACGCTGTGAGAATGCAAATCAAGCAGTGTCTCCACTCCACAAGAGTGCAAGTGAATCCCCACCATGAGAGTAGAAGCGAATCAGCGTTTACCGGCCATGTGAGTGCAAGTGAATCAGCGTGTAGGGGCCATGAGAGTGCAAGTGAATTAGGGTGTAACCGTCATAAGAGTTCAAGTGAAGAAGAAATGTACCCCCCCTGAGAGTGCAAGTGAATCAGGGTGTACCCCCCCTGAGAGTGCAAGTGAATCAGGGTGTACCCCCCCTGAGAGTGCGTGAATCAGGGTGTACCCCCCCTGAGAGTGCGTGAATCAGGGTGTACCCCCCCTGAGAGTACAAGTGAATCAGGGTGTACCCCCCCTGAGAGGGCAAGTGAATCAGGGTGTACCCCCCCTGAGAGTGCAAGTGAATCAGGGTGTACCCCACCTGAGAGTGCAAGTGAATCAGGAATATACCTGCCATGAGAGCGCACATTATACAGATTTGCTGATGACCTCCGGCTTCATCTCACCACCACCTCTTCTGACCCAGCACCACTGCATCTAAGTTATTGGCCTGCTTGTCTGACATCCAGTACTGGATGAATAGAAATTTCCTCCCTCTAAATATTGAGAAGACCTAAGCTATTGGCTTCTGTCCCTGCTACAAACCCCAATCCCCAGCCACCCAACGCCGCTCCATAGCAACTGTCTGACGCTGAACTATACTGCTGGTGCCCTAGGTTCCCTCTTTGACCCCGAGATGAGCTTTCAGCCACATATCTGCACCATCACTAAAGCTGCTTGTTTCCACATCTGTAATATCACGACTTCACCCTGCCTTAGCTTTTCCGCTGCAGAACCCCTCATCCATGCCTATGTTACCTCTGGGCTTGACTATTCCAACACTTTCCTGGCTGGCCGCCTGCATTCTACACTCTAAACTTGAAATCATCCAAAACTGTGTTGCCCATGACCTAATTTACATGAAGACCCGTTCACCCAAAGCGCCTGTGCTCACTGACCTACATTGGCTCCTGGTTAAGCCATGCCTGGATTTAAAAATGTTCATCCTAGTTTTTAAAACCATTCATAGCTCCCCCCTATCGCTAACTTCCTCCAACCCTATAAACCGACAGAAATCCCTGCACTCTTCGAATTCTGGCCTCTTGAGCATCCCCACTTTTAATCGCATCACCATTGGCCGTACATCCCCAGCTCTGCTTGAAACAGGCTCCAATTTATCCAAAATTCTACACAGGAAATAATACCAGGCAAAACTGTTCCCAACCGTTGCAATTTCTGCAACCCTACGCCCCAGGTCCTGCAGTCATCCAGTTCCAGTCCCCCATTGGTGGCAGAACCTGCAGCCTAACTTCTACTTCTCGTTTGTTGCCCACCAATTGCCTTGTGAAGCTTCTTGGCCTGTTTAATAAGTAAAGGATGCTCTTACTATAATTTAGTTTGTCAGCTCCTGTTGAACAGTTTCCCAAAAAGCAGCCATGTGGACATTTTTTCGTTCTAATGATTTTGAGTGGCTATTATCAAATAATCCTTCTGTCAGGCTCTGGTAATGTGATGATCACAGCACTCTCAGATCATCATCTAACCAATGTTTGCTGGCAAGGATCGATTTTATTATGGTCTAGTTTGGAAAACCTTGGCAATCAGTAATGTAGAGAGTTTTATTATTTTTATTATTGGCATCCATCTGTCTCAGGAGATGATTGACTGCATCTGGGTGTATGTCACTTCTGGATTGAGCATTGTCTGTTGTGGCTGTAGAGGCTGATTTCATGAGTGGCAGCCCCTTCTACAGCTGACACGGATGAATAGCGATGGCCTGAGGTCAACTGATGCTTTTTCCACAGTCTTCCTGACTGCTCGTCTTCAGGCACTCCCGTCACCAGCAAGGACTTCCCAGGCATCGACTCCGACCCCGGTCAACTTGAGGTCTTGCTTGCTGACATCCTTGTATTGCAGTCATAGGCAATCTGTTGGCCTCGTGCAGATAGCAAGTTAGTCATTGAGCATGTCTTTGGGGGTGCAGCCATTATCCATTCAGCTCACATGACCCAGCAAACAGAGTCACTGCTAACTCATGAGGGCAAAAATGGTGCGTATCCCTGCATGCTGGTGTACTTCCATATTTGGCACTCTGTCTTTCCAGGAAATGCCCAATATTCATCTGAGGCAGCAAAGGTGGAAACTGTTCACTGTTTTTCTTGGCTTGCTTAAGTTGTCCAATGCTTTGCTATTGTAAAGGAGGGTCCTGAGAACACAAGCCTGGTACATACAGAGCTTTATATTTTTGGCTAGTTTGCTGTTGACCCACGCTCAACTTCTGAATTTTTACATGACAGCTGAGGCCTTGGCAATCCTGGTGCTGATTTTGGCATCAAGGGACAGGTTGCTGGTAATTGTTGATCCAAGGTGTGTGAAGCTGCTGACATCCTCCAGAGTGAGATGATCAATGTTGATGGAAGGTGGAGTCTCTACATCCTAGCCCATAACTTTGGTCTTCCCAAAGCTGATACTCAGTCCAAACACTCTGCAGACCTGGGAGAACCGATCTACAAGCTGTTGCAAGTGAACTTCAGTATGAGATGCCAGTGCAGCGTCATCAGCAAACAACAACCTTGCTACATACCAGGGAGTGGTCAGTGTCACAGTCTGTGCTCTGATAGCTACGAGTGATGAGGACATTGTTGAGGGTGGTACATCTGGTGATGATGAGACCTAACTGGTGTCAGTGGTCTGATCTCACATATCTCCAGGACACCTTGTTGCACAGCTTGGTTTGGAAATATCAGTTTGTCACAGAGAGTCCACGGTAGAAGCATAGTTCCACAACCTCTGTCCATTTTTGTTCATCTTGCCGATTGCCCTGTGCACGTTGGCCAAGCTGTGTAGTCGGTACCCACCCTTGTGTTGAAGTCCCCTAGAAGGTACAGTCCCTTAGTGCAGGGAATTCTGCCGATGGCAGCATCAAGTGCCACATAGAACTGATCCTTGACATCCTAGCGGAGGTGAGTGTGGGGGTATAGATGCACATGAGGTTAACTGGGCCTGTGCAGGTTGACAAGTGAAGTGTTAGAAATATCTCTGAGCCTTCACTGGGTGCTTCCATCACCGTAAGTAGAGTCTTTTACTGCGAAACCCACTCCGTGGTCACATGCTGCCTCTTGGGTTTCCCCTGCCTGAAGAACATGTAATGTTTCTCTTTAAGGAATCCACTTTGAGCCAGCCTAGTTTCTTGGGGCGCAGCAATGCCCACATTGGGCCTTGGAAGTTTTTGTCAATCACAGCTGTCTTGTGTGCATCATCAACCAGCAGAAGGTTGTTGGTAAGGGCACATGATCCTCAGATTCCACCTTGTGCTGCGAAAGACTGGTGTCTTCTTTGTTGAGCTTGTCTTGCCTGGGCAGAGATTAGCAACCCATCTGCTGAGAGAGAACTCTCTAAGCTCCAAGCACCCATTGGAACAAGCAGGCCCTGGCAGGAGAGCACCTGACTGACTAGGGGCTTCCCAGTTTGAAGCGGGCAGTAGCTATCCGATGAGACGTATGATCTGAGGTTAAAGTTCCTATGTATATTACAGTGCTTCTTGTGGATGTTGAGACATGGTAGCTTGTGAATGTGCTTTGCTCACTGGGAGGCCTCAGGAGATGAAGTGCATACAGTGGAAATCCGCACTGCTGCTTTCTCTCTTCACGGATGATTATTGACCTGAGCGTTTCCAGCATGTTTCATTTTCCTTTGGATTTCCAGCATAAGTATTTTGTGCTTTTTTTAATTAAATCAGGTTGTCATCTTATGTTTTAAATGTAGATATGCAGTTATTTTCATTTAGCTTCCCAAGGAAATTAGATTGAGAAAGTGAATTCCGATGCTGCCTTTGTTACTGCAGCAGCTGAATTCCATTTGCCAATGGAAAGATTACCTTCAAATTGGTGCTGCTACATTATAAGAGGGGATATTGTGAGTAGGCAAGAATCATTAACATTTGGACAATTCCCAAATACAAAATTGTGCCATAGAATGTGAATGGGATAATTTGTACAACTGAACTTAGCTTGTTTAAATGCTGTGTTATTTCTATCCAGGTGTTGTGTTGGTATGTTTCGAAGGAGGTCGTGATGGTTACATTAACCTGGTTGCGTACCCATATGTGGAAAGTGAAAATTTAGACCAAGATGAAGTTCAAGAAAGGGAACAACCTCGCAGGAAACATTCACGGAGAAGCCTTTACCGGTCAACTAGTGGCAGTGAGAACCTGATCCAGAAGGAAGATTCTGACAATGCGGAGAGGTAGGCAGAGTGGTTTCAGTGTGTGGGTGCATGTGCTTCATTGTGGATAGTGTTCATAACCTCATCAGGGGGTACCGTTCTAACAATGGCTTGTTTGAAAGAAACTTTCAGGGATGCTGTAATTTAGGGAGCCGGATGAATCCTGCAATTTCTTATACAGTCAGCTCCTGACTTCAGTCACGTAGCTCTGTATAGTTATCACAGGGGCTCAAGGTGGGCCAGGTGAGGTGGGGGGGAGGGGTACTATACCTGTGTTTTTCCCATGCAGTGAGCTCCTGATCTCAGTTGCATCACAGCGTGCAAATGTTATGGGGAGACCGCTATAGGAGCAATAGTTCTATTTAATAGGACCCTTTTATTTGCTCAGTGGATGCCTGATCAAATAACATACTTTTGCCTTCTGTTGGACTGCAAGAAAAGGAGACCAGCACTGAATCCAAGGAACCCACAGTTAGGCTCATGGAGCTACAAAGTGTGCCAAGGACTACAGCTGGATCTGGGCCATACTGAATATCATTGGATTATATGATGCATACCTGTTAACAATTAGTGAGTGAGGTATTGGCCTATGAGCATTCTAGCATAAAGAGTTAATCAGAATTGATCTAGGGTGAACAGTTTTCTCTTTGCAGTTGGCCTATGTTGTTCTGATAAAGCAGTTATTCAGTCCATCACAAGCGACACCAAATTATAGGCTGGAAATGCACGTTTGAAATTCATGTATGCCTGCAAACAAAACAACCTATTGACTGTACTTAAATAAAACACAAAAAATGCTGGAAATACTCAGTAGCTCTGGCAGCATCTGTGGAGAGAGACAAAGGGTTAACTTCTCAAGTCTCTGACCGTTCATCAGAGTTGTACTATGTTAATACCTGTACATTTTTTTGCGCTGTCTTAATGTTTTGATTCCATCAAAATTTGCCCGATGAAAAGAAGCAGGTTTTAAAGTCAGTTAAGACTGGGATGCAAAATGCAAATTGCATTTTATTATGATCCAGGAAACTCCCGCATTTATATTTTTACCTCACCCTAATGATTCCAAGCACATATGACAAGACAACATAACCTGCATTTATATAGAACAAAAATAAAAATAGCTGGAAAAGCTCAGCAGGTCTGACAGCATCTGTGGAGAGGAATACAGTTAACGTTTCGAGTCTGTATGACTCTTCATCATACGGACTCGAAACGTTAACTGTATTCCTCTCCGCAGATGATCTCAGACCTGCTGAGTTTTTCCAGCTATTTTTATTTTTGTTTCAGATTTCCTGCATTTATATAGCATCTTTAAAGTAGTAAAACGTCCCAAGGAGCTTCACAGGAGTTATTATCAAGCAAAACCTGACACCAAGTCATGTAAGGAGATTCTAGGATAGATGACCAATGCCTTGGTCAAACAGTTGGCTTTAAAGAGTGTTTTAAAGGAGTGGCAAAGAGATTTGTGAGGAAATTCCAGTTCTTGGGCCCTAGAAGGTTGAAGGCATGCTCATCACTGGTGAAGCAAAAAAAATCAGGGATGCGCAAGAGGCCAGAATTGGATGAACGCAGTGTTCTCAAAGAGTTTTAGGGCTGGAGGAGGTGACAGAGATAGGGAGGGGCAAAAACCATGGAGGGATTTGAACATAAGAATGAGAACTTTACATTTGATGGGCTGTTGTATCAGGAGCCAATGCAGGCCTTGTGGCAGGACAGTATGAAGGTCAGGGAGTGCTGAAGGGATGGGGTAGAAATTTGGGAGGGCAAAGTACCCCCAGAAAGGTGAAATTAAAGGAGACATGACATCAGGAGAGAAGGGTCTTGAAGTGTTAAGTAGAAAAGACGGAATTTAAAAGGTGTTCAGCGTTAAAGTTAGAAGCCCCGTGATGGGATAAGGCAAGGAGCATCAATATAGTGTTGTCCAGGTTCAGACTTGTCCAGGCAAGTGTGATGGGCGAGAGAGTCCAGAAGCTATTTGAAGGGTAGAACGTCGGACGATGCATTGCCAGAGTATTTCCGTCGAAAAGAAGACCTAGGAGATATGCAGAATCAGTTACGTGGCAAAGGGTGTGAAATTGGAGGTTACAATATGATGCAGAAGTGGTGGACAAATATGCTTCAGCCCAGGAGTGTGAATTTCTGACCAGGAGCCAGACTGTCACTGACACTGGAATCCTGTGGGACCAGTAGCACTTGCTCAGAGGCTAACAGCAGATTGGGAGAATGAGCTGTAAACTGAACAAAGTTGCTTTAAAATTTAAGCAATTGGGCAGCAGATCAGAGACAGCTGATTCTCAGGTATACTCCAGTGCTGTGTGGCCTTGACCCCCAGAGAAGTCAGAAGCCCAATTTGATTAAAGTTCCATTGCTCACGAAGGAAAACAAGGAGCAAGCACAGTAGTGGGGTGGGCATAGGCATTTTAAACTAGCAGGTAACTTAGAATCGGTTCTAAATGCACCAGGGGGATTTAAACAATGTAAGAGAGGAGTTTGGAGGAAACAAGGCAAAATATTACAGCGGATGGCCGAGGAGAGAGGTACATAATAAGGCACTCCCTAGGAGCAAGAGTGAAGGACTAGCAAAGCTGGTAATACAGCCAGTTCGTAGACATGTACAGTTTGAGTTCACTGCCCATGGGGACCATAGTGCATACCATGAATTGCTACTCCATTAATGGATTAGCAGAATACTTAATCTGAGATTATGGGTGGGCATTATAATGAATAACGACAATTTATATTTATTTAGCATTTTTAGCATAATAAAACGTCCCAACCAGGTTTCGAGCTGATGATCCTTTGTTACCTAGCCTTCAGGAGCTGGAAGTGCTGTGTCCCCCCCACCCCTGTCATTCCTTAATGCAAATGTATTGTTACAGACCATGCTAATGACTTGACATAAGCCTGTGGAAAACTTTTACCACAGATCTGAATAAATATATCAGGGCCTGTTGTGATGTTGATCTTTTGGGTTATCCGAGACAGGCCTGGTACTTTATGCCCTTTAATCAATAAGTTTACCAGTGACAGACAAACATACAATTAATTTGTTCTTTCAAAATACTTTCACTTAACACCTTTGTATTAAGGTGCCATGCATATACCATTGTACATTTTGAAAGGAGTCTTCAGAAGTACACTGTGGGAAAGTGTTACATATTATTAAACAACGGTGCCATGCCCAGTAAAGGCTTGTCAAATTCATAACTTTTTAAATATGAACTTTACTCAGAATGAAATCTTTTGGAACTGACTTTACTTTTAAAATGGACAATATGTGCTGTAAGAGATGGCCACTGAAGGACTTCTGACCTGATCTGTGAAATCAAAAACTGTCACCCTGTTTCGCAGGAACAAAAGAATACATTCCAAATTAAGAGGTATCAACTACCCATATCCCGAGGCCAACAAAAATGGTGATTGCCTTAACCCCTCTCAGGATAAGTGTCTTCAGACAATCAACCCGAGACCACCCACACGTTTGGAAAAGGGAACTGAGATGCCACATGATAGGGCAGCCATGTTAGCCTCCCTTTTAATCTTTAAGTGCTGTCTGCAGACACAGAAGAGCAGCAGAAAGGGCAGTAACATCTATGCCTTAAGAACCAGAGACTGTAAGATCATAAGGTCTCCAAGCCTGTTTCCTTTTTGGGTCCACTAATACAGCAAACTGACCTCCTGATGCCAAGACCACAAACAACTAACTTTGTTACCTGCAGGAAGTCCATCTCTTCGAGAGAATTCTGAAAGCCACTTCAACACAAATTCCAGCAGCTGAATTTACGTAATCTACATTTCAGGAGTGAACCCTCTTCTTCATCATGCCTGCAATGTGTTTTTTCCAGAATGAACCAATCATGTGAATTATGAGCTATTCTTTTGCTTATAACCTGTAAAAGTGCACTATTCTCTTAACTGTATTTTCCTCGAGTGTGTTTGTATGTATGACTGTGTGAGGGTGTTGTAGCATTAGATTTCAGAGTGAGCATGGACATAAACAATCCTCTTTATTTAAACCCATGAAAAGCTTGCTGCTGGTTATTCAAATTGTCCACATACTCAGGGGTTAAAAACACACACACACACATCTTCCTCTCAAAAGCTTAACAGTTAAGAAGGCAACAGGGATTTCAGTAGTTCTTTCTCACCCAGTCCGTACAACATGCATGTAATTACTGGCACCCTCTGTAATCTGGAGAGGGACTCACTGAGAGGCAACTCATTATTTTTAACAGTAAATGAAACACATTTCAGTGAGCGAACTGCATTCATGCTTTAGTCTGTGAATTTCATTTGTACAGAATAATTGTCATAAATGTAACTTTTAAAATCTCCCTCCAATTTCATCTTCTCTCCTAAAAAACAAATTCCAAAGGTATCAGCTCTCCTCCTGTGCCTGACGGAAATGACCATTCTTCATGTATGGAGATTGAGTGTTGTTACGCTATTTGACCACGTGCCACACTGCTGATGACTCCAATCTTGCTCTCGCGCTTGTGCACACTCACTTTCCAGCTGGGGTCATTGGGAAGCAGTCAGAGGCAGGGCCCTGGCTGATTTTTCCTTTCACCATCTCAGGAGCTAAAGCAAACTGTAGCACCCCAGTTGCTATCTGGGCTGGGATCAGGAACTTGGCACAGACTAGGAATTAAATCCACGGCTGCGTTGGTTTTTAGAATTTATTCTTTCATGGGATGTGAATGTCGCTGGCAATGGCGTCCATCCTTAATTGCCTGTTGAGGGCATTTAAGAGTCAACCACATTGCTGTGGGTCTGGAGTCACATGTAGGCCAGACCAGGTAAGGACGACAGATTTCCTTCCCTAAAAGGCATTAGTGAACCAGATGGGTTTTTATGAGCAATCAATGATGCTCACTATCACTGAGGCCAGCTTTTATTCAAGATTTTTTTTGGATTAATTTAATGAATTTAAATTTCACCAGCTGCTGTGGTGGGATTTGCAGTCGTGTCCCCAGATCATTAGCCTGGGCTGCTGGATTACTAGTTCGGTGACATTACCATTATGCCACCATCTGCCCTTGGTCTTTAAGGCTTAGTACTAAACTGAGCAAGATTCATTCTCTCTTTCACACAATGTTTACCAACCCAAGTGATTTTTGTCTATGCGTTATGCCCTTGATGTCATTACTTTGTAAAAAGGGTGTTGTGCTGAAGTCAACTCCATCATGCCTCGAACAAGAAAGCTTCTATATCATATTTAAAGTGAATGGCAAAAGAACCAAAGTTGACATGGAGAAAAATTTGTTTGCACAGTATGTGGTTGGGATCTGGAATGCACTGCCTAATACTGTTGTGGAGGCAGATTCAAACATGGATTTCAAAAGGGAATTGGATAATTATCTGAAAAGAAGAAAGTTGCAGGGCAGTTGGGATAGGGTGAGGGAGTGATGCTCGCTGGGTTGCTCCTGCAGAGAGCCGGCATGAGCATGAAGTGCTGAATGAGTGTTTCTCACCATCTTAGAATAAACAGGACAGCACATTTTAAAATTGATTTCATTTACCTTGTGAAACATGGAGGGCTTGTGCTTACTTTTCTATTGGGGAGAGAAAACATACACCAAACTGGAAATTAAAGGTCACAGACCTGAAACATTAACTCTGTTTCTCTCTCCACAGTTGCTGCCAGGCCTGCTGAGTGGTTCCAGCATTTTCTGTTTTTATTTCAGATTTCCAACATCTGCGGTGTTTTGTTTTTATACTGGCTAGAGATAGTTCTTTATTTCATGGGAAGGCAGGCAGTCATTGTTTTAGCAAATATAATCCATTCAAGTTTGCTATTCTTTCTTTGAAATATTAATGTATGTAAATCTGCTGACTTACATCAGATATTGCGAATGATTTCTAGTAACTCAATAGGGAACCAGCAAGACTGCTGTTCGCACTTTAGCTGCGTGAAAGGTAGAGATGATCAATACTCTGCCTGACCATTGAGAAAGAATCCATTTATTTTTCAACAAAGCCTGCATCAAAGAAAGATAGTTATATATTTGGATAGAAGTCCTAGGATCTTCAGTTTCATGTTGAGGTGGTGAAAAATGAGCCCGTAAATGATCATTATGTAATGTGTCTTTGCAAACTCAGTCCAAATGTTACTGGAATGAATTTCAAAGATTCAGCACTGTTGTTTCCATAGTGTGGTAAGCCAAATGCTGTACTGTGAGTATCTTCTGTGCGGGAAACTTATTGAATACATTTGACCATTTGCTGTAGAGTCGGTGATAAGGCATGTCAGTGTGCTGTTTACTTACTGTCTTCGAAAGCCTGCATAATTTTTAGTGCAGCCAATAGTAGTGGAAGGATAAATGTTAATCTGCTAGCCCAGAATGTTTCAGATTCTGGATAGATAAGTGACAAGTCTGCCGATCTAAAAACTACCTGGTTGCTGTTGACATGTTTTGAAATTGTGGAAGATACCCAATTGGAATAGTATGAGTAAAGGACTTGCAGTACAATAGAGCCTTTCATGACCTCAGGACATCTCAAAGCCAAATCAAGTACTTTACTGAAGTACAAAACCTTCGGTTTGTCCGCAAGCATGACCCAGACCTCCCTGTCGCTTGCCATTTCAACTCACCACCCTGCTCTCATGCCCACATGTCCATCCTTGGCCTGATAAAATGTTCCAGTGAGGCTCAACGCAAACTGGAGGAACAGCACCTCATCTTCCGACTAGGCACTTTACAGCCTGCCGGACTTAATATTGAATTCAACAACTTCAGATCATGAACTCTCTCCTCCATCCTCACCCCCTTTCCGATCCCCCCCTTTTCTAATTATTTATATTTTTAAAATATATTTTTCTTTTCCCACCTGTTTCCATTATTTTTAAATGTATTCCCATCCATTGTTTCATCTCCACCTTTTAGCCTATTTCGATCCCTTCCCCCCACCCCACTCCCACTAGGGCCATCTGTCACTTGCTCGTCCTGCTTTCTACCCTTAATGTCACCATTGGCACATTCCTTAGCGAATATCACCACCGTCAACACCCCTTTGTCCTTTTGTCTATAACATCTTTGGCAATCTCTTCTTTGCCTCCACCTATCACTGGCCCTCTATCCAGTTCTACCTGTCCCACCCCCTCAACCAGCTTATATTTCACCTCATTTCTATTTTTCTTCCGTTCTGATGAAGAGTCATACGGAATCAAACGTTAACTGTATTCCTCTCTGCAGATGCTGTCGGAACTGCTAAATTTTTCCAGCTATTTTTATTTTAGTTTCAGATTTCCAGCATTCGCAGTATTTTGCTTTTACTTTATTGAAGCGTAGTTACTATTGTAGGAAAAATGGCAGTCAATTTGCACACAGCAAGATCCCAAAAACAACAAAGCAATAGTAGCCAGCAACACTAAACCAAAATTGTGTGGTTGAGGGATAAATATTGGCCACTACACGGGGCCTACCAGTTATGATGTGACAGATGATGTGTGCCAGTGGACAAAATTCACAAGGGAAACTTGGCCACGCTATCAAAACGGTTTTGCAATTTGTATTTATTACGAGAAGATTTATGCGCTGAATTCAGAAGTAATGAGTCCACTAATACCTTTTGAGATTTAAAAAATTAAATTAAAACATTTTTTAAAATAATTCAAACACATAAGATTACGGTTACTTGGTATTATAACAAATCCCAAAATTCCTAATTAACCTGACTCCCAACTACACACCCTCTTTAAGGTAACAGTTCAAAATAGATCTTAAATTTAAATAAGCAATCCACAGCTTCCACTTGACAGTGAAATTCTAAAGGCTTTTAACACCACTTTAGTTACTGGAACAGCACTTCTTCGGAGCGGCTAGGGCTTATTCCAAGTCTTTGTCACATGATATCCCTTTCAAGGTTTTACGCAGCCACACCCACATAGCCTTCCATCCTTCTTTATATATGTTTCCCTCTCTTTAAAGTGTAAAATCCCATTGTTCCTCATGTCTTTGGAAATTTACTTTTCTGATAATATAAAAATCTTTCATGTCATCAATATGGCTCTTTTTCCTTTCGAGAAAAATAAATATATTAACCTTGCCCTATTTATCTTGTTAGTTCTAAACATCTTACCATCCCTTTGAAAATCAAACAACTCCCCACTTATCTTAAAAAGCAAATTTCATTCACACTTTATCTACTGACTCTAATACTCTAGCTCATTCATTAACATTTCAAATACTCTTTTTACGCCTGACTCTTCTGATAATTTCAAGCTTGCAGTCTATCTGCCTCTAATTCAATTAAATCAATCACGCAGAACTATCCACACTCACACCCATAAGCATGCAATAAGATTATGAAAAAATGATAATTTTGTGAGACCACTTACCTGCTCTTTGATTAGTGTTATATGATCTATTGCATCCGTCAAAAGAGACAGATGGGGACTCAGTCTAATATGTCACCTGGAAGATAGCACCCCTAACAGTGAAGCACACTCAGTACTGCACTGAGATGTCAAGCTGAATTATATGCTTAAGCTTCTGCAGTATTGTTCCTGTGCTACAGACTGAAAGGATGTTTCTGATTAATGTACTATTAATAACTGGATAGTCAGCATTTATTTCAAGTAAAATGGCATATGGAATGTTTCTGATACACACAGAACAGAGACCAGAATTGAATATTGCACCAGGATTTCTGCACAGCCCTAGTGTACAGTTTACTTCATTACAATTTTGTGGGAGGGTTTAGCGGGTGTTTGCAATTGTGGCCACTTGAACTTTAAGAAACAGAATGCTGTACAATTGTGAATCAGTGCTGTAAATCTGAAATAAAAGGGAAAAGTTTTAGAAATGTGCAACATTTGAAAAGATAAAATCGGTTAACATTTTAGGTGTAGGCACTTTGAGACAAGTGCCAACTGAGCTTAACTATAAGATAACAAATGATGGAAGGTGGAGAGAACAGGGGTCACAGTTAAGCGTCAGGTTTGTTAACTGCTATTGCAGAAGAATAGTTAATATGGTTAACCAGCATGGGACAGATATGGAAAAGTGCTCGGGAAAATCAATGGTCGTCTTGATAAATCAGGGAAAATACGTTCGAAAGATAACAATTTTGAGAACAAATGGTACTGAAGTGGAAGGTGGAAAGGAAGAAAAAAAATGTCCAGGTATGGGCCTAGATCAATACAAGAAGCGGGTGGTATACCCTAAAAGTCACACTTTGTGGGGAGGAGTGGTAGTGGAGAAAGCACAAGTAAAACCCTGGAAACAGGTCAGTGAACATTTGGAGAGAACAGACTGGTCAGTGTTTCAGTATGGATGCTTCAACTGAATCTCTCTGTTCACCTCACAGAAGCTGACTGATTTATATTTTCATAGTATTTGTGGAACACTCACTGTTTCAATCCTACTTGAATCAATAGCCTGATCTCTTCCTTCATTACGTAGCTAATGATGTTGGTGCTGCTTCCTCCTCCTTCTATAACCCTGAAAATCTTATTGACTGCAATTCTATTTCTACTCTTCCTTCACCCTCACATGGCCTTTGCTAATTATCTATTGCTTTTCCAGCTCTCTCTCTTTCCATCCATGGCATAGGCTTTCTACAGGCATTGTTACAACTGCACAAACTCCCACAACCATTTGGATATAGTTTGATGTCTCACATTCAGTTTCTCTCTCTCACTGAAATTACCTTCGATATCATCCAGCATTTTTAACATACTAATTTATAAAACCTGATGACCAGCTATTAGCAAATTATCAATAAATCCTTGTGATATCAGACAGGCCTATCACTGTATAACACTTGGAGGTCCAGAATTGGTGAGTACAAGTCTGTCACTGTTTAACACTGCGATACAGTACTGGTGGATGTAGGTCTGTCACTGAAATACACTACTGGTGCATACAGGTCTATCATTGCATAACACTGGGATAGAGTGCTAATGGGTACAGGTCTGTCACATTGGGATATGGTAATGGCGGGAACAAGTCAGTCACTGTATAACCCTAGGGTATTAGTGGATATAGGTCTCTCACTATGCACTGGTGTAGAGTACTGGTGGATATACTAGGATACAATACTTGTGCGTACAGACCTGTCACTGTAACATTAGGATACAGCTCTGGTGGATACAAATTTATCACTGTGAAATACTGGGTGGTACAATACTGCTGGTACAGGTCTATCACTATCCCACTGGGAAGTGCAGCACCGTTAGGTGCAGGCCTGTCTCTTTAGTTATATTGTTGGTGGATACAAGTTGTCACTATATCACTGGAGGGCCATGTTGGTGGGGTACTAGCCTGCCATATTACTGGTGATGGCAACGATGAGAATGATTTAATAGGAGACTTTTGCAGTGTCATATTGGTTTATGTAATTGCTCTACATATTCTATCATGTATGAGACCTATGTGACTTCTGCCGGCTCCCCCAATAGCAGCTCCTACACAGCTGGCTAAAACCTAGAGGTAAGACTGCTGGTGCGTGCTAAGATTGACAGCTGAGTCAATCTGTTTTCAGTGCAATATAGACATGCCTATGTGGACATTGAGTGGAGCGTAGCAGATTGAATTAAGTCTGATTCAGAGAAGCTCTCATTGAGCCACTTGTTCAGTGCATTTTAGAAAAGTGTTAGAAACTCTTGGCTGTGGTTCACTGGGAATGTCTGGAGCCCTCTTGTGGAGGAATGTCTGTGCTCTGTAGATTCCTTAATGCTGAATACAGAGCGAAACAGCTATTTGAAAGAAACTCTCAACTTGACAGTGTGATTGAGAATTTGAATTTGATAGGAGTAGCCTCCTTATTCCTAGGAGTGAGCTCACAGATGCCATTGAGAAAATCAGGTCTTCTGCTGGTGCAACAAATCCACTTTGCTCTGAATTGCTCTCAATAGCTACTCGGGGAACGGTTGAAGTGTCCATTTTATAGACCATAATTCTGACTGCTTGGCTGAATTGACACTGTAATGGGTGGGTGATTCTGATTTCTGTTAGCAGTGTGTGTTTCTGATATTGCATGTGTTTGCTTTGCTCACGTACTGTGAAGGCAATTGAAACCCAGAGTAGAAAATATGCCAGTTACCCATGCCACAGAGTACTTGTTGGTACCAGCTTGCACAATGTGTGTGAGACACAGACCTGGGGACTTGCAGTGAGTTTAAATCAGCTCATTCCTGCTGCCAGTGACACTCAGCTTAACAAGCAACAAACCATTACTGTTAATGAGGATTGTATGAAGTGGATGCAACACAGAACCTGGGGGCTGCCTATTTTCATTTTCTACCAGCTTGGTTTTCAACAGTAGCTCTCATTCACCAACACTCCCTGCTGCTGTTGTAAGCTGGGTGATTTCTAGCTCAGACGTCTTTTCTTGTTCTAGGTTTTGTACGTTGCCAGTTTTGGATGTAAAGGGAAGTTTTTTAAAAATCCTTATAATAAATACGCATTTCTCAAAATTCTCATTATTCCAATAAACAGGAATAGAAGGTTATGAGTAAAATATGGCACTCCCATTTGGCTGGGACTAAAGAAGTAAATGCAATTTAATACAATAAGATGCTGTTGCCTAGCTATTGAAGTATTAGATTGCAGTGTAACTACATTCAGGTCAACGTGCTCAGGAGGATCGCCAGCCCCACCCTGCCGTCAGTGAATGTGTGTGACTGCTCTATAAAATTACTGTCTTGTTCCCCTCTTCATCCTGTTTATTTCCTCTCTGACTTTCCCACAGCACTCAGGAGATGAAGAGTCCAAGGGTGGAGCTGCAGGTTCCATCGGACATTCCCTTCCAAATGCTGGATAGCAACAGTGCACTGATTTCGGAGAAGATCAGCTTCAACCCTTGGAGTCTACGTTGCCATAAACAGCAGCTGAGTCGCATGCGCTCAGAATCAAAGGACCGGAAACTCTACAGTATCCTTTACTCAGACCCACTCTAATGTACTGTGGTCAGCATAGTGACAGCCCTGCTTACCATCCTCTCCTATTTATTTAGTACAGCCCAATGTAACTGTATCAACTCACTAAGTCTGAACAGAAATATACAGTACTTCTGCATTTCAACATGAGTTGGTGTAATTCCACCAGTACTCCATGCCAATAAAAACTTGTATTTATATAGGGCCCTCTCATGTGCAAAGACTCCCAAGTTGGACAGAGTTATAGGAGAGATTAGGAGTGGTGACTAAAAAGCTTGGTCAAGGTGATGGACTTTGAAGAGGAGCAGGATAGAGAGGGTGCAGGGAGGGAATTCCAGAGAGTGAGGTGAAGGAAGCAGATGGCTTGGCCACTAGTGATGGGGCAAAGGCAAGGGGAAGATCCACAAGAGGCTAAAGTCAAAGTCAGAGCCTGGAGGAAGTTACGCCCTGCAATAGGCAGGGATGAGGCAATGAAGGGATGAGAGTTTTAAATTTGAGAGAACCAGTGTAGATTAGCAATGTCAGGGGTGATAGATGAACAAGACTGAGTGCAGGATAGGATATGAACAGCAGAGTTTTAGATGAGCTGAAGTTTGCAGATGGGAGGCTGGCCAGGAGAGCTTTGGAATAGTCGGGCCTGGAGATGACAGAGACATGGAATCGGTGTTTAAGCGGCAGATGAGCTAAGAGGATGGTAACAGGTGAAGTTGTAGAGACATTTCTTGTATGTATTTTTACTGAGATAGAAGCTATGTCAACATTCAAGATTAAATTGCAAAGCTGGATAAAAGAAAGGAGTTGAAGGGATATGGGAACAGGGTGGGAAAATACTTTAAAACTGATTGCCTACTTGCAGTGTAAATTCTGACATGGGCTGTCTGGGTCAAATATTCTGTTTCTGTGTTGTAACTTGGATATATTTCTATAGTGGTGGAAACAAGAGAAACTAAAGGGTCGGAAATTCAACTGAAATTGTGAACGTTCTGGTGCAGCTAGAGACAGTAACCGAGGAGACGAATGGAGTTTTTGACAAGGGCTGAATATGATGGCTTTGGTTTTCCAAATGTTTACCTGAGAGAAATGCCAGAGGCATCATGAACCTTGCCCTTAGGGGAGAGATGTTTAATGTCTAATGTAGCACTTCTCCTTTCCCTCTTCCATCGATGTATAAACCTTAGAACTGAAGTTATCAGTTTGCACATGTACAGTTTACTGCTGTGTTCTATAGTCAGGTTAACTCCATTGTATATCAGCTTTGATTGTATTGCATTATATCTATCTGAAAATAGGGACAAGAGTAGGTCTTTCAGTCTCTCATGCCGGTTCCAGCATTTAATTAGAACGTGGTCAACCTGTACCTCAACTGCATTTACCTGCTTTTGTTCCATATCCTTTAATACCCTTACTTAACGACAATCTATCAATCTCAGATTTGAAAATGTAAACTGACCCAGCATCCACAGCCTTTTGGAGTAGAAACTTGTAGATTTCTAATCCTTGTGGGAAAAGGTGCTCCCTGATTTTGTTCCTGAATGACATAGCTTAAAATATACCCAGAGAAGCATTACACTGAATGGAGTGTGAAGTGTGTATGCTGCTGTTGAATATAGTCTCTCAACTAGTGTGTCTGTCACAGGTTGGGACCGAAGCACAAACTGCTGACTGTGAGCCATTGTCTCGCAACTGGTCTAGAGGAATGTTTTCTTGACAAGATGAGAAAAACAAGACCCAACAGCCTCAGCACCTTACAAATAGAGAATGCAGCTCCACAACATAAAGGAGCATTAGGGTGTGTGCGTGCACGTATTGAGGTGGGGTTGGGTAGTGGAAGGGTGGTATTTGAATATGGTTTCTTTGAACACTTTGCTTGAGCTGCTTTTCTGTTAGGTTGCTTCTACTACCATGACACAGATGACAATGCCGCTAACTTTTATCGTATAATTACTGGCACTAATCTTGATAATTTTCTTAACTCTGCAGTACATTTTGCTATCCTGCATCCTGTACTACTGGTAAATTTAACAATTCTGCCTTCTATGCCCTCAAAGGGACTCTACATGCACACTATGGAAACTTAGTCCATTGGTTGATCTTTTAAATTAGATGACCTCTGATCATCAATAGTGGATCAGTATGTCCTTTAGTCTTTCTGTGTCCCCATTTAGACTACTTTGATGGTCAAAACCAAAGGATTCCTGTGCTGATTGCAGCAGTTGGTATCACAAAAGTGGTTTGTAAAATCTTTCCAGCATTTTGACATACTGTGCACTAGGTCAAAGGTAAAGTGGAGTTTGCTCACATCTGTATCTATAAACTTCCCAGACATCAGTGCCCTTAAAGAAAGAAAATGCTGAAAATACAACCAAATGTCGAAGAAGTAACAGGGTTAACGTTTCATGTGTGTACTCTGATGTGTTTCACACCTGAAGTATCATATACTGTATTTTCACAGATGGTGACTGACTGGGTATTTATAGCATTTTCTGTGTTAAAACAAGTTTCTGCCATGGACAATTTTTCCTTTATTTTTGGAAGCCAATTACGTTAACACCAAAATGTTTATGTTAACAACCGCCTTACTTTTAATGATATTTGACTGATTACATAGAGTTATTTAGCAGTGACTCTAATTGATTATCTCCATGTTGTGCTTCATTGTCTTGTGTCGCACTGCTTTATGTATGTCATTAACTGAAGACATCAGAAACCACCAGTTTATCATAAGTGATTTTATACAGCCGGGATAGCAGGGTCTTTGAGACCACAGGGACTGGTAGGCCCTGCCCTTTTATGAGTTGGCCCAGGGAAGGGTCCCATGCTCAGGGTTACAAATCATGGCCACTGGTGAACCAGCACATTTCCGGTGGGATGGCGGAAGAGCTAGAACTTCAAGGGATAACGGCTGCTTCCAGGTGGAGGATACTTCAGGAAGGAGACTTCTGCTTCCTTCAAGCAAAACAATGAGAAACCACCTCTTTCCCTTGGCCCTATCGCTCATTGATATTGAAAATAGGCAGCTCCTGGGAGCAACCAAAGAGAAAAACAGAAGCCTGCAAGGTATAGAGAAATGAGCAAAGGATCTGCCCTTAGGTAGATAACCACCACTACTTCATACAGCCATATTCCTTTCCTAGATGGGCATACTCGGAGTTCTTCACTAATCCACATACCCATATGCAAACGTGGATTTCATCTCAGTTGCTTTATAAATCTCCAGTCACTCCCAGTCAGTTGTTGTGTATTGAAACAAAATATATTGATGCTGCATCGATGTTAAGTGCAGGTGCCAGCCACATTGCTGAAATATAAAGAGGACACCGCAGATTCTCACAGCTAACAATCGTTTTTCCCAGTGATTCTGGCAACAGATTTTTATTATTTCTTTGAGCCTTCCCGTGCTCTAAGATCACCTTTCTATGCTCCTTCCTGACCCAGTCTCAAAACTCTGGGATTTTCCACTCCTCCCTGACTAGACCCGGCTCCCTGGCATGCTCTGCTCCTTTCTCTCACAGTCCCAGAGCCCTGGATTTTTCTGTTACTGTCAGATCCAGTTAAACATTGGGAAGTCTAAAGCCAATGTCATCAAATCCTTGCACAAGCTGCACATCCTTGCCAAATAGTCTATCCTTCACTCCCATTTCCCCCACTGTTTTGGACTGAACGAGACTGTATGCAGTCTCAGCAAACTATTCGATCCAGAGCTGTGTTCCAGATCCCATAGTGTCTCCATCACAAAGACTACCTACTTCCACCTCCCTGTAACATCGCCTGCAACCGCCCCAAGCTTAGAAAATCTACTGAAATCCTCATCGATGCCTCTGTCACCTTCAGAATCAACTATTCCAATGCCCTCTTGGTCAGGACCCATTCTACACTGTCTTTAAACTTCACATCCAAACTCTGCTGCCTGTATTCTATCCTGCACTGAGTCTCATTTGCCCATCACCCCTGTGGTTTCTGACCTACATTGACTCCCAGTCCCCCAATTCATCACATTAAAAATTATTATTTTTGCATTTAATTCCGTTTATGGCATAAACCCCTCCCTTTGCAACATCCTCCAGCTCTAGCATCAACCTTAGACCGGCTCCCAACTGTCTGCTCTTCCAACTCTGCCTTCTTGTGCATCCCCACTCCTTAAACCACCTCATACTCTGGAATTCCTTTCCCAGACCTGTCTGCCTGTCCAACACACTCTCCTTTAAGATTCTCCTTAAAACTCACCAATTTAGCCCAAGTGTCCCATCCAGGAGACAGGAAGAAAAATAAATATATAAATATATATATATGTGTCAATCTGACTACTTTATAAAATTATTGTTTTTCTGTATTTCAAAATGGACTATTGCTGGTCTGTTAAAATGGCCACAGCTGACCACATGGTAGTTCTGGAAGCTTCTGAATAGTTTAAACATGAACAAAGGTCAACATATCAAACCCCCTGGAATGTAACACGCCTTATATCGTATAAACATTTCAGCTAAGCCAACGCAAAGGATTCAAACAATATGTCTATACCAGCCAGCTCTGAACAAAGGCAGAGTTTTTTGGGATTCATCATCTTCAACGTTTACTAATGGTTCTTCAGTTATCTGCTCAAAAGACAATGGACTTTAACAAGGGTGCCTTGTTAGCTCTGAAAAGTCACGCGGACTCAAAACGGTGATTCTGTTTCTCTCTCCATAGATGCTGCCAGATCTGCTGAGTTTTTCCAGCATTTTTTGTTTTTATTGCCTCATTAGCTTAATAGCTTGACCCAAAACCATCCTGTCACATGATCAAGACTTGAGCTGTTTGAATTCCTTCCATTAGACAGCTTTTGAATTTTATCTTCAGGTGTGAATTAACCTCAGGAGAAAACCGGACTCCAGGCTAGCAGCCTGCTTCTGACCTCCATCTCTCTGAGTCTGACCTCCAGAAAAAAACCCTGTATTTCACCTACAAAGTGAATGAATACCCAGGATACAAGAATACTTTGCTGCATTGTCAACAGACTCAACCTGCATCAAGTTCCTAGGACCAAGACCAGGAATTCTGCCAGACAAAACCACCTAAAAGATGCCACTGGACTTTTGATTCTGGACTCTGCATTCACGTGAAACCATAATTTTTATTTTTATCATGGTCTTGCCCTGCATTCCTTTCTTTCTCTTATCCCTGTTCTAGTGTAGGAGTGCAAAAAGGGGCCGATGTTGCAAAACTCCTTTCCTGTGTTTTGTGTGTGTGTAATCTAAACTACCCTTCTTATTTTACCTTGTCACAAGTTTGCTGTGGTGATATTAATAGAGGATTGGATAACTCCAAAACTGAAAGGTTGGGGAAAATCAAAAACAGCTTTCTGTTTGTGAGTGGAGAAATCAGGACTGTCTAAATTAATCCCCCTACTGTCCGTAACACAAGTATTTGGTCAGTTGTCCTCCTTTAGCTTGGCACCTAATAATTTGAATGCACCCAACATTTTTCTAGGCTGAAGGCATTATATAAATGCATGTTATTGTTGTAGTTAAAAATTCTCATTATGCATCAGAATTTGTCTGATGATATATAAATGTTATGGGGGTTACTGGTCTTAAGTGAAGTGTTTATCTTACAGCAGACTCCATGTGAATGCCAGTGATTTTGAACTGAGGAGTCCTTGTCTGGATGCTGTACTGTTTGTTCCATACCAGCTGATGCCTTATCAATGTGAATGCATTAGGCATATGCTGCAGTTGTATGAATGGAGCCATGAGGTCTGTTGTGCAGAGAATAGCCTGGGCAGTAACCACTTCAATTTCTCCTTGCTTTGACAAATCTGCTTAGTCAGTAGGCCTCAGTGCATCATGTTTTAGGTCCCGAAGGGTTGACATGCATTAAGTTTGTTTTTGTACATTTTCTCCTGGCCGTTGTCCAACTAGCAGAAGGATATATGTTGCTAATTTACTTTACAATTACAAATATGGAGTCAGCAGTTTACAGCTGTTTCTAAGTTGTTGCTTTTTCTGATGACAAGCAATTATTGAATTATATTCCCATGCTTTTTTTGAAAGTTGTGTGTTGAAGTTGCTGATTGAAGTCCACTGCTTTTCCATTGTGGAGCTGTGAGTGAAGCAACTGCAGATTTTAGGAAATGGAAAAAACACATTAATCTTTAGCTTCCTGACAAAGGCTTGCATCAAAGTTATGGGCCAGGAATTTTCATTCCAAAATATAGGAATTGTTGTGACTTTGAGTATGGGAAGGACAAAGCTGCTCTGGGATGAACTGCCACTTGTATTCATAAAGTAAAATGCCCTAACTTCACAGAATCATTATCAGACAAAGTTTGACACTGAGCCACATCGAGATATTGGAACAGCTGACCAAAAGCTTAGTCAAAAATATAGGTTTTAAGCAACGTCTTAAAGAAGGACAGAGAGGTGGAGAAGCAGAGAGGCTTACGCAGGGAAGTTGGGTTTAGGACCTAGGTAGCTGAAGGGTTTAATATTGATAAGGAGAAGGTACTGGATGGGCTGTCTGTACCTAAAAGTTGATAAAGCACCAGGACTGGATGAGATGCACCCTAGAATATTGAAGGAATTCAGAGTGGAAATTGCAGAGCCACTGGCCATAACTTTTCAGTTCTCCTTAAACTCGGGTGGTGCCAGAGGACTGGAGAATTGCAAATGTTACACCTTATTCAACAACGGGTGTAAAGATTATCCCAGCAACTACAGGCCAGTCAGTTTAACCTCAGTGGTGGGAAAGCTTTTAGGAATAATAATTCAGGACAACGTTAATATTCACTTGGCCAAATGCAGTTTAATTAAGGAAAGCCAACATGGATTTATTATGGACAAATCATATTTAACTAATTTGCTGGAGTTTTTTGATGAGGTAACAGAGTGGGTTAATGAGGGTAATGCTGTTGATGTAGTGCAATGGGCTTCCAAAAGCCATTTGATAAAGTTCTGCACACCAGACTAGTGAGCAAAGTTAGAGTTCATGGAATAAAAGGGAGAGTAGCTGACAGGAAACAGCGAGTGAATGGTTGTCTTTCAGACTGGAGGAATGTTTATAGTGGGGTTCTCTACAGATCAGCGTTAGGGCCCCTGCTGTTCCTGGTATATATTAATGACCTAGACCTTGATGTACAGGGCACAATTTCAAAGTCTGACGATGATACAAAACTTGGAAGTCTGGTGAAGCATGAGTAGGAGACTGTAGAACATCCAAAGGACATAGGTTGGTGGATTGGGTGGGCAAGTGGCAGATGAAATTTAATGCAGAGAGGTACTAAGTGATTAATTTTATTTGGAAGAATGCAGAGAGACGTTATCAAAGAAGGGGTACAATTCCAAACTAGGTGCAGGAGCAGAGGGACCTGGGTGTATTTTTGCACAAATCAGTGAAGCTGGCAGGACAGGTTGAGAGAATTATAAAGTATACAGCATCCTGGGCTTTTTCAATAGAGGCATGGTGTACAAAAGCCAGGAAGTTATGTTAAACCTGTCTAAAACACTCAACTGGACCTCAACTAGAGTACTGTGTCCAGTTCTAGGCACCACACTTTAGGAAGGATGTGAAAGCATTAGAGAGAGTGCAGAGAAGATTCATGAGAATGTTTCCTTTAGTGGAACTTCAGTTACGCAGAAAGGTTGGAGAATTTTGAACTGCTTTCCTTGAAGGAGAGCACATTGAGAGGTGTTCAAAATCATGAGGAGCCTGGGCTGAGTAGATAGGGGAGAAATTGTTGCCATTGGTGTAAGATTAGATTTAAAGTAATTGGTAAAAGAAGCATGAGAAAAAACGTTTTCATGCAACGAGTGTTTATGATCTGGAATACACTGCCTGAGAGTGGGTGGAGACAATCCAGGCATTCAAAAAAGAATTGGATGATTATCTGAAAAAGAAAAATTTGCAGGGCTGTTGGGAAAGGGCAGGGGAGTGGCACTAGGTGAATTGCTCCTTTGGAGGGCCAACACAGACGTGATGGGTGGAAAGACCTTCTGTGCTGTATCCATTCTATGATTCTCCTGATTTTCTCTGCTGAAATGCTTACTGTTGACAGGATTCAGTTCTGTGGCCCAGCCGCCTTCCTGTACCTCGTACAAGGTGGCCAATGCAGCCTGTATGAGCGTTGGCTGGTTATATGACCAGGGAAAGTTATACAGCCAACCTCAATGCCTACGCAGCTGCATGACAATCAGGAAATCTTGATTCTTCTTTCATATCCCTAGACCGCGGGTGCTGAAGTGAATGTTCTTAACCCTTACATTACTTTAGTTGATGGTTGCTAACTCAGTATAACCTGGCAGTCAAACCTGTGACCTCTTTGGTGCGGTATGTTTTTTTTCCTTACTGAAAGCACAACCTTCAATGTTCGAGCAATTAAAACCGGGGATACACAAAGAGGCTAGAATGTAAGGAGTGCAGAGATCTTGAAGGTTGTAGAGCTGGAGAAGGTTACTGAGATAGGGAGGGGGTTGGGGTGAAGCCATGGGGGCTTTTGAAAACAAGGATCAGAACTTTAAAATTGAAGTGTTGCTGGACCAAGAGTTAATGTAGGTCAGTGAGCACAGGGGCAATGGGTGAATGGGTACTGGTGCCAATTAGGATACAGGCCACAAAGTTTTGGATGAGCTCACATTTATGGAGTGTGGAAGATGGACGTCTGGCCCGGAGAGCATTGGATTATTCAAGGCCACAGGCAACTAAGGCATAGATTAAGGTTCCAGCAATAGATGAGCTGCCTGTGTATTGTGGCTCTACGAGAGAAGGATGGAAACAACAGCCACCATAATGCATATAACTATCCAGCTATATCTGTCTGTTTTTGTGTGTCTCTCTCTCTCTCCCTGTCCCTCATGTCCCTCCCTCTCTCTCTTTCTTTCTTTGATCTTTCCCTTATGTATGTGTCTCTATCTCTGCCACTTTCATTCTCTCTTCTATGCGCATCCCTCCCTCTCTGCCTGGTTTTCTTTTATGGATTGTTGCTATACTTGTCTTTTCCTTTGCAGTGAAAGCAACTCTCTAGAAATCTTTGTTTCAACAACAACCTGCATTTATGGAGTGCCTTTAATGTAATTAAACATCCCAACACATTTCTGGGAAGCATTATCAAACAAAATTCGACATCCACAGAATTTGTCCACTGCCAGCTGAGATTTCAAACTCAAGCCACAGGCTTCAGACAGAAATGCAGGCCCATGGGGGAGGAGCTTAATTCACAGTTGGAGAGTGTGATGTGATGTGTGTGGTATATCTAGTTGGGTACATTGACGTGTGAAGAAAAAATGACATGGTTTAAACTAATACGTTAGTTTGAGGTTTTGAATTGTTGACATTGAGCAACTCAGTAATGTTTTGAGCCAATTACTCATTTTTGCTCTACAGTCTTTGGTGTGATAGGACAGACCTGTTAGAGCCCAGACTGCTAATTATTTAGATTTACTAGATTTTGGGGCAAGCTTGTGTTCCCGTTTTTAAAAAAAATTCTATCTCCATTTAATTTTTTTAAATGGTTTTAACTGCAAGTAAATGTTAGGAATTGCTGGGATCAGCCTGGTCTGCCTAGCCCTTCCTTATACAATATACTCACGTCTTCCCTATCAGACCCTGCATTGCTAGCTTTGCAGCATTACATGTTGTCAGCGCTGTGTGCATCTCACTCCAGCTGGGTTGCTGGGTTGTTGCAGTGGAAGAATGCTGCTTATAACAGACTGGGGACAAATGTTCCCCTCGTTCCACAGACCCTGGATCAGTGAGCAAATCTTCAGAGACCCTTTGGCAAGATGCAGGTGCTCGTGAATGCACTTAAGTTATTATCCCTCCATCTGCCATTTCCTGTCCTTCATGCTGGTCTATGCCCTTGATTTTTCTTCCCCGCTCTTGCCAGCAGGATAGTTGAAGAAAATGGAGTGCTGTTATAAACTTTATTAAAGCCACTTTACAGTCAGGACCGAAGAGTATATTTGCGGCTGGCCTTCCCCTTAGTGTTTAGGTGCACTAAGAAGCTGTGGTACTAAACCTTACAACCCAGAAAGTCCCAAGTTTAGTTTTTGATCTGTGCTAAGTTAGCCAATCTTAGCCAACCCCAGTCACCATAGTTGGCCTTGGGCTGTACTGGGCTGAAACGTCCTGGAATAAAAATTCTCCAGGATTCCTGCTTCTGATCATTACCCAGTGAATTCTCCTGGTAAAGAGGAACACATGGACACCAGTGAAAATAGAAATGAGCTTGGCTGTCACAGCTTCTAAAGTCAGATATCTCCACCATTACTCACCGTCAAGGCTTGTATGTGTAGAATGACTACTTAGGACAGTTGAATTAGACAACATGAGGCAGTGCTTTCAAGAGGGGGTGGAAGGCAGGGTCAAGGAAAGCGAGAATATTGGTGAAGAAATACCTTTTGAATTGTTGAATGCTAACGGGGCATGCTAGCCAGTATTGATAGGTTAGTCCTTACTACACACACCAAGATTAAAAAGGACTTTTCCTTTTCTCAGTGAAAACTGTGATGAAGAGATTGTGCAATGTATAGTTTGAAATCCCCTTGCAAAAACAGAGTTTCTGAGGGGTTAGTGTGTTATTTGGTGTTGGCCAAACTATTCCAGTTCCTCTTCGTGGCAGGTCAGTCCAAGAATAACTTGGTGGCATCTGTGGAATGACTTGAGGATAGACTGAATGTGGTACTGAGCAAAAATTCAGGGCTAATCTTACGGTTAAGGAGCATAAGAAACCTATTATAATAATAAGAAACCTATTAAGAAAGTGCCCTTAGATAGAGATAGCTGGGATAGCTTTTTTAAAATCCCTTCATGGGACGTGTGCATTAATGGCAAGGCCAGCATCTATTGTCCATCTCTAATTGCCCTTGAGAAGGTGTTGGTGAACCACCTTCTTGAATGCAGCTGAGTGGCTTGCTAGGCTATTTCAAAGGGTAGTTAAGAGTCAACTACATTGCTGTGAGTCTGGAGTCACATATAGGCCAGAGTGGGTAAGGACAGCGATATTAATGAACTGAGCTGGTTTTTTTATGACAGTCCCATAGTTTCATGGTCACCATTTCTGACACTAGCTTTTTATTCTAGATTTATTTAATTGAATTTCCCCAGCTGCTGTGGTGGGATTCGAGCTCGTGTCTCCTGATCACCAGTCCAGGCCTCTGGGTGACTAGTCCACTATGCTATTGTACCTGTTATGTTAGGATTGGGCGCAGTGGTTTCTGATGGAAAGGCAGGGACATTCCTTAACAAGCTCCTCAGAGTTTCTGCTCCTGGAGAACGTGGTTCATCAGTTTGGATATCCTTGTATTCTGGACCTAAAGATGGGGACCAGGCAGCATGGAGATGACGCATCTGAGGAGAAGGCAGCACGTCAGATGAGAAAATGTGAGCTGAGCACTTCGGGAGCACTGGGCGTGCGAGTGTGTGGAATGCAGGTAAGTGACCCATTTTAAAATAATAAAATGCGGCTTGCCATTCAGTGTGTCATACAGATTCTGTACAAGGTAAATTATTTTGTTTAAATCTGCATTGGAAAGAAACTTAACTCCGTGTCTTATCATGGCGTTCAAACTGTTGAATAGATAAGAAATTGGCTGAAGTGTGAAAAGCACCAGGTACTTATTAAAGAAGTCAGGTCAAGTTTGGGGGTGGTGGGATTCGAGAAATGCTGAGGTGACATACAGGTTGGTGTTCACACTAATTTACACTGAATGATAGATTCATTAATTCAACGCAAACTGATCAAATTTGCAGGCAGTACTAAACTAAAGAAGGCTTGAATTTCAGGAGGTAAGTTGGAAACTAAAGGATGAGTTAGACAAAAGATTTGGGTAAAACAATGCCAGAACAATGTCAGCTTGGCTCAGTTGGTAGCACTCTCTTACCTCTGAATCAGAAGTTCTTCAGTTCCAGTTGCAATACAGGACCTGAGTACCTAATCTAAGCTGCTATTTCAGGGTAGTATTTAGGAAGTTCTACCTTTTGGATGAGATACTAGTCCTAGGCCCTGTGTGCCTGCTTGAGTGGATGCAAAATGTCCCGCTGCATTAAGATCATAAGAAGAGTGAGTCATTCAGCCCATCAAGCATGATCCACCATTTACTGAGATCGTGGCTGCTCTGTATCTTAATTCCATCCACCTACCTTGACTCCAAATCCTTTTTATAATCCTATCTAGCAAAAATCTATCAATCTCGGATTTAAAATCTTTAGTTGAACCTAGTATCTACTGCATTTTGTGGGAGAGTTCCACACTTCTAGCACCCTTTGTATGAAGAAGTGTTTTCTAACTTCTCTTCCAACTGGTTTGGTTCAGATTTCCAGGTATATCCCTTTGTCCTAGGCTCCCCTGTCAGCAGATAAATTCCTTTCAGATTCCTAAAAATCTCAAATCAAATCACCCTTTCTGTATTCCAGGGAATACAAATTTGTGTAATCTTTTATAATCTAACCCTTGTAACCCTGTAATATTCTGATGAATCTGTGCTGCATTCCTTCCAAGACTAATATATTCTAAGGTGCAATACCCAGAACTTTGCAGTATTCCAGATATGGCCTAACCAGGGCCTTGTAGCGCTGTAGTAAAACCTCTCCTTCTTTAAACTCCAGATATCTAGTTAGAAAAACCAAACTTCCATTGGTACGCAATTTGAAGACTAGAAGGGAAGTTCTCCAGGTCTCTTGGCCAATGTTCATCCATCAACTAATACCATTTAAAAAAACAGATTCCCTGGCCATTTATCTCATTGTAAATTGTTTACTGCTGTTAACCTATATAACACTTCAAAGTTATTTAATTGTCTGACGTGCTGTGGAACATTGTGGGGCTAAAAAAGGAGAAATGCAAGCTTTTTCTTATTCTTGGTATAAAAGTAGAAAGTACTGCAGATGGATAGACAAAGTGATGAAGCGGGTAAGAACTTGAAAGAGGCTTAGCTATTTTAGACATGATGCTGAACATGCCCAACCACTGCAGAACAGCAATCCTCAAAGGAAATGGAACACAGAACTATGCAGTAGAACCTCCAAGGAAGTCAAGTTAAAACTGTTAAACATTTAGTTTGCCCTTCTCTGTCAGCACTAGCCACTGACTCATCTGAGGGCTGAAGTCAGATCAGAGCAAAGCCATGGGTTCGATCCCTAGTGTCAGAGTCTAAGTTATGAGGAAAGACTAGAGAACATGGGCTTTTTACCCAGGATAGAAGTTGATTGAGAGATGGTCTTTTGAAGTATATCAGATAATAAAGAATATATGATATCTTGCATAGTAATTCAAGCTGAACCATGGCATGGGAGGAGGGTCACAGTCAAAGACTAGGACCCATGTCAGGAAGTTTTATCGGCAGATAGACTGGAGGTCTGCTACTGGGTGGCCAGGTGTCCACGGACAGGAAACAAAAGCAGGGATCCCACTCCAAATCATCATGTATTCATCATGCTACTGAGGGAGGAGAAAATTGGGTTCAGTCATGTTACCAACCATAGAATCATAGAAAGTTTACAGCACAGAAAGAGGCCACTTGGCCCATCATGTCTGCGCCGGCAAGAATTCAGCCACCCAGCCTAATCCCACTTTCCAGCATTTGGTCCTGCAGGTTGCAGCACTAGAGGTTCACATCCAGACACCTTTTAAATGAGATGAGGGTTTCTGCCTCTACTAGCCTTTCAGGCAGTTAGTTCGAGAACCCCACCACCCTCTGGGTGAAAAAAAACTCTTCCTCACCTCCCCTTTAATCTTTCTACCAATCAGGGTAAATCTATGCCCCCTAGTCACTGACCTCTCTGCTAATGTAAATAGCCCCTTCCCATCCAAGCCCCTCCCAATTTTGTAGATCTCAATCAAAAGTCCCGTCAGCCTCCTCTGTTCCAAGGAGAACAATCCCAGCCTGTCCAATCTTTCCTCATAATTGCAGTTTTCCAGTCCTGGCAACATCCTCGTAAATCTCCTGTGTACCTTCTCTAATGCAATTACATCCTTTCTGTAATGAGGTGACCAGAGTTGCACACAGTACTCAAGTTGTGGCCTAACCGTTTTATATAGTGCTCCCTGCTCTTGTGTTCTATGCCTCGGCTAATAAATGAAAGGATTCCATTTGCCTTCTTAAACACTTTTATCAATCTGCCAAGCTACCTTCAGGGATCTTTGGACATTCACTCCAAGGTGTCTCACTTCCTGTATTCCTCTCAGTATCCTCCCATTTATTGCGTGATCCTTTGACCATGGTCAGTTTAGCCTACTAACATTTAAGATCACACGGTAGCCGTTCAGGGGAAGTATTGGGAAGCTGCTAGAGTTTGTGGGACTGTACCCTAGCGCAAACCACAAACTGCAGGAGAGAAGAGGCAGGGAGTGATTTATAAAAACATACTTCCTTCACTGGCCCGTTCTTAATATTTACATTACAGTTCTTCACATCCAATTCTAGAATGAATATTGGAATGATGCAGCCAAAGGAGACTGATGTTAATCCATCTCCTTCATATTGTCATTCAGTAACCCCCTGCCAGTAAAAGCCCTGTGTTACTGCCTATTTCTCTTACTGATAATGCAGCCCTGCGCATAGTAACCATTCCATTTTTCCCTTTATTGCTGCCTGTATCTCTAATGATAATGCAGCTCTGCATACAGTTGCACAGTAACTGTTCCCCCAGTGCCCTATATTACTGCCGAAATCTCTACTGATAATCCAACCCCCTCACATTGTAGACTGTCGTTCCTCCCTACAAGAGTATGAATGACTAATAGCTATTTTTACTGATTGATTGATTGTCTGTCTGTCTCAGTACTTCCTCTCAGCCTTTGCTCAACTCATAAGAACTTACACTAAATAAGAATATTCATTAGAGTGAATTACAATTCTTTGCAATAGAGTTATTTTTAATGGGAAGTTACAAATCCACTCTAGGTTGAGAGACCTATGTATATTTCTGGAATAGTTCTTGTAGGTGGGAACTTCTATGTCTCAACCTGGATATAAAGGTTGAAAACAAATGCAGAGTATTTCAGGTAACCAACAGCCAGTTTGGTTGTGCTGTAAGTTGCTTGTCCAAGAGACCATGCTTATCAGTTATGTTTTGTCTTTTCAGGTGTATCAGTTAGACTCAGGGCATTACGTGTGCAGGAACAAGTACTATGGTCGCAGTCTTTCCATCGAAGGGTTTGGCAAAGCTCTGTATCAGTTCCTGCACAATGGCAGTTACCTACGTGTGGACTTGTTTGATGTTATTCTGCAGAAACTTCGTAGCCTCAAGGAGGTTCTGGAGAAGCAAGCTTCTTACCGCTTCTACTCCAGCTCTTTGTTGATTATCTACGATGGAAAGGAGCGGAAGGCAGACCAGCGACACAAACCCACGGGGGCAATGAACCAAGACAACCTGCAGGAAAGCACCAGCTCCTTGCCATCCTCATCTTCCTCCTCGACCAGCACTCAGGACCTGCCGAAAATTGATGTGCGGATGATAGACTTTGCCCATAGCACATTCAAGGGGTTTCGGGATGATCAAACTGTGCATGACGGGCCTGACAAAGGTTATATCTTCGGACTGGAGAATCTCATTAGTATCCTAGAAGAGATTCAACTCCAGAATCAGTAGCATATTCCAAACTGTTCCTATTTCTTTACCTATTACTCGAGAGGGATAGGTGCTGACCTCTCCCTCTCAAGCACATACTTATGACTGCTTACTCTGATACTCATCGCAGCGATGACGCCACAGAAAAAAATACTGTCAACTTCTGGCAAATTGCTAGACAAAAAGCGAGTTTGTTGTTCAAACTGTTTGTTATATCCCAATGTATAAAACTGTTACATAGTTACGTGGAGCAGCACTGCCTGTACTGACACTAATGCATCTTGTAAAGGGAGCAATGCCATTCACTTACTGTGGCCTGCCATACAATGACAGGTGCCAATGTGGGGTGCACCCACTCGGTACCAAAGCAGCAAGCAGGCCAGGTAATTCACATACTGCTCCCAAAGACCGAGACTGCATGGATTGCTGTATATTTGTAAATGCTGGGACAAATGTCCTCATTTACGACCACCTGAATGTGTGAAGGACTCCGTAATTTAACACTCAGGTTCTTTAGCTGACAGGTGTGCGGGTTTGTTTTGAATTTCACTCCTTCCCTTGAATATTATTCCCTTCAGTACCTTGCCAGGGGTAATCTCTCACTGTGCCAGCGATTTAATGCACAGAGCCTGTGGCTCGTCTGCTCCTTGGAAAGCTGTTGCACGTTCTTCGGAAGACAGATCAGAGTAGCGTCCCAAGAGTCGGATTATGGACCAACGCTGGATTACTGCAAAGGACTGTGCGTAACAGGGTTAGAGCTTCGTACGGGTGTTAGTTACAAGTATCGCAAAGCAAGGCTCTTCTCCTAGCTAGCGCAATCTTTCCTTTTCAACACTGGATGAGTGAGCAGACAGAAAATAAATAAGCTCAGACTGTCACGGACTTCCAGCGAATGTAACCAGAAGTAGCGAAAGTGTGGGAGCCATTTCCCGTTGCTCATTAGAAGGACCTGCCACCTGTTGTTCATGTAGTTGCTTATATATGTCCTGCTGATTCAGTGGAGACATTTAGTAATTTGTAGGAAAGCACATTGACACAAAGCAGGTGTGTTTATAAAACTGACCTGTAAGCTGTTCCTAATATAAAGCTCTTACGTTGCCATCCTTTTGTTTGAATATGTTGACTTTACACATCTTTGCTTACAAGTATTTGCAGTAGTTACAAGTTTCAAACTAATTCTACTGTGTAATTTTTAAGATTGCTATTTTGTTACGTTGATCCCAAATCTTTATTTTTGTTTATTGAAGTGTATGTTCTAGTCTAGACCATGAAGTACTGAGAGCCCTGGTTTACAAATGCTGTCCATTCCTTAAAGCTGCAGTATCTCTTTTGAGTGACAAATTCAAAAAAAGCTAAAACCTGTGGCACTTTTCTCCAGAATAAGGTACCAGTTGACTGGCAGATGGCCTGGAGCATTGGTCCATGTGGCCAAGGTTAGAGAGTGCAGTCGTTTGAGACCGATGAACGTGAGTAACCAAACCCCCGAGTGCTGCCTGCTCAGACTCTAGGTTTGAATTCAAACCCATGTGTAAGCATTTTATTGTGAGCTCACAGCACACTTGGAGTTGCACAGTGTATTGTGTCTACTTGCATCTAAGAATATGGGCATGTGCTGATTTGGAGGGCATAGCATTTTTCCTTCCCCTAGCATCGAACGTTTGCATGCCAAACTTCCAAAGGGAAAGTGGATTTACATAATTCCACACTCCTGCTTTTTTAGGTCATGAGCAAGGTTTTATAGCAAGCTCCTGGTATTATTCTGACCCTGCCAGTTGGTTAATAAACTATGACCCTAGGCTGGGACCTGTGTCAGGGGGTGAATTGTACGTAGCGTGCAAATGATATATGGAACACACCAAAGAGATGCAGGAGCCTGCAGCATCTGCTGAAGAGGCCTGTGGAGAAGTTCCCAGCTAAAAGAACACTTGTAAACAGTTTACAGGAAATCTTTACTGATTCACTTGACCCTGTTTGACCAGATGATTGGACCATAATTCACTCCAGTGATTTCATTCACTAGAAATGGATTCAGCTTGGTGTTTCTCACAGCTGGTTTGAAGTGAGCCATGGAGCGGAGCAGAGCAGTGAGGAGTGTTCATGTGTGGTAGGCAGAAGAAACTGAAATTTAAGCTAATGACTTTCACATCCTACTGACCCTCATCCCTACGGGCACATAGGACACACACCAGGCGCACAAATAAATCCAAAAGTTCTTGGCACACCTTTAAATGCCTCCAAAAGCATGAATTCTAAAACCAAAATGAACCAACACTGTATCATAGCAAATTAGTAAGATGCGCAGAATATCAAATGTAATTCTGTGCATCTGTAATCCCTGTCCTCAATTCACTTTGCTTGAAGCTTTCTCGCCCAAAAGGTAGCCCTGAATCCAAATCCATTTATCATTAACAGGATACTTCTGGAAGAGGCCGGGTGCTATTCAATGGGTGTAAAATGTTGAGTTTACAGGTCTCAGAGGCTGGGGACCTTACGCTGTGCCCATCCCTATGAAAGCCCCTTCTTCCCACATTCCTTGTGGAACAGCCTGTAGACACTCAGAAGCAGTCGCTAAACTGTCTTTATTCCAAAAGCCCAGTTGGCCAATAGAAAAGGCAAAGACAAAGGGAAAATGGCAGCAGCACTCCTCGATGGGACCCCACTGCAAGCTGGAAAGAAGAAAGTTCCATTCATTGCCTTCCATACATGTAATCCATTGCATTCCGGAAAAGAGAACAGTGCCCAACACTTTGGGAGAAAGGGAGGAACGTCATGTGAGCTTCGCCATCATTTTGACCTGGAGCTCACAGTTTAATGCAGCGTGCTGTGAGCTGTAGCTCTGTAGTTAGGACCAAGCAGCAGTGAGGGGATTTGAGCCCACCGGCGTATGTGCATTGAGGCTCACGCTACCTAGGGTCAAAGATCTAGAAATAGTTCCTCTCAAATTAGAAGACATTGAAGACAGCAGAGGTTCATGTGGGAAGAAAGTTGTCAGGGGAAATTAGTGATTTTTTTTAAATCTCAGAATTGTTTTTAATCTGTTTTATTTTCAGGGGTATATGTGGGTGGGGACCAACATGGCTGTTCAAAGAAGTCTAATTAAACATTTCAGGTATTTGATTGGTTGCTTTAGTAGCGGTTGCTGGTTGTTCATTAGCTTAGTAAGAGAAGATTTTTAATAAATGCAGTATTTTATTCTAGCAGTGCAGTAGTTACTGAGTACTCAAGTTCCCATTCATGAATAAACCAGTCGGCACGCTCCTCCGAGTCCAACCACTCTTTTCTTTCCTGACCTCCTGGGGAAAGACAATCAAGCAGTGCTGTTAAATATTTCTGCAGCCCTCAATCTTGCTTCTTAATAGATCTATCACCGTATGCTTCCTGGGAAGCATTGGACAAACCTGTCAGAAGTGAGTATGTTTTGAGCAGGCCTGTTGCCTGATGACCTTCTGAGACACTGACAGTGAATGAAATGTATTTAGCGGAGTAATGCAGCTAATGCAGGTTTGTTACGTACAGGCTACCCTTGTTTTTAAAAAATAAATAAATTGTTGTATCTTAGTTGTTTAAAGACTTTTTCAAAAAAAATTACAAATGAGTTAAGGATCACTTCTGTTTCTGAGCTGTGCCTACTTTTTTGGGCCCTTTGTTTCTATGGCAGTACGTTACTGAGGAGCAATCACATGAGTGACACTGCCATCTCACCGTACTTATCTATAGATGACCAGAGGTTGACAGGCCCAGAAAATGTGAGAAAGCTCAACTCTGAGCATTTTAAAACATTAGGTTCCAATTTCCTTTTCAGTTATTTTCTGCAAAGAGAAATGACAGTGAAAGTTTGACTTTTGGGGGAAAAAAGCACTGCTATTTTAAAATATAGGGGCAGTTAAAAGAAATAAAGAAGGAATGGAATGGCACAAAGTTAGCCAGGATCATGGAGCACTTGGTGCTCTATCAGTCCCTGGAGCATTATCTGCACTGATTGTGAAAGTCCTCAATTGTCCAGGAGTACCTGGTCAGCCCCAGGTTGTTGCAGATGGAGATGTGAGCATTAATTCATCCTGGATCCAGTGGAATGTTGGGTAGGCTGAACTCTGGAGCTGCCTGGCCTGACAGGCAACATTGTAAAGATACATCATGGCACAGACAGTGACCTGCCCATTGTGAAGGAAACAGCCCAATCCAGGTATGTTGTCTGCTCTGTTTAGATTGTTCAAACTTCGCCGTTTTGCAAAAGGTCCAAGTGTAAAGGGCTGATCTCCAGAATCTCTCTCCAACTGTCCACTGGCTGTTTGCAACTAGGTAGGGTTTAAAATGTGCCTGTTTATAAATGTAGACCTGGAATTTTCCCCACACTGTGCTGCCAAATTTATTTTCCTGCAGAATATCAAGTCTGCCTTGTATGAACTATGAAGAAACAGGACAGGGTGTGGCGTAACTTCCTTTCTCGATGAGTGCTGTGCCCTTTTGATGTACCAAGAGCTGAAGCTACCTGATCAGAAGGGATACTGCAGCTTTGATGTGGTACTCAGTAATAGAGAGTGGGGTGGGAGGACAGTGGGAATTGAAGGATGAGGCTGAACATGTTTTTCTTGTTCACTGATGTTAAAGCCACATTGAGCTCCTGGTAGTTTACGACAACTATCTTGCAGAAGTGCAGGGAAGCGTTAAATTTCTGCACGTTAAAACCAGACAGAAAACCCCTCAGCTCCAAACAGGCAGAGGAATCGTTTTGTTATATTACTAATTTATTCAAAGTAGTTTCAGTGGTTTTTTTTCACTGTATTTCTATTGTGCAACTGTGTCTTCAATGGTAGATCTCTCTTCAGGAATCTTTGGGCATGAGCATACTGTATCCTTGTGATTTGTGTTTGACAGTGTTACCTCCCAGTTGTCACAGTTATGTATAAAATAAATACATTTAGGAAACATAACAATTCTCTGCTTGATCTTTCATTGCCTCTTGAACCTTGTAGATGGGTAATCTCTTGGTGTGGTACAGGGCAACAAAATCTGGATAACATTGAGGCTTAGGCTGAGAAGTGGCACGAAAACATTCACGCCACATAAGTACCAGATAATGACCATCTTGAACAAAGAAGAAGAACTTCCATCTTCTCCTGGCCTTCAGTGGCATTGCCATCACAGAGTCTCCTACCCATCCATGAACCCCATTGAGGGGAGCAGGCCAGTGCGCTTTTGTACCCAGATCAGTTGCCTGAGGGTGCAACTCAAGTAAGTTTGTATATGCAATCACTACCCTGAAATTGGTTTCACTGGTGGGTGGGTGGAGGCCAGGGGCCACTAGGTTCCAGTAGTTCTGTGATTTTTATATTGGTATGGGCATAAAGCAGCTCTGATACCCTTCAGTAATAGCTCCCCTTTGGGCTTAGTGGGAGACATGGGAGTCCTGCTGTTCTGCTTTACATTATAGGGAATCCCATGGTTCCATTTTCCCAGTTTGGGGAGGGAGAGTTTCTCAACGGTTTCTTAATTTGTCTCCCTGTGAAGGAGTTGGAATAAGAGAAAGATTGGTTGAACAGGGGGAGATCTCATTCTGCAGGAGGATAGTGTGGTGGAGGGGATGCAGGTAGGGCAAGAATTATGGTTTGGATCCAGAAAGAAACATTCTGAGAGAACATCAAGACAAAAATTGAGTTAACAATATAACCTACCTATCAGACTGGATTCCCCTTCCCTCCTCCCGGCACATGTAAACATGTCGAAGTGAGTTCCTTTGGCTGTGCTGGGCTCTGACTGAGGGGGACTGGGCAATAAGGTTCCTTCCCAACCCCAGGAATAGATCTCAATCTGGGACAGGGTTTGAAATGTCATGTGAGATTTAGATGAATATTAACATCTTTTGTCCTTATGTCGATGTGACTGACGGATTCCTGCACTACAGCTGTGTTAGTGTAATTTGGCTCAGAGAGTCCACAATTATAAGTTGGGTTTTCCACTGACGCTATGTAACAGGTAAATTAACTTTGTAAGGGCTCTCACTATGCCACCAGTAAAGGTGCATAACTGGTACTGCAAGTAAATGTTGACACTTTCAAAATTGATTTTGCTTGATGGAAGTTTTCAATTGCCTTTTGAAATGGAATGTTGTGACCCACTATATGGTAGCTAATAGCTGACAAAAGAAGCCCAGATTCTGAAATACAATATCAAATAATCTTACAAGAATAAACACTTCACATGACAGTTACATCTATACAGTAGTATAGTTCTTGCACACCAAAGAGATAATGCTGTTAATTAAATCAAGGAAACAAACTACCATGAACTTCTAAGTAAATAAAACTAATATATGGACCTTATACAGAGGCATTAATGTATAATACATTAGTGTGGCAGACTCTGATTTGAACAGGCATATTGTACCATCCAAAGACTGTTGAAAGAAAATCCTTCTGAGCATCTTGACCTGCATCATCTCCCATACCAACTCAACTACCTTTCCCTCGCAGAAAGATGAGGCTGGGCATGTTCCTCCCAGTACCTCCATCTTCACCTGTATTGCACCTGACCAGCTGCTGAATGACAATAAAGACCAATAGGCACCTGTTCAACATTAGAATGTCGTATGGCAGGAATAAATTCCAAAAACAGGAGCAAAGCAGCCAAGGAGACAAAGTATAAAGGTGCCATGGAAAGACAAAACCTGGGTCCAAGGCGGAAAGGAAAGGACAGGACAGGATTGTTTGTGTGCAGAAGATTAAATCTTATTATCTGTCAAAGGATCAAAAGCCTGGACAATTAGGGATGGGGAATAAATGCTGACCTTGCCAGCGACCTCCACATCCTATGAAAGAATTTTAAAAATCCCTTGCTGGCCTTGGGTTTTTCTTCTGTTTATTAATCTCTCGCAGGGGGGTGCGATGGGGCTGGTGGAGAAGGGGAAGAGAGCAAATGGCTTGTCATCATCCGACTATCGTGGTGTGTGGGACAGGCCTGATGGACTAGCTGGTCTTTCCCTGTCTATCAATTTAGTGTATCTGGGACTCCTCTTGGCAGGTGAGGGCAAGCAGTGTGATATTCATTTTCTGCAAATGGGAGAGTTGCCTGAGAGGCAACATTCATGAGGGCCAAGACCCAATCTTAGTCTATGGGTCACTTTCTAGAGGCTAGAAACACCTCTTGACCTCTTGTCTCAACCTCAGAGGTCATTTTACCTTCTCGCCATCTACAAACCCAGGCCCCTAGATCCCTCTGAAATAGGACTTGATCAATGCTGAGGGTAAATTGAGGCTGTGGTTTTGTAAGAACAGGAGTGTTACACTGAAAACTGCTGCTTAAGCCATTTCTCCAGCAATCACACCAATCCTCTGCCAGAGTTATGATGGGAAGCAAGGAGAATCCTTACAGAAACTCAGCTGCTAAATCATTTAGGAGTGGCTTCACAGTTATTGGAGATCTCTTCCTAAAGGCACTAGATGGCAACTGAGGACTGCAAACTCTCCAAGATGATGACAGAATCATTCAGAACCAAGATTCGACATATAGTCCCTCACCTTTCAGATCACAGACACGTGCAACTTTGTGTCTCACTTAAGATATTTGATCAAAGGAAGTAAGCCAGGCATTTCTAATCTTCAGTGAACAATTCTCACCAACAGAAACAGAAGTCACAGGGGAAAGAAATTAACAATGCCTGACCTGGAATTGACCTGTGAACCTGTAAGAAACTAGCCAATAACGGTCCTGACCTGATTACTCCATGTGGGACAAAAGGATAGACACTGTGCAAATGATTACACCTCAGTAACACAAACACAGATTGGACATTACAAAGTATAATGTTCCCAAGCTTCAAAATCAGGTCTGGGAATAAATTGGTCTTTGCTGAATGGGGGAAACAAATGACAGGGAACAGCAGCTCAATGTACAACAGTCAAATATACAACAGTCCGATACACACCATCCAACATATACCAGTACGATATACACCAATTCGATATATACCAGTCCAATATATACCATCCAATATACACCAGTCCAATATATACCAGTCCAATATATACCAGTCCAATATATACCAGTCCAATATACACCAGTCCAATCGATACCTGTCTGATATATACTAGTCCAATATACACCAGTCCAATATACACCAATCCGATATACACCAGTCTGAAATATACTAATCTGACATACACCAGTCCAATATGTTCCAGCTTGATATATACCAGCCTGATATACACCAGACCGATATATACCAATCTGATATATACGAGTCCGACATATACAAGCCCGATATACACCATTCCAATATGCACCAGTCTGATATATACCAGTCTAATATACACCAGTCCGATATACACCAGCCCTATATATACCAGTCTGATATACACCAGTCCTATATATACCAGTCTGGTATATACCAGCCCTACATATACCAGTCCAATATACACCAGCCCAATATACACCAGTCCGATATATACCAGTCTGATATACACCAGTCCAATACGCATCAGTCCGATATACACCAGTGCGATATATGCCAGCCGGATATACACCAGTCCAATATACATCAGTCCAATATATACCAGCCTGATATACATCAGTCTGCTGTACACCTGCCCAATATATACCAGCTTTATATACACCAGCCTGATGTACACCTGCTCAATATAGATCCATCCAATATACATCAATCCAATACATACCAGCCAAATATACACCAGCCCAATATACACCAGTCCAATATACATCAATCCAATATACATCAATCCAATGTAGACTAGCCTGATATACACCACACCAATATACACCAGCCCGATATACCCAGCCCAATGTACACCAGTCCGATATATACCAGTTTGATATATGCCAGCCCAAATACAGATGCCCGATATACACCCACCCGTATACTCCTGCCTGACATACGCCAGCCCGATATACACCAGCCCAATATACTCCTGCCTGACATACACCTACATGATGTACTCTCATCTATTATACACCAGCATGATATACGGCAACCTGATATATGCCCACCTGATATACGGCAACCTGATATATGCCCACCTGATATACACCCACCTGATGTACACCCACCTGATGTACACCCATTTAATGACACTAGCCTGATATACACCCACCCAATATTCACCAGCCCAATGTACACCAGCCCAATATACACCAGCCCGATATATACCAGCCTGATATATACCAGTCTGATATACACCAGCCCAATATACGCCAGCCCGGTATATATCAGCCCGATATATACCAATCCAATATAAACCAGTCTCATATATACCAGCCGGATATATACCAGTCTGATATTCACCCGCCTGATATACGTCAGCCCGATATACGCCAACCCATTATACTCCTGCATGATAAACACCTGTTGATATACTCCCGTCTAATATACACCAGCCCGATATAAGCCAACCTGATTTATGCCCACCTGATATACACCCATCCAATAGCACCAGCCTGATATACACCAGCCGGATATACACCAGTCCGATATATACGAGCCCGATATATACCAGTCCAATATATACCAGTCTGATAAACACCAGCCCAATATACACCTTCCCAATATAAACCAGCCCAATATACACCAATCCAATATATACCAGCTTGATATACACCAGTCTGATATACACAATTCTGATATATACCAACCTGATATACACTCGCACCATATACGCTAGTCTGATATATACCAGTCCAATATATACAAGTTTGATATATACCAGCCTGATATACACCAGTCCGATATACACCCGCCCGATATACACCAGCCCAGTATGCACCAGCCCGATGTACACCAGCCCGATATACCCCCGCCTGATATACTCCTGCATGATACATACCAGCCTGATATACTCCTGCTCAATATACACCAGCCCTATATACCAGCCCGATATACACTAGTCTGATATATACCAGTCCGATATGTACCATCCCAATATACACCAGTCTGAAATACATCAGCTCGACATATGCCAGTCCAATATACATCAGTCTGATATGTACCAGCCCAATATACACCCGTCCAATATAAACCAGTCCAATATATACCAGCTCGATATACACCAGTCTGATGTACATCAGTCCGACATATGCTAGTCCAATATACACCAGTCCAATATGTACCAGCCCAATATACACCAATCTAATATATACCAGTCCAAAATGTACCAGCCCAATATGCACCAGTCTAATATATACCAGTCCAATATATACCAGTCTGATATATAGCAGCCTGATAAACACCAGTCTGATATGCACCCGCCAGATTATACAACAGCCCAATGTACACTAGCCCAATATAAACTAGCCCAATATACACCAACCCGATATACACCAGCCCGATATACTCCCACTTGATATACTCCCTCCTGATATATACCAGCCCGATATACTCCTGCCCAGTATACACCAGCCCTATATACTCCCACCCCATTTACACCCACCCAATATACACCAACCCGATATACACCTGCCTGATATACACCAGCCCGATATACTCCTGCCTGATATACGCCCACCTGATATGCATCCATCTAATAAACACCAGCCCAATATACGGCAACCTGATATACACCCACCTGATGTCCGATATACACCAGCCTGAAATATGCTATCTGATATACTGCTACCTGATATGCACCCGCCTGATGTACACACGTCCAATATATGCAGCCTGATACACACTCACCCGAAATACACCTGCCCGATATACTGCTGCCTGATATACACCAGCTGTATATACCCTCGACTAACATACACCAACCTGATATACACCTGCCTGATATGCACCAGTCCGATGTACTCCTGCCTGATATACACCCACCTGATATGCCCCCATCTAATAAACAACAGCCCAATATACAGCAACCTGATATACACCCACCTGATGTCCGATATATACCAGCCTGAAATATACCACCCGATATACTGCTGCCTGATATGCACCCACCTGATGTACACACATCCAACATACCCAGCCTGATATACACTCGCCCGAAATACACCAACCCAATATACTGCTGCCTGATATAAACAACCGTATATATTCTTGACCAATATATACCAACCTGATATTCACCAGCCCGATATATGCCAGCCCGATATATATCAGTCCGATATACACGAGCCCGATATATATAAGACCAATATACACTAGTCCGATATACACCAGTCCAATATATATCAGCCCAATATATACCAGCCTGATATGCACCAGTCCGATTTACACCAGCCTGATGTATACCAGCCTGATATACACCAGCCCAATATATACTAGCCTGATATACACCACCCCAATATACACCAGTCCAATATACTCCAGTCCAAAATATACCTATCCAATATATATCAGTCTGATATACACCAGCCCAATGTATACCAGCCCGATGTACACCAGCATGATATATACCAGTCTGATGTACACCAGCATGATACATACCAGTCTGATGTACACCAGTCCAAGGTACACCCACTCAATATACACCAGTCCGATATACACCTACTAGATATACACCAGCCTGATATACACCCACCTGATATGCACCAGACTGATATACACCAGCCCAATAGACACCAGACTGATATACTCCTGCCTGAATTTTACCCGCCCGATATACACCAGCCTGATTTACCCCTGCCTGATATACACCTGCTTGATATACACTAGCCCAATATACACCTGCACGATATACACTAACCCAATATACACATGCCCGATGTACACCAGCTTGATATACACCCACCTGGTATACACAAGCCTGAAATACACCAGCCTGATATACACCTTCCCAATATACACCAGCCCAATATAGACCCGTCCAATATACACTGGCCTGATTTACTCCTGCCTGGTATACACCAGACTGATATACATCCACCCCGATATACATCGGCCTGATATACACCAATCTGATATACACCAGCTCAATATACTCCAAATTGATATGCACCGGCCCAATATACACCAACCAGATATACCCCTGTCCAATATACAGTAGACTCATATGCAACAGCCCGACATACACCAGCCCAGTTAACTCCTCAGATACTGAAGCAGTCCCTGTCCAAATGCAGCAAGACCCGGGCAATATCCAGACAAGCGGCAAGCAACATTCACGCCACCAAGTGCCAGGCAATGATCATAGACTCATAAACATTTACAGCACAGGACGAGGCCATTTGGTCCATCGTGTCCACACCGGTCAACAAAGATCTGACTACACTAATCCCATTTTCCAGCGCTTGGCCCTTAGACCTGGAGACTATGACAATGCAAGCGAATGTCTAAATACTTCTTAAATGTTACGAGAGTTTCTGACTCAACCACCCTTTCAGGCAGTGAGTTGCAGGATCCCACCACGCTCTGGGTGAAAAGCATTTTCCTCAATTCTCCTCTCAGCCTTCTACCTCTTATCTTAAATCCATATCCCCTGGTTACTGACCCCTCTTTTAATGGAAAAAGTGCCTTCCTATCCACCCTATCTATGCCCCTCATAATCTTATACACCTCTATCAGGTCCCCTCTCAACCTTCATTGCCCCAGCCTATCCAATCTTTCCTCATAGCTCAGACCCTCCAGCCCAGGCAGCATCCTGGTAAATCTCCTCTGCACCCTCTCCAGTACAATCACATCCTTCCTATAATGTGGCGACCAGAGCTGCATGCAGTACTCCAGTTGTGGCCTAACCAGCATTTTATACAGTTCCAGCATAACCTCCCTGCTCTTGTATGCTATGCCTCGGCTAATAAAGGTAAGTATCCCATATGCCTTCTTAACCACCTTATCTACCTGCCCTGTTACCTTCAGGGGTCTGTGGATCAGCACACCAAGGTCTCTCTGATCTTCAGTACTTTCCAGGGTCCTACCATCCATAGTGTAATCCCTGGCCTTGTTAGCCCTCCCCAAGTGCATTAACTCACACTTATCCAGGTTGAATTCCATTTGCCTCTGCTCTGCCCATCTGACCAGTCCATTGATATCATCCTGGCAGTTTACAGCTATCCTCCTCACTATTTACTGCCCTACTAATTTTCGTGTCATCCGCGAACTTCTTGATCATACCCCCTACATTTAAGTCCAAACCATTTATGTACACCACAAACATCAAGGGCCCTAGCACTGAGCCCTGTGGAACCCCACTGGAAACAGCTTCCAATCACAGAAACATCCCTCTAACATCACCCTCTGCTTCCTGCCTCTCGCCAATTTTGGATCCAACCTGCCATTTTGTCTTGGATCTCATGGGCTCTTACTTTCTTGACCAGTCTGTCATGAGAGACCTTATCAAAAGCCTTGCTAAAGCCCATGTAGACCATATCAAATGCATTACCCTCATCAACACTCCTGGTTACCTCCTCAAAAAATTCAATCAAATTTGTCAAATACGCCCTTCCTTAACAAATCCATGCTGACTATCCCTGATTAATCCTGATTAATGTCTCTCCAAGTGCAGATATATTCTGTCCCTCAGAATTCTTTCTAGTAGCTTCCCCACCACCGAGGTTAGACTGACAGCCTGTAATTTCCTGGTCTATCCCTTCGTCTCTTTTTTAATAATGGGACAACATTAGTAGTCCTCCAGTCCTCTGGCACCTCACCTGTGGTCAGAGAGGATTTGAAAATTACTGCCAGGAGCCTGATATCTCTTCCCTTGCCTCCCTCAACAGCCTGGGATACATCTCATCCAGGCCAGTGGATTTATCCACTTTTAAGGCTGCTAAACCCGCCAGTACCTCCTCTCGCTCTATGTTAATTTATTTTAATATTTCACAGTCCTCCACCCTGATGTCTATATCTGCATCGTCCTTTTCCATTGTGAAGACCGACGCAAAGTATTCATTGAGGACTGTACCCATGTCTTCCGGGTCCACACACACATTACCTCTACGGTCTATAATTGGTCCTACTCTTTCCCTAGTTATTCTCTTGCTTTTTTCATATTTAAAAAACCCCTTTGGGTTTTCCTTTATTCTACCCACCAATGTATTCTCATGCACTCTCTTAGCTTTCCTAATTTCCTTTTTAAGTTCCCCCCTGCACTTTTTATACTCCTCTAGGGACTCTGCCGTATTGAGCCCTCGATATCTGTCATTAGCTTCTCTTTTTTACTTAATCCTAGCCTTTATATCCCTTGACATCCAGGGTTCTCCAGGCTTGGTCACCACCTTTGTCTTCATGGGAACATATTTGCCCTATACTCTCGCTATTTCCTCCTTGAATGCCTCCCATTGCTCTGACACAGTTTTATCTGCAAATAGCTGCTCCCAGTCCACTTGGGCCAAATCGTATCTTATCTTAGTAAAATTAGCCTTTCCCTAGTTTAGAACTTTTATTCGCAGCCCAACCTTATCCTTTTCCATAACTATCCTAAATCTAACTGAGTTATGGTCACTATCTCCAAAATGCTCCCTGACTGATACATCTTCGACCTGCCCGGGCTCATTTCCGAATATTAGGTCCAGAACTGCCCCATTCCTTGTTGGGCTTTCTACGTACTGGCTAAAAAGGTTCTCCTTGATGCAGCTTAAGAATTTTGCTCCCTCCTTACCTTGCACACTAAAACTATCCCAGTTAATAATTATTAATTAATTGGTCCCCTTGAAGATCAGAGTGGCCGTCTATGTGTGGAGCCTCACGAGATGGGGGAGATCTTAAACAGTTTTTTTGCATCAGTATTTACTCAGGAAACTGGCATAGTGTATAAGGAAGGAAGGGAAACAAGCAGTAGTGTCATGGAACATATAGAGATTAAAGAGGAGGAGGTGCTTGCTGCCTTACAGCGAATAAAGGTAGATAAATCCCCCGGGCCTGACATGATATTCCCTCGGACCTTGAGGGAGACTAGTGTAGAAATTGCAGGGGCCCTGGCAGAAATATTTAAAATGTCCTTAGCCACGGGTGAGGTGCCGGAGGATTGGAGGGTAGCTCATGTTGTTCCGTTGTTTAAAAAAGGCTCCAAAAGTAAACCAGGTAATTATAGGCCAGTGAGCCTGACGTCAGTAGTAGGTAAATTATTGGAAGGTGTTCTGAGAGATCGGATATATAATTATTTGGACAGCCAAGGGCTGATTAACGATAGTCAGCGTGGCTTTGTGTGTGGTAGGTCGTGTTTAACGAACCTTGTAGAGTTTTTTGAGGAGGTTACCAAGAAAGTAGATGAAGGAAAGGCTCTGGATGTTGTCTACATGGACTTCAGTAAGGCCTTTGACAAGGTCCCACATGGGAGGTTAGTTCAGAAGGTTCAGACACTTGGTATCCATGGAGAGGTTGTAAACTGGATTCGAAATTGGCTGTGTGGGAGAAGACAGAGAGTGGTAGTGGATGATTGCTTCTCAGACTGAAGGTCTGTGACTAGTGGTGTGCCTCAGGGATCTGTGCTGGGACCATTGTTGTTTGTTGTCTATATCAATGATTTGGATGATAATGTGGTGAATTGGATCAGCAAGTTTGCTGATGACACTAAGATTGGAGGCGTTGTGGACAGCGAGGAAGGCTTTCAAAGCTTGCAGAGAGATCTGGACCAACTGGAAAAATGGGCCAGAAAATGGCAGATGGAATTTAATGCGGAAAAGTGTGAGGTGTTACATTTTGGAAGGTCAAACCAAGGTAGGACATACACAGTAAATGGTAGGGCACTGAGGAGTGCAGAGGAACAAAGGGATCTGGGAGTTCAGATACATAATTCTCAGAAAGTGGCGTCACAGGTAGACAAGGTTGTAAAGAAAGCTTTTGGCATACTGGCCTTCATAAATCAAAGTATTGAGTATAGGAGTTGGGATGTTATGGTGAGGTTGTATAAGACATTGGTGAGGCCAACTTTGGAGTATTGTGTGCAGTTCTGGTCGCCTAACTACAGGAAGGATATCAGTAAGATTGAGAGAGTGCAGAGAAGATTTACTAGGATGTTGCCGGGTCTTAAGGAGTTGAGTTACAGGGAAAGATTAAACAGGTTAGGACTTTATTCCTTGGCGCATTGAAGAATGAGGGGAGATTTGATAGAAGTTTACAAAATTGTGAGGGGTATAGACAGGGCAAATGTGAGTAGGCTCTTTCCACTTAGATTAGGAGAAATAAACACGAGAGGACATGGCTTTAGGGTGAAAGGGGAAAGGTTTAGGGGGAACATTAGGGGGAACTTCTTCACTCAGAGAGTGGTGAGAGTGTGGAAAGAGCTACCATCTTACGTGGTAAATGCGGGCTCTCTCTTAAGTTTTAAGAATAAATTAGATAGATACATGGATGGGAGGGGTCTGGAGGGTTATGGACTAGGTACAGGTCAATGGGACTAGCGGAATAATATTTCGGCACAGACTAGAAGGGCCGAATGGCCTGTTTTCTGTGCTGTAGTGTTCTATGGTTCTATGGTTCTAATATTTGGGTAGTTAAAATCCCCTATTATTACTGCCTTATTATTCTTACACTTCTCTGAAATTTGATTACATATTTGATCCTCTATCTCTCCCTGACTGTTTGGGGGCCTATAGCACACACCCAACAGCGTGTTTGTCCCTTTTGTGTTCTTTACTTCTACCCATATGACCTCATGTGATGATCCTTCCAAGATATCATCCCTCCTGACTGCTATAATTGATTCCTTGATCAATATTGCAACCCCCCCTCCTCTTCTGTCCCCCTCTCTATCTCTTTTGAATACCCTATAACCAGGAACGTTGAGCTGCCAATCATGCCCTTCTTTTAGCCAAGTCATGGTCTTAGCTATGATATCATACTCCCATGTGCTTTTCTGGGCCCTCAGCTCGTCTGTCTTATTCCTCAGGATCCTTGCATTAAAATATATTCCATTTAGCCTTGCTAAACTCACTTCTTTCTTATCTAGCCTATGTTTCCTCTGCCTTCCAGACTCACTTACTAGCGTTTTAACTTCTAATTCCATCTCAGCTTCTCTCCACTCTGAACTACTTTTCAGGATCCCATCCCCCTGACAATTTAGTTTAAATTCTCCCCAAAAGCATTAGCAAACCTCCCCTGTTGGTCCCGTTCCTGTTCAGATGTAACCCGTCCAACTTGCATGGGTCCCACTCCCCCGGAAATGGTCCCAATGCCCCAGGAATCTAAAGCCCTCCCTCCTGCACCATCATCTGCAACAAGAGAGAATCTAACCATCACCTCTTGACGTTCAATGGCATTACCATCAGTGAATCCCCCACTATCAATATCCTGGGGGTTACCATTGACCAGAAACTGAACTGGACTAGCCATATAAATACTGTGGCCAGCGTCTTCCGGTTGATGAGCGGGGGTGAGGCCTGCTCGCTGACGTGTAAAATGACCCGGGGTGATGTCGGGCGTGCATCCTGATGTCACCCCGCATCATTTAGATTGTCAGTTCGGCGGGCGCACAACCGAGCCAGCTGCGCGCCTGCTGACCTTTCAATGGCCTATTGAGGCCATTAAAAAACCAATTGAACTCATTAATGGACCTAAAAATAAAAACAAAAAGCTAAAAGCTACTGCGGATGCTGGAAATCCAAAACAAAACAAAAACAGAATTACCTGGAAAAACTCAGCAAGTCTGGCAGCATCGGCGGAGAAGAAATCAGTCAACGTTTCGAGCCTCCATGGCCCTTCGGCAGAACTGCAGCATAGTTTCAACAAGGGAGAAATATAAATTGGTTTAAGGTGGGTGGGGGGCCCCGCCCACCTTAAACCAATTTATATTTCTCCCTTGTTGAAACTATGCTGCAGTTCTGCCGAAGGGCCATGGAGGCTCGAAACGTTGACTGATTTCTTCTCCGCCGATGCTGCCAGACTTGCTGAGTTTTTCCAGGTAATTCTGTTTTTGTTTTTTTTTTCATTAATGGACCTGCCTGTCCAACCTTAAGGTTGGCGGGCAGGCCGGGAGCCCTGGCAGGCTTCAGAAAAAGCATGAAACCTCATCCACGAGCAGGATGAGGTTTCATGAGTGATTTAAAAGATGCTGAATATTTTACAATAAAAGTTATGGACATGTCCCAACTCATGTGACAGTGTCACATGAGGGAACATGGCAGGGAAATTTTTTTCCCGGCTTTATTCAAAGTTTTAAATCTGAGCCGATCTCCCTGAGGCAGCACTTTGCCTCAGAGAGATCTATGTGCTCTTTTGTGCGCATGCACGAAAGAGTGCACTCCCGGCTGAGGGAATCCCCCCCACTAACCTGATATACACCATCCCAATATACACCTGCCCGATATATACCCACCTGATATACACCAGTCCGATATACCCCTGCCTAATATACACCTGCCCGATAGATACCCACCTGATATACACCAGCCTGGTATACCCCTGCCCAATATACACCAGCCAAATATACACAAGCCCGATATACACTAGCCCGATATGCACTCGCCCGATATACACACGCCTGATATACACCGACCCGATATACACCAACCTGATATACACCAATTCGATATACACCAGCCCAATATACACCAGCCCAATATACACCTGTCCAATACACACCATCGCGATACACATTAGCCCGATATATGCCAATATACTCCTTTCTGAAATACGCCAGCCTGATATATACCAGTCCAATATACAGCTACCCGATATACACCTGCCCAATATACACCCTCTGATTTGCACCAGCCCAAGGTTTACCATTAGTTTTTTGCAGCCATTCGGAAAGCCTTCACTAGGGTCATGCTTAACGGACTCCATCTACTTATAGCATCACTGTAAGCAGGAGCACAATGTGCTTCCCATGCGAACAGATCCACAGTGGACATGATCTCCTCCAGCTACAAGACAAGTGTGGGGAACAGGATAACTTACTTCTGTAGATCTGACTAAAATGTTCAATACCTTCAACAGAACTCTACAGGAGTTTGGAATAAATTGGCTGCCATCAAAGTTCCTAAGTCTCATCCATTTCTTTCATGCCCATAGCCACTGTATATTTTGATGGCACTACTTCCAACAGTTTCAGGGTAAAAAAATGGAGTGAAATAGGGATGTGCCTTAACTCCCACTGTTTGATATTTTCGTCTCCATGCTCCTGGCCTTTGTCTTCCCTGCAGATTTGGAAGAAGTCTACCTGCACACTAGGTCAGACAGCAAGCTTTACAATCTTACCAGATTGAAAGCAAAGACAAAAGTACAGCACATCGTGATGTTGTGCTAGTCGCTCACACAGAAACACAGGGCTACATTTTGTGTGCTCCTGTTGGACATGTTTTCAGCAGGCAGGCATGTAAAATAGGGTCAGTACTCATCCCACCACCTCCCCAACCACCCCAGAGTTCACCCCCAAAATACAGGTATGGGCAGGCACCGAAATTGGCAGCCCGCCCACCATATTTAAATAGATAATCAAGGGTCAATTAGGCTTGGTACCTCGCCAATTGACCCTGATAATACACTGCCCAGGCCATAAAACGTTGGGTGTGGGCAGTCAGGCGACACAGGGCAGCCCGATTTTTAAAATAAATTCTTCGAAGGGCAGGGTGAAAGTGTGGGTGCTATCTTCGGAGTGCTGTTTGCAGATTGGAGGGTGACTCCCCCCCCCCACCCCAAGATAAACCCCCCCTGCCCATCTTCCTATCCATGTGCTGCCTTAAACTCGCCATCCCCACCCTTTCACCCGCCCCCAGCCTCCAACCTGCTCAAACCCTCCCTACACAAGATCCTGGACTTACCTGTTTCCAAGGATCCATGTGCTCTCTCCTGCTTTCCTTTTGCAGTCCCAGCAGCGGCCACTAACACACTCTTGGCACTGCTGGGACTGATGGAGCTGCCAGCCAATCCGATTGGCCGGTAGCTCCCAATGGCGGGGCTTTGCCCCCAGTGAGGGGTGGGAATCCCTCACTGGCCCTGTTTAGGCCACCCACAGCGCATTATGGCTGTGGGGTGGGCCAGTGTGGAGCGAGTGGGCTGGAATGGAGTGGGTCATCTCATGCCAACTTTGCTGCCATGGGGGTGCCCGCAACCGCCCCCCACCACGTAATATTCAGGTGACAGATACACAGGCTTGTGAATTATCAATCCCATTCCTGTAACTTGTTCTCTCTGAATATAGGCCTCAAGAAAACTGTGGTTATGGGGCAGAGTGTAATATCTCCACCATCAATCACACTAAGCAACACGCCAATCGAAGTAGTTAACAGATTCTGCTACCTTGGGTCCACGGAGTCAGACAATCTGTCTCTTGATGCAGAACTCGATTCATGCACAGTGAAAGCAGCTACCATATTGGACCAACTCACTAAGTGTGCATGGAGAAACAAGCTGACTGTTAGGACCAAGATGCTGATTGATGAGGCCTGAGTTTCAGCATCTTACTATATGGCTGTGATGCATGGACGACTTACAGCTATCAAGAAAGGAAGCTCAACAATTTTCATCTTCATTATCTATGGCGCAAACTCAACATCTCGTGCAAGGACAAAAATCGCAAATGCAATAGCCCTCTCAAATATGTTGGCACTCACCCAGCAGAGACAATTTTATTGGCTCAGCCATGTTCTCAGGATAAAAGACAGATGTATTGCCAAGAATTTTCTGTAAGATGAGGTGGCCAAAGGCAGAAGACTAATAGGATGCCCAAATTTCCGCTTCAAGGATGCTTGCGAACATGGCATGAGGTCCCTAAACATGGAGTTCTGCACCTGGGAGACACTAACTGATAACAGAGGAAAATGGCGATATCAGCTGTGGGCAGGCGTGCATCACCATGACAATCAGAGGCTCCTGCGGCTTGGTAACACTGAAAACAACCTACAACAAAACCTGATAACCACTTCATATGTGGCAAAACCAGCCTCTCCCAGATGAGTTTTCAGTCATCAGCAAGAGTGCACCATATGAAGCTACCCTACCCCCAACAGATTCGATTTGCTGTATGTCCATCATCTTACGCACATGGAAGGATGCCAACAATGACGATAACACCAGCCTGATATATACCACCCAATATATACCCGCCCAATGTACACCAGTCCAATATATACCTGCCCAATGTACACCAGTCCGATTTATACCCACCCAATGTACACCAGTCCGATATATACCCGCCCAATGTACACCAGTCCGATTTATACCCACCCAATGTACACCAGTCCGATATATACCCGCCCAATGTGGGCCTGTCCAATATATACCCGTCCAATGTACACCTGTCCGATATATACCCGCCCAATGTACACCAGTACGATATATACCCACCCAATGTACACCAGTCCGATATATACCTGCCCAATGTACACCAGTCTGATATATACTCGCCCAATGTACACCTGTCCAATATATACCCCCCCAATGTACACCAGTCCGATATATACCCGCCCAATGTGGACCTGTCCAATATATAAATAAGATCATAATGGAGCAGGAATAGGCCATTCAGCCCTTCGCGCCTGCTCCACCATCCAATAAGATCATGGCTGATCTGATTGTGACCTTAACTCCACTCTCCTGCCTGTCCTCCATAACCCTTGACTCCCTGTTAGATCAAAATTCTATCTGACTCAGCCTTGAATATATTCAATGACCCCCCCCCACCCCCCCCACCTCCCCCAACACCCAACCCTGACTTTGTTATCAAACCTGCTGACAAGGGTGGTGCTGTTGTTGTCTGGCGTACTGACCTCTACCTCGCAGAGGCTGAGCACCAACTCGCAGACACTTCCTCCTACCTCCCCCTGCACCATGACCGCACCACTGAACATCAAGCCATTGTTTCCAGTACTGTCCCTGACCTCATCTCCTCTGGAGATCTTCCTTCCCCAGCTTCCAACCCCTCATAAGGTAGAATCTTCTGCTCTCGTTTACGGCGGTCATCAGGTTGGGTGGGGGGAGAATTCGGCGGGAGGGACAGAAATCACAGTGGGATCTTCCAATGGTGTCCACCATGGCAGAGTGCGAATCCCACTGGAGGCTGTTATGAAGCCGATTTGCATCCCGCTAACTGGATGCAAAGTAAGGCCCGACTGGAATCATCCCCCACACCTGAGTTATCATTACGTTGGCGGGAAAACATGCCAGCCCAGAGCACGTCTGAACAAGCGTGATGTGCAGAAGTTGGGACTTTCCATTAGAGCCTTGTCAGATCACAGACATCCAAGGGGCAGAAGATGCTGGAGATCTACAGCTACCGGACCCTGGAGGAACACATGCATGGCATGCTGGGCGGATTCTTATGGATGTGGCTCCACCGCGAAGCAGCTCATGGAAGGTGGGAGGTCTCCACACAGCAGCTTCAACTTCACAGAGTCTTCATAACGTCACAGACTTCGTCGGGGGCTGGAACGGGTGATCGGCGAAGGGACAAAGGTCTAGGTGTCAGTGGGAGAGAAAGGTGTACCAACGGGGTGGCGAGATTGGAAGGGCAGGGGCAAAGGTTTTAGGGAGGGGGGGTGAAGTTGTGGGGTGCAAAGGTGGGGGTTGAAGGTGTCGGGGTATGAGTTTGGGGGGGGTGAAGGTGTCAGGGGGTTGAGTTTGGGAGGGGGGGTTAAAGGTGTCGGGGATGAGTTTAGTGGGGGGGTGAAGGTATCGGGGGATGAGTTTGGAAGAAGGGTGGTGAAGGTGTCGGGGATGAGTTTGGTGGGGGGTGAAGGTGTCAGGGGGTTGAGTTTGGGAGGGGGGGGTTGAAGGTGTCGGGGTATGAGTTTGTGGGGGGTGAAGGTGTCAGGGGGTTGAGTTTGGGAGGGGGGGTTGAAGGTGTCGGGGTATGAGTTTGGGGGGGGTGAAGATGTCAAGGGGATGAGTTTAGGAGGGGGGGGTGAAGGTGTCAGGGGGTTGAGTTTGGGAGGGGGGTGGTTGAAGGTGTCGGGGTATGAGTTTGCGGGGGGTGAAGGTGTCAGGGGGTTGAGTTTGGGAGGGGGGGTTGAAGGTGTCGGAGTATGAGTTTGGGGGGAGTGAAGGTGTCAGGGGGTTGAGTTTGGGAGGGGGGGTTAAAGGTGTCGGGGATGAGTTTAGTGGGGGGGTGAAGGTATCGGGGGATGAGTTTGGAAGAAGGGTGGTGAAGGTGTCGGGGATGAGTTTAGGAGGGGGGGGTGAAGGTGTCAGGGGGTTGAGTTTGGGAGGGGGGTGGTTGAAGGTGTCGGGGTATGAGTTTGGGGGGGGTGAAGGTGTCAGGGGGTTGAGTTTGGGAGGGGGGGGGTTGAAGGTGTCGGGGTATGAGTTTGCGGGGGGTGAAGGTGTCAGGGGGTTGAGTTTGGGAGGGGGGGGTTGAAGGTGTCGGGGTATGAGTTTGTGGGGGGTGAAGGTGTCAGGGGGTTGAGTTTGGGAGGGGGGGTTGAAGGTGTCGGGGATGAGTTTGGGAGGGGGGTGAAGGTATCGGGGGATGAGTTTGGGAGGGGGGTGAAGGTGTCGGGGATGAGTTTGGTGGGGGGTGAAGGTGTCAGGGGGTTGAGTTTGGGAGGGGGGTGGTTGAAGGTGTCGGGGTATGAGTTTGCGGGGGGTGAAGGTGTCAGGGGGTTGAGTTTGGGAGGGGGGGTTGAAGGTGTCGGGGTATGAGTTTGCGGGGGGTGAAGGTGTCAGGGGGTTGAGTTTGGGAGGGGGGGTTAAAGGTGTCGGGGATGAGTTTAGTGGGGGGGTGAAGGTGTCGGGGGATGAGTTTGGAAGAAGGGTGGTGAAGGTGTCGGGGATGAGTTTGGTGGGGGGTGAAGGTGTCGGGGATGAGTTTGGGAGGGGGGTGAAGGTGTCAGGGGGATGAGTTTGGGAGGAGTGGGTGAAGGTGTCGGGGTATGAGTTTGCGGGGGGTGAAGGTGTCAGGGGGTTGAGTTTGGGAGGGGGGGTTGAAGGTGTCGGGGTATGAGTTTGCGGGGGGTGAAGGTGTCAGGGGGTTGAGTTTGGGAGGGGGGGTTAAAGGTGTCGGGGATGAGTTTAGTGGGGGGGTGAAGGTGTCGGGGGATGAGTTTGGAAGAAGGGTGGTGAAGGTGTCGGGGATGAGTCTGGTGGGGGGTGAAGGTGTCGGGGATGAGTTTGGGAGGGGGGTGAAGGTGTCAGGGGGATGAGTTTGGGAGGAGTGGGTGAAGGTGTCGGGGTATGAGTTTGGGAGGGAGGGTGAAGGTGTCGGGGGATGAGTTTGGGAGGGGTGGGTGAAGGTGTTGGGGGATTGACTTTCTGGGGGGAGGAAGGAGGGTGTCTGGCGGGGGGGAAGAGGGAATCTGGAAAGGGAAAGGTGCAATGGGAAGGGAATGGTGCAAGTGGGGAGGTACGTGTAATGGGGGAGGAAGATGTAAGGGAGGGAGTTCGGAGGGGGCAAGTTGTTCAGGGGAAGGAGGGAGTACGTGGGGAGGAAGGTGTCCTGATGGAGGATGGAGTCTGTGGGAGTTGTCCAAGGGGGGTGGGAGTCCGGCAGGTGGAAGTTGCCAGGTGGGGGGTGGGGGGGGTGGGAGGGCGAGGGGGTGGGGGTGGTGGAGGAGGGAGTACAGAAGGAGGATGATGTTTGGGGTGGGGATGGAGTCTGGAGAGGGGAAGGTTTTCGGGAGGAGGAGGGAATATGGGGGGAGGAAGGTATTGGGGTCTGTGGATTATCCAGGTGTACGTGCAAGGGAGGGGTCAGTGGAATCAATGACTGCCTCCTGGGGAGAGAACTCAGGGTCGGCATGGTAGCAGAGGATGGTTAGAGTGTCAGGGGGCAGAGGGAGCTGGTAGGGTAGGAGGATGAGTGTGTGATGGTATCAGTAGAAGGAGCAGCAAGGGTGGTTGATGGGGACATAGAGGTAAACATGGACACAGCGGGTGGGATGGAGGAAGTTGGGGAGGTGATAGTGTAGTGGTATTGTCATTGGACTGGTTATCTAGAGACCCAGGCTAATGCTCTGGGGATCTGTGTTCAAATCCCACCACAGCGGATGGTGAAATTTGAATTCAATGAGAATCTGGAATAAAAATGATGGCCATAAAGCCATTGTCGATTGTTATAAAAACCCATCTGGTTCACTAATGTACTTTAGAGAAGGAAATCTGCTGTCCTTACCTGGTCTGGCCTACAATGTGACTCCAGACTCACAGCAATGTGGTTGACTCTTAAAAATGCCCTCTGAACAAGGGCAATTAGGGATGGGCAATAAATGCTGGCCTAGCCAGTGACACCCACATCCCATGAATGAATAAAAAAAGGGTCAATGTGGATGGGGTGGGATTTTCAGGAAGGTAGGGAACCTGCACCTTCACCTGGAAGTGGCAAGGGTTCAGGTTGGAAGGTTACAGTCAGGAGGTTGATGGTTATGCAGGCGGTGGGCGGCAGGGAGGGGTCATCTATCATCCCTTTCACCGATAATGTCACACCCTCATCCTCCTACCCTACCGGCTCCCTCTGCCCCTGACACTCTAACCATCCTCTGCTACCATGCCTACCCTGAGTTTGCTCCCCAAGTTATGGGGGAGAGGACATGGGTGACTGGGGAGGGGAAATAGTAGGGGAGCTCATGAGGAATTTGACCATTACCATCTTTTTGAAAGTGAAAGGGAGTGGAGCCTTGTGTTGGACAGGTGCTGCATGGGAGTTGACCAGTGGGTGGGTGGAAATGCAGGTCAGTTCAGATGGACAACTGAAAGCGAATCCCAGCAGACAGCATTGAAAATACTTGGGACATAGAGGTGAGTGTGATGGAGAAAGGCTCTGTGTGTGTGGGAGAGTGCTTGCACAAGGCTCCAAGAGCCCCTGCCACACACACTTCTCCCTCCAGAATCACTCGTTCGGCTGCGTGCAGCTGAACTGCCAGTGGGGGGTGGATGCAATGGGAGCACTTGTGAAGCCTGTCAATGAAACTGAAAGACAACATTACACATTATTCAGTGGAAGTGAATATATTTTTGGATTATAAAGTGACAAAGTATTTTCACCTGTGCAACAACTTGTGATCAGAATTTCTTAACTTTTCTAGGCTACCACCTCTTCTAGGTGCTGCCCTGACATCCACAGCAGGGGTGGAGACAGCCTGTGCAATGGTTGCCTTCAGTGTAGGTCCTCTGGAGGGCCGAGGCCTTGGGGGTCCCGGCTTGCTTTGGCTGCCCTCCTGTGTGCCAGCTGCTCCCTCTCTTGTGCCAGAGGACAAGGTTGAGGGGGTCACAGGCAAAGGGGACACAGAGGGAGTGGACAGCTTCTGAGTTTCCTGAGTGGATGACCCAGGGATGTCCAGCTGCTGCTCCTCCTCCCTTCGGGTGCCCGAGGGTCCTGGCCTGACTCCTTGAGGGGAAGGAGCACTTCGAGGGACATCGAGGTGCAAAGTTTCCAACTCGCGTTGACACTGCAGGAACTCACCCATGGTTACCATGATGGAGTGCAGGTTTGCACACATCTCTGCATTCTGCTGGACCAGGGTCTCCATGGTATCCACCACCCTTCCCATGGAGACCTCTATAAATGCACATGTGGGCACCACTTCATCAGAGAGCAGGTGGATGCACTCCTCCGACTCGTGAGTCACTGTGTTGAGGGTTTCCAACAGCTCTGCGTGATGTTCCCCTGCCTTCTGCTGATTCTCCACAATGAGTTGGAAGGCTGAGTTCAGAGTCTCATCATCTGACTCGGATCTCCCAGATGCCTCTTCCCCAGCAGTCCTCCGAATGCTGGGGAGCTCAGCTGAACCTGCCTCCTCCTGCTGTGGACACGTATTCGTGCGGTGACCACCAGATTGTGAACCCAAGCCTGCTCTAGATCTAGATCCCTCCGAGGTGTGTGTCTCTGTGCTGGTGAAGGGTGTGGGTAGACACTGTGATGGGTCTTCCAGGCTGCTCATTTCCAGCTCTTCAGTGGAGAAGGTGTCCTCTTGGCCGGAGATGAGGATGTGGATGGAGCTGAGGGAATGGCTGGCTGAGGATGTCGGTCGCTTAGCAGAGCTCCCTGTGAACCAAAGTAGAGATAATTTGTACACGACAGCAGAGTCAAAAACAGGAGAGAGAGCACTCACAAATGCGTTAAGAAAGGGATGATGTGATGCAGGATCCTCACGAGGGTGTTTGCCACCGACCTCACCGTCGCCGCAGGCACGGTTCACGTCCTCACCAGTCAGCGCAGTGGCCGCTCCTCAAAGTGAGTGAGGGGCCTAATGTGGGCCAATCCACCCCTGGTCTGAGACCTTTCCCTGCTGATGTGAGCAGGCTTCTCCTGCATGGAAACAGATGGAGGGAGTGTGAGCAGGACACATGGCACTGCATGGAATGTTTGTGTGGTGAGTGGAGACATGGATGGGATAAGGACATGAGTTCGAGAGGATATGAGCCTGACGGAGATGTGAGGATGTGTGTGAGAATTAGTGGTGTTGTCCCTTGAGGTGTGAGATCCCTGGGGATGTGTGATGGGTTTGTGAGTGTGTGAGTTGAGAGTGATGAGAAGAGTGACTTACCCTGGTGGAACAGAGATCATTCATCCTCTCCCTGCACTGGATGGCTGACCACCTCTGTGCCCTGTCAACACTGACAGCCACTGTCACCACCGCCCAGGCCAGATTGCTGACTCTGGTGGACCTCCTGCAGCCAGAGTGGGGATAGAGGACATCACAGCGGCCTTCCACTGCATCCAGCAGGTGCCCCAGAGAGGCCTCATTCAATATGGAGGCTGCCATCACCTTTGCTTTCGGGGCCATCTGTCACCTGGAGCAGTCCTGGTCTGTAGACATGAAGTAGGCTGTGCTCTGGTGCACTTTAAATATGGCACCTGGAGCAAGGAAGCACTGAGGTCACGGTGTGGCAGGTAAATCCGAGCCTGCCCACCAGCGATCCAGAATGTTTCCCGTGAATGCATTGTTAATGAGGTGGGACGAGCTGCAAAGTGGATGATGCAGCGTGAAAAGCCGCCATTGTGGCTGGCTGGTAAAACATCGTTTTTCAAGCCCGCTACCGCACTTAGAGCAATTCAGGGACAATTCTATCCATAGTCTCCGAATCCCGCACAGCCCGCTTGTACCTCCTTCCCAAAATCCACAAACAGGACTGTCCCGGCAGACCGATCGTGTCAGCCTGTTCCTGCCCCACAGAACTCATTTCTTCCTATCTTGACTCCATTCTCTCTCCTCTTGTCTAGTCTCTTCCCACCTACATCCGCAATTCCTCCGACGCCCTATGTCATATCAACAATTTCCAGTTCCCTGGCCCTAACCGCCTCCTCTTCACCATGGACATCCAATCCCTATACACCTCCATCCCCCACCAGGATGGTCTGATGGCTCTCCGCTTCTTCCTTGAACAGAGGCCCGAACAATCCCACTCTCCTCCGCCTGGCTGAACTTGTTTTCACACTGAACAATTTCTCCTTTAGTTTGTCTCATTTCCTCCAAATATAAGGTGTGGCTATGATTACCGCATGGGCCCCAGTGACACCTGTCTCTTTATGGGGTATGTGGAACATTCCTTGTTACAGCGCTACTCAGGCCCCCTGCCACAACTCTTTCTCCAGTACATCGATAATTACTTCGGTGCTGCTTCATCTGGACCTGGAAAAATTTATTGATTTTGCTTCCAATTTCCAACTTTCTCTCACTTTCACATTTGTGGTGATAGACTGTTTACCAATATTCCTTACAAGCTCACTGATTCCCACAGCTACCTCGACTACAGCTCCTCACACCCCGCTTCCTGTAAAGACTCCATCCCATTCTCCTATTTCCTCCGCCTCTGTCACATCAGATGCCACCTTCCAAAATGGTGCTTCTGACATGTCTTCCTTTTTCCTTAACCAAGGTTTCCCACCCACTGTGGTTGACAGGGCCCTCAACGGTATCCGGCCAATCTCCCGCGCATCTGCCCTCACACCTTCCTCTCCCTCCCAGAACCATGATAGGGTCCCCCTTGTCCTCACTTATCACCCCACCAGCCTCCACATTCAAAGGATCACCCTCCGCCATTTCCGCCAACTCCAGCATGATGTCACCACCAAACACATCTTCCCTTCACCCACCCAGCGGCATTCCGCAGGGACCATTCCCTCTGGGACACCCTGATCCACTCCTCCATCACTTCCAGCTCCTCATCGGCTCCCTATGGCATCTTCCCATGCAATCGCTAAAGGTGCAACACCTGCCCCTTTACCTCCTCCCTCCTCACCGTCCAAGGGCCCAAACACTCCTATCAGGTGAAGCAGCATTTCACTTGCACCTCATTCAATTTAGTCTACTGCATTCATTTCTCCCAATGCGGTTTCCTCTACATTGGAGAGACCAAACGCAGACTGGGTGACCACTTTGCAGAACACCCTTGGTCTGTCCACAAGCATGACCCAAACCTCCCTGTCGCTTGCCATTTCAACACACCACCCTGCTCTCATGCCCACATGTCCGTCCTTGGCCTGCTGCATTGTTCCAGTGAAGCTCAACGCAAACTGGAGGAACAGCATCTCATCTTCCAATTAGGCACTTTACAGCCTTCCGGACTTAACATTGAGTTCAATAACTTCAGATCATGAACTCTGCTCTTCATTTTGTTCTTTTTAAATTCTTGCTCCCCAATTCCCTTTCCGCACAGGCCCATCTGTAACTTGTTCTCATGATTTGCTTTCATACAGCGTTGACCCTTGTTCTGCTATTAACACATTCTGCTATCTTACCTTTATGCCACTATTAGCACCTTCTCCACTCTTTAACACTAACATTAACACTTCCTTTGTCTTGTTTCCATTGCATCTTTGTCAGATCTCTCCTGAACTCCCAACAATCACTGGCTTTGTATTTTGCTCCATCTGCTCCACCCCCGCCGTCCCCCCAACCCCCCTCTTAAACAATATAAAATCCAACACATTTCTACCTCTCTTCAGCTCTAAGGAAGAGCCCTACAGACTTGAAACGTTAACCCTGTTTCTCTCTCCACAGATGCTGCCAGGCATCATGTGCAGAATTTTGCCCTCATCGGGCGGGCTTGGTGGGGGCGAGCGGGAGCAGTTGGGAAGCTGACAGTTGCCTGCGATTGGGCCGTGACCATGATTTCATGCTGGCAAGTCAATTAAAGTCCGTCCAGTGTGAAACGTGCGCTGCAGCACTCAGCACTGCCTGTGTGGGAGGGGGGAGGGGAGGAGGGAGAGCAGGGAACTTCATGCATGTGCATGGGTGCGCGCAGGAAAAGCCCCCTGAGGCACAAAGCTACCTCAGGGAGATGAAGGTTTAAAAAATTAAAAATAAGGAATTCAAAGATGTTGAAAAACATGTCCCCTGATGTGACTCTGTCACTTGAGCAGGGACATGTTATTAATAAAATGTTACAGTTTTTATTTAATTTTTAACAGCTGTTGGAAACCTCATCCCATCTGTGGGATCCAGTATTTTCTGTTTTTATTTCAATGACCCAGCCTCCACTGCTCTCTGGGGAAGAGAGTTCCAAAGACTAACAAGCCTCTGAGAGAAGACATTCCCCTCATCTATGTTTTACATGGAAGACCCTAATTTTTAAAATATTCCCCCTAGTTATAGATTCCCCCACGAGGGGAAACATCTTCTCAGCACCTACCCTGTCAAACCCCCTCAGAATCTTATATGTTTCAATAAGATCACCTCTCATTCTTCTAAACTCCAATTAGCATAAGCCCAACCTGCTCAACCTTTCTTCATAAAACAGTCTCCTCATTCCAGGAATCAGCCTAGTGAACCTTCTCTGAACTGCTTCCAATGCAAGTATATCCCTCCTTAATTAAGGAGACCAGAATTGTACACAGTACTCAAGATGCAGTCTCGCCAATGAATACTTATAGCAAGACTTCCCTACTTTTATATTCCATTCCCTTTGCAATAAAGCCCAAAATTCCATTTGCCTTACTAATCACTTGCTGCACCTGCATGTTAACTTTCTGTGATTCATGTGCCAGGACACCCAGATTCCTCTGTACTGCAAAATTCTGCAGTCTCTCTCCATTTAAACGGTATTCTGCTTTTCTATTCTTTCTGCCAAAGAGGACAACCTCACAATTTCCTACATTATACTCCATCTGCCAAATTTTAGCCCACTCACTAAGCCTATCTATATCCCTTTGCAGGCTCTTTGTATTCTCCTCACAACTTGCTTTCCTACTTTTCTTTATATTGTCAGCAAATTTGGCTACAATACAGTCAGTCCCTGCATCCAAGTCATTAATATAGATTGTTAATAGTTAAGGCCCCAGCACTGATTATGGTGGTTAAAATTAGGACTGTTAATAAAATGATACTTTTCAGAAAAAGAATAGAATTCTTATGGAGTTGATAGGCAGAAATAAGGCAGGGAAAGTGGCAACGCAGGTGGATAAGGTAGTCAGGAAGGCATATGGCATGCTTGCCTTCATTGGCAGGGGTATTGAGTATAAAAGCTGGGAAGTCATGCTGCAGTTGTATAGAACCTTGGTTAGGCCACACTTGGAATATTGCATGCAATTCTGGCCACCACATTACCAGAAGGATATGGAGGCATTGGAGAGGCTGCAGAGGAGGTTTACCAGGATGCTGCCTGGTCTGGAGGTTATTAGCTATGAGGAGAGGTTGGAGAAACTCGGATTGTTCTCACTAGAGCGACGGAGATTGACGGGTGACTTGATAGAAGTTTACAAAATTATGAGTGGCATGGACAGAGTAGATAGTCAGAAGCTTTTTCCCAGGGTGGAAGAGTCAATTACTAGGGGACATAGATTTAAGGTGAGAGGAGAAAACTATAGAGGAGATGTACGGGGCAAGTTTTTTACGCAGAGGGTAGTGAGTGTCTGGAATTCGCTGCCAGAGGAGGTGGTGGAAGCAGGTACGATAGTGGTGTTTAAGAGGCAGCTTGACAAATACATGAATAGGATGGGAATAGAGGGATACGGACCCCGGAAGTGCAAAATGTTTTAGTTGACTGGCAATATGATCGGCACAGGCTTGGAGGGCCGAAGGGCCTGTTCCTGTGCTGTATTTTTCTTTGTTCTTTGTTCTTATTTCTTTCACTGGAAAAGCAGATAAATAGTCCCTAGGAATGTCTTGGTTCAGGCGTCCATGTTGACATTCCTAAGTTGATAGGTTAGTGTCTTGTACCTTCTTATCTATACAAGTGTCCAGCACAAGTTCCCAAATAGCTCCCAGCATGAGGTAAACTGAAAGCTGACCTCGAGCTAAAGTGATAGACAAGGGGGGAGGTGACCACCCTGATATCTTGGACATCTGTCCTCTAATTATTACTTAGAAAGGTTCAAACAAGAGATTGGCATAGGGTAAGCTACCAGCTCCTGGAAATAAAGTTTATTAAATGGTGCTCGGAGGCAGGGGCAGTCCTCACCAGACTATCTTCTTCAGATGGAAGATGGAGCAGTGAAGATGGAGGAAGACCAGGGAAGAGCAAGGAAGACAGGAGAAAGCGTTTCCTAACACTTTGACTAGAAAGCAGAATGCTGCCATCACAAGCTACTGAGGTCAACACACTGTCAACCGTCCATTCATCCTCTGAGATCAGGAAACCATTCTGAACTTTCATGGGTCGAATGCTTTCTCATCTATTTAGTTTATGCTCATATGTGAACTGTTGCTTTTTAATTAATTTAATGAACAACCTTAAAATCACTTGTGAATTCTTGACTGTCGATTTTGGGTAATCTGTGACTCCTGAACACTAAAACTTCCAAATTGGTGTCAGAAGTGGGATTCACAATGGTCAAGGTAACATTGAAATTTGAGAAGCAACAGTCTTAGTTAAATGCATGTGGATTTGTTCTTAAGTGAAGACAGGAGCCACAATGGCATATGCTGGAGAATGACTGATAGAGAGTCTGACTGAGAAAACAGACGCACCTGGAGCAAGAGATATCCTGGGAGCTGCAGAAGAGTGCAACAGAGATTACGAATGTATCTTTGACAGGCTTTCTGAAGAAGTTCAGAAAGGCAGGATTAAGTTAAAGAAGTGTTACAGACAGGGATGCATGTGGTATAATTTCCCCCTTTTCTCACTTCTCAGCTGACTGCAAAAGATGTATTTTTTGAGGAGTGTTTTAACCCCTTGAATGCTGTGACTTTAAAGAACAGACATAAACAGCTTCCTTGTGAGTTTAAACCAAAAGAGAGGATAAATGTTTATTTTTCACAACACCCTAGATGTAAACGCAGCAAATACCCACTCCTCATTCACACCAAATACACACCCACACTCCCACACACAAACACACACACATACACATACATTAAAAAAAATTATTTCTAAAGATGCAGCATGCACTTAGTTATCTTAAAGAGTCAAAAAAAAGGCCACTTCTCATAATTCCTCAAGATGGTAGTTGAAACGTTGAGGCCTGAAGGATTCTCTCTTGATGCACTGAAGAAAAATAAAGATTGGAGGTTTCTAGTGATGGATTCATGTGGTTTACCCCAATCAACAACAAACTTCAGGCTTTCCAGTCAAAGTTGGTTGATCCCTTATTGTGAAGAACTGTACTCTTGCAAGTAAAATGAATAAGCCCCAATTCTCTGCCTAAGGTGGCTTATGAGGCAGTGTCCTTCCTCGTGCTGAGCAAGAGAAGGTTTCCCTCTAGTCTTCGAATCTCAGACTGACCTGCTAGGCTGCCCTCCTGGGTTAATAAGATATTGGCCATCTACAGACAGTTTCAGCCATGTGACAACAGTATTGATGTATTCCTTCATCCACACAAATGAATCAATGTCATAAGCCATTGCCACACAATGGGGAACGAGTGGCAGCCGTTCATACCTGCTTGTGATAAAGTAGTTCCTTCACACACCACTATGTTAAAGTTCAAGTCTGCAGACACGGAGGGCAGAGTTTTAGGCTCCTTCCAGTGGCAGGAAACATTAGGGGGGTACAAAATTTGGTGTTGTGCACAGTATGGTGAGCATGGCATGGTCAGTCGCCTAAGGAATTTGGTCCTAGGGGTTTGAGCCATGGTATTGTGAGGCAGAGGGCACAGTAACATTCAGGGGAGGCATCTGGTTCCTGTATGTCGGTAGCTGAAAAGTCATGGCGGGGGTTATTGGATGGTCTCATGGTGGGGGGGTGTGTCCTGAAAAATAAGGGTGCATGTGACCTCGACAGGTCGACAAAGGATATGGGACATCAACATTAAAGGGTTCGGGGGGAGAACAGGAATATCCACATGGACAATGATATGGTAACCGGGGGGGGGGTTGGACAGTAACCGCAAGAAGGACAATTAGGAGGGTGAGTACAGAGGAGGACGGGAGGAACTTGATGGGTGATGGAGGATGTTGAAAGTTGGTCTCTCAGACGAAGGTCAGCAGCACCATTTTTGATCTCACCCTACAATGACACAGTTGGAAAAACAAACCAGAAAAGAATCGATAGGGGTGGGGTCTTGGGAGCCTGGGGGGGCTTCAGCCAAACAATTCTGGGCGAGTGAAGGGGCACTGTATAAATTTCCTGCTCAAACCATGGAGGGCATGTCTCAGCTGAGTGCTGGACACAAGGGTCTAATACACAATGAACGAGCTTGGCTCCTTTTCTAATGGTGCACATTCAGGCAAGAATCCATTAGGTTTAGGTGCTGTAGTGCATATGGTCTTAATTGGCATCTGATCCTTAAAAGAGACATGTCAGAGTGGATTTAGGGTCAAACAATCAAGGGCCACGTATGCTGTGCAGAGGCAGCATGGGCCCTACAAGCTTCCATGTTCCCAGTGCACTGGTCATAGCATTCAAGGCACCATGTTTGCAGTCAGGACGTAAGAGCAAGGATTGGGTATCGTTAGTCATAGTCAAGGCCACTGGAGGTCAACCACCAGAAGGCTGGCTGTGAATCCGAAGACTTGGGTCTTTTGACCCTAATTAAGACCCTTGTTGTAAACGTGCAGTCACATCGGAGATGAAATCTCAGCCACCTGTCGTTCTCCAGGATGATATCATCCTGCAAGGGGTGGCCTTGGTATGCGATGTGCAGAATGAGGCCAAGTCAAGGGCTAGAGACTGGATTCCAGCCTTGTATATGGATTGTTCAATTGTATCCATTCAAAGGTACAAGGAGCAGTGGAGAATGCAGGCTGCAGGCAATGCGTTCCAGAATGAAGAGAAGAAGGGCCTGTTGCCAATTGGCACAGCTCAGGGGAGACCATCACCCTGAGGAACAAGAGACAGCAGGGCCCCAGGAAGTCACAGATGCTGACGAGGAGAGGCCAACTTCATGAAGACGTTTGGTGCAGCCAACAGTCTGTAGAAGGCAGATCTCATACATGGGGATAAGCAAAAGCCAGTGCCACAGACGCCTTCGCTTGTCTAGGGATGTGGTAGTTCATATTTGCCACTTTCTCCATGAGGAACTCACGCCACACAGACTTAGAGGGCATTCAATGCCAGTTGCTTTGAAGGTCACTGCCGCTCTGAACATCTTTGCCTTTGGATCCTTCCAGGACGTCAGTGGGGACCTCTGCAGAATCTTACAATTGGTAGCACACAAAAGTATAAGGGAGGTGACAGATGCCCTCTTCCATAAAGCTCACCATTACGTGCAGTTCCACATGGATGAAGCAAGCCAGGCTGCCAGAGTTGTGCAATTCACTGTGATCTCAGTCTTCCCTCAAGTGCAGGGTGGAATTTCTGCACACATGTGGCCTTGAGAGCTCCCTGGCAACAGCCTGTGAGATTCATTAATAGAAAAGAATTTCACTTTCTGAATGTTCAGCTTATTTGTGATCACAGAAAGCAGATCCAGCATGTTTGTGGTAGGTACCCAGTAAGCTCACATGACTTGTACATTTTGAGTCACTCCTAGGTGCCAGAGATATTTAAGGGACCTCAAGGCTTAGAGGGTTGGCTCTTCAGTGATAACAGCTACCCCCAGAAGACACGGTTAATGATGCCTTGAGACAGAATGCTGCACACTCAGCCACAAGGCCCTTAATAGAGCAGACTATTGGACTCTTAAGAATGTATTTCCGATGTTTGGATTCGTGAAGCAGGGCTCTCCAGTACTCACTGTAAAAAGTGTCCCGCGTCATCGTTGTTTGCTCTGTTCTGCATAACTAGGAGCCTCAGATGAGGAGGACTTAGAAGGGGATGAACCTGAAGAGGGCGAGGTTTCAGATGAGCTACATAGGATGCCATTGCATGGGAACAACCTGGCAGATATGCCTGTGACATCCTCATAGCTACAAGATTTCAAGAGGAATAAGGTGAAGACAGGTTTTCATGATCAAAGTTATCTTCAAGCTTCGATGCAGTTGATTCAACAAAACTTTCATTGTCGTCTTTAACATATCACAGAAGGTCATCAATCTCACGAGATCACAGAAGCAGCATAAGTCACCTTCAACCCTAATGATGGGGTCATCTTTGGAGGACGCAATAGCCTAAGAAATATGTGGCCGCTGTAGAATGGGATCAGCACTCCACCAGCGCACTTCCTTAAACAAATATACATAGTTCAGTCCTTTTAACCATGGAGTTGACAAGTCAGTGGGCATGGCATTGATTCAAATGACTGAAACACCATTACACACATGGATGCACTCATGGCACCAAGACAGCAGCTTAGCAAGGCAGTGCTAACAGGTAAGACATTTTTCAACAGTTAATGTCTCAAGAGGGAGCAACATCCGGACAGTACCATTTCTCCAAATGCCAGCTTTCATGCATGAATAATGCAGAGACTTGCTACTGAGCCCCAAGATGCCATTGGACATCAGGGCGCAGTGACCTGTTACTTGACAGCATGCATCCAAAACTGTAAGTTATGTTAATATTGTGCTCACAGAGTGGTTCAGCAGGACTATCGTTTGAGTGTTGACAAACACTGATTACCCTGCATTCGTCGGAAGCCTGCCAAGTCTACATCCTGCACTGCCTTGGCATCTGGGAGAGACATGGCACAGTCAGGAATTGAAGGAAATTAGTATGAGTAAAAAGGCTGTATTGCAGGAAGTAATGGGATTGACATTGAAAAGTCCCCAGGACCTGATATTCTACAAGCCAGAGTGTTGAAAGAGGTAGCTCTGACAGCCTGGCGCTGCTCAGGGATACGATTGCCTATGTACAGGACAGGGGTGTGGATACCTGCCTCATCAGCTTGGATCAGGAGAAGGCCTTTGACAGAATATCGCACACCTACATGGGGGATGTGCTCTCCAAAATGGGGTTTGGGGAGGGAATTCGAAATTGGATCCAACTGCTCTACACTAACATCAGTAGCGCAGTCTCAATCAATGGGTGGGAAACAGATAGCTTTCCGATTAAATCTGGAGTCAGGCAGGGCTGTCCTCTCTCGCCTGTCCTTTTCGTGTGTTGCATAGAACCCTTTGCCGAGTCCATCAGGAAGGATCCGGGCATAAGAGGAGTGACGATCCCAGGCAGTGGAGGCACTCAGGTAAAAGCCTCCCTGTACATGGACGACGTCGCCGTCTTCTGCTCGGACCCGCTGTCGGTGCGCAGACTGATGCACATCTGCGACCAGTTCGAACTGGCCTCGGGAGCCAAGGTAAATCGGGGGAAGAGCGAGGCCATGTTCTTTGGGAACTGGGCTGACCGATCCTTTGTCCCCTTCACTGTCAGGGCTGACGGCCTGAAGGTGCTGGGGATATGGTTCGGAGGGACCGGGGCATGCGTTAGAAACTGGAAGGAGCGAGTGGCTATGGTGAAAAGGAAACTGGGCATGTGGGAGCGACGCTCCCTCTCCATTGCGGGTAAGAACCTGGTCATCAGGTGTGAGGTACTCTCGCTGTTGCTGTACGTGGCGCAGGTCTGGCCCATTCCAGACTCCTGCGCGATGGCGATCACTCGAGCCATCTTCCGCTTTATCTGGAGGTCGAAAATGGATCGTGTCCGCAGGGACGCGATGTACAAGCCTCTAGATAAAGGGGGAAAAAACGTGCCCAACATCGCCCTCATACTGATGGCCACCTTTGTGTGTGGCTGCATCAAGCGGTGCGTAGACCCTCAGTACGCAAACACCAAGTGTCACTACGTGCTGAGGTTCTACCTGTCCCCGGTGTTGCGAAGGATGGGTCTGGCCACGCTGCCGCGGAACGCTCCAAGTAGTTGGACCGTGCCGTACCACCTGTCCCTGGTGGAAAAATTTATGCAGAAAAACACCTTTGACCACAAGTCCATCAGGCAGTGGTCAGCACGTAACGTCCTAGAGGCCCTGAGGGATAAGGAGAGGGTGGACCCTGTGGGATGGTTCCCCGAGCAGACTGTCAAAGTCATTTGGCAGAATGCCTCATCGCCAGAACTTTCCAACAAGCACCAAGACGTAGCTTGGCTAGTGGTGAGAAAGGCCCTCCCCGTCAGATCCTTCCTACACGCCAGGAAGCTCACCCCCTCTGCACGTTGCCCTCGAGGTGGCTGTGGTGGGGAAGAGACCGTTGTCCACCTCCTTGTGGATTGTGCCTTTGCAAAGAAAGTCTGGAGAGAGATGCAGTGGTTGCTGTCGAGGTTCATCCCGAGCAGTTCTGTGACACAGGACTCTGTGCTCTACGGGCTGTTCCCAGGGACACACACCGAGACAAACATCAACTGCAGCTGGAGGATCATCAACTCGGTGAAAGAGGCGCTTTGGTCTGCCCGAAACTTGTTGGTCTTCCAGCACAAAGAGTTGTCCCCGACCGATTGTTGCGGACTGGCACAATCCAAAGTCCAGGATTACGTGCTGAGGGACGCACTAAAGCTTGGGGCAGCTGCCGCAAAGGCGCAATGGGGAAGGGTCGCTGTCTAAGACCTTTCTACCACAGCGCACCGAGAGACTGGGAACTGTTTAGAGCCCCTCGGGCTGTACAGATCAAAATGAAAGGCTGTAAATGATTGTAATATTGTTTGTACTGATGCACCTGGTGATACATTTTGTAAAAGTTTAACCTGGATTGTACCCTTGTAATGTTGTTTTTGAAATGGTTTGGAATGTGATTGAAGATATTTTATGAATAAAGTATATTTTTACAAAAAAAAAAAAAAGCTCTGGAGAGTGGATAAATTCTGGAACAGTTCCTGCAGATTGGAAGGTAGCAAATGTCACCCCACTATTTAAGAAGAGAGAGAGAGAGAAAACAGGGAACTACAGACTTAGGTTAGCCTTAAATCAGTAGTATAAAATGCTAGAATCTGTTATAAAGGATGTGACACTTAGATAATAATAATCTGATTGAGCATAGTCAACATGGATTTATGAATGGGAAATCATGTTTGATGAGCTTGTTGGGAGTTTTTTGAGGATGTTACTAACAGAATTGATAAAGGGGAGTTGGTAGATGCAGTATACTTGGATTTTCAAATGGTTTTTGATGAAGTCCCCCACAGGAAGTTGGTTAGCAACATTTAAGAACATGGGATAGGAGGTAATATACTGGCACGGGTTAAGGATTGGTTAACAGGCAAAAAACAGAGTAGGAATAAATGGGTCATTCTTGCGTTGGCGGGCAGTGACTAGTGGGGTACCACCAGCATCAGCCGAAGAAGGGAGGAGCAGGTAAAACAGCGCGAGAGCGGCAGAGCAGACAAAACAGCACAAGAGGAACAGAGCAGGCAAAACAGCGTGAGAGCGGCTTAGCAGATAAAACAGCGCAAGAGCAGCGCAGCAGATAAAACAGCGCGAAAGAAGCACAGCAGATAAAACTGCGAGAGAGAAGCGGAGCAGGTAAAACATAGTGAGAGCAGCGGAGCAGATATAACAGCGTGAGAGAATCAGAGCAGATAAAACAGCGCGAGTGCGGCAGAGCAGATAAAACAGCGCGAGAGCGGCAGAGTAGGTAAATAAGCGCAAGAGAAGAAGAGAATGTAAAAGAGCCCGAGAGCCGCGGGGCCAATAAAACAGTGCGAAAGCGGCTGAACAAGTTAAACAGCGCCAGAGCGGCAGAGCAGATAAAACAGCACGAGAAAGGCGGAGTAGGTACAACAGCGCGGGAGAAGCAGAGCAGGTAAAACAGCCCAAGAGCTGCAGACCGGCAAAATAGTGCGAGAGAAGCAGAGCAGATAAAACAATGTGAGAGCGGCGCAGCAGATAAAACAGCGCGAGAGCGGCAGAGTAGGTAAATAAGCGCAAGAGAAGCAGTGAATGTAAAAGAGCCCGAGAGCCGCGGGGCCGATAAAACAGTGCGAAAGCGGCAGAAAAAGTTAAACAGCGCCAGAGCGACAGAGCAGATAAAACAATGTGAGAGCGGGAGAGCACATAAAGCAGCGTGAGAGCGGCGCAGCAGATAAAACAGCGCGAGAGCAGTGGAGCAAATAAAAAAACGCAAGAGCAGGAAGCACATAAAACAGCGCAAGAGGAGGGAGCAAATATAACAGTGCGAGAGCGACAGAGCAGACAATACAGCGCGAGAGAAGCGGAGCAGATAAAACTGAGTGAGAGCAGCAGAGCAGATATAACAGCGCGAGAGAATCAGAGCAGATAAAACAGCGCGAGAGAGGCGGAGTTGGTAAAACAGTACGACAGAAGCAGCGCACGTAAAACAGCGCAAGAGAAGTGGAGCAGATAAAACAGCACAAGGGGAGGGAGCAAAATTATCAGTGCGAGAGAAGGAAGCAGATAAAACAGCGCAGGAGGAGGGAGGAAACAAAACAGCGCGAGAGAAGCGGAGGAGATAAAACAACACAAGAGAATCAGAGCAGATAAAACAGCATGAGAGCGGTGGAGCAGATAAAACACGCGAGAGCGGCGTAGCAGATAAAACAGTGAGAGAGCAGCGGAGCAGAAAAAACAGCGCGAGAGAAGCAGAAGAGATAAAACTGTGAGAGAGAAGCAGAGCAGTTAAAACATAGTGAGAGCAGCGAAGCAGAAAAAACAGTGTGAGAGCCACGGAGCAGATAAAACAGTGTGAGAGCGGCAGAGCAGATTAAATTGCGTGAGAGAAGCGGAACAGATAAAATAGTGCGAGAGAAGCAGAGCAGGTAAAACAGCGCAAGAGCGGCAGAGTAGATAAAACAGCGCGAGAGCGGCATAGCAGATAAAACAGTGTGAGAGGAGCAGAGCAGATAAAACAGCACAAGAGCCACGGAGCAGATAAAACAGCGCGAGAGCGACAGAGCAGATAAAACAGCGCGAGAGCCATGGAGCAGATAAAACAGCACAAGAGAATCAGAGCAGATAAAACAGCGCGAGAGAATCAGAGCAGGTAAAACAGCGCGAGAGAAGCAGAGCAGGTAAAGCAGCGCAAGGGGAGGGAGCAAAATTATCAGTGCGAGAGAAGGAAGCAGATAAAACAGCGCAGGAGGAGGGAGGAAACAAAACAGCGCGAGAGAAGCGGAGGAGATAAAACAACACAAGAGAGGCAGAGCAGATAAAACAGCATGAGAGCGGCAGAGCAGATAAAACAGTGAGAGAGCAGTGGAGCAGATAAAACAGTGAGAGAGCAGTGGAGCAGATAAAACAGCGCGAGAGCGGCGGAGCAGATAAAACAGTGAGAGAGCAGTGGAGCAGATAAAAGAGTGAGCGAGCAGTGGAGCAGATAAAACAGCGCGAGAAAAGTGGAGCAGATAAAACAGCGCCAGAGAAGTGGCGCAGATAAAAGAGCGCGAGAGAAGTGGAGCAGAAAAAACTGCGCGAGAGAAGTGGAGCAGGTAAAACAGCGCGAGAGAAGTGGAGCAGATAAAACAGCGCGAGAGAAGTGGAGCAGATAAAACAGCGCGAGAGAAGTGGAGCAGGTAAAACAGCGCGAGAGAAGTGGAGCAGGTAATACAGTGCGAGAGAAGTGGAGCAGGTAAAACAGCGCGAGAGAATCAGAGCAGGTAAAACAGCGCGAGAGAAGTGGAGCAGATAAAACAGCGCGAGAGAAGTGGAGCAGGTAAAACAGCGCGAGAGAAGTGGAGCAGGTAATACAGTGCGAGAGAATCAGAGCAGGTAAAACAGCGTGAGAGGGGTGGAGCAGGTAAAACAGCGCGAGAGAAATGGAGCAGATAAAACAGCGAGAGAGAAGTGGAGCAGGTAAAACAGCGCGAGAGAAGTGGAGCAGATAAAACAGCGAGAGAGAAGTGGAGCAGGTAAAACAGCGTGAGAGAAGTGGAGCAGATAAAACTGAGTGAGATAAGTGGAGCAGGTAAAACAGCACGAGAGAATCAGAGCAGGTAAAACAGCGCGAGAGAGGCGGAGTTGGTAAAACAGTACGACAGAAGCAGCGCACGTAAAACAGCGCGAGGGAAGTGGAGCAGATAAAACTGAGTGAGAGCAGCGGAGCAGATAAAACAGCGCGAGAGAAGTGGAGCAGATAAAGCAGCGCGAGAGAATCAGAGCAGATAAAACAGCGCGAGAGAGGCGGAGTTGGTAAAACAGTACGACAGAAGCAGCGCACGTAAAACAGCGCAAGAGAAGTGGAGCAGATAAAACAGCACAAGGGGAGGGAGCAAAATTATCAGTGCGAGAGAAGGAAGCAGATAAAACAGCGCAGGAGGAGGGAGGAAACAAAACAGCGCGAGAGAAGCGGAGGAGATAAAACAACACAAGAGAATCAGAGCAGATAAAACAGCATGAGAGCGGCGGAGCAGATAAAACACGCGAGAGCGGCGTAGCAGATAAAACAGTGAGAGAGCAGCGGAGCAGAAAAAACAGCGCGAGAGACGCAGAGCAGAAAAAACACCGTGATAGAAGCAGAAGAGATAAAACTGTGAGAGAGAAGCAGAGCAGTTAAAACATAGTGAGAGCAGCGAAGCAGAAAAAACAGTGTGAGAGCCACGGAGCAGATAAAACAGTGTGAGAGCGGCAGAGCAGATTAAATTGCGTGAGAGAAGCGGAACAGATAAAATAGTGCAAGAGAAGCAGAGCAGGTAAAACAGCGCAAGAGCGGCAGAGTAGATAAAACAGCGCGAGAGCGACAGAGCAGATAAAACAGCGCGAGAGCCACGGAGCAGATAAAACAGCACAAGAGAATCAGAGCAGATAAAACAGCGCGAGAGAAGCAGAGCAGGTAAAGCAGCGCAAGGGGAGGGAGCAAAATTATCAGTGCGAGAGAAGGAAGCAGATAAAACAGCGCAGGAGGAGGGAGGAAACAAAACAGCGCGAGAGAAGCGGAGGAGATAAAACAACACAAGAGAGGCAGAGCAGATAAAACAGCATGAGAGCGGCGGAGCAGATAAAACAGTGAGAGAGCAGTGGAGCAGATAAAACAGTGAGAGAGCAGTGGAGCAGATAAAACAGCGCGAGAGAAGTGGCGCAGATAAAACAGCGCGAGAGAAGTGGAGCAGATAAAACAGCGCGAGAGAAGTGGAGTAGGCAAAACAGCGCGAGAGACGTGGAGCAGGTAAAACAGCGCGAGAGAAGTGGAGCAGGTAAAACAGCGCCAGAGAAGTTGAGCAGATAAAACAGCGCGAGAGAAGTGGAGCAGATAAAACAGCGCGAGAGAAGTGGAGCAGGTAAAACCGCGCGAGAGAAGTGGAGCAGATAAAACAGCGCGAGAGAAGCGGAGCAGGTAAAACAGTGTGAGAGAAGCGGAGCAGGTAAAACAGCGCGAGAGAAGTGGAGCAGGTAAAACAGTGCGCGAGAAGCGGAGCAGGTAAAACAGCGCGAGAGAAGTGGAGCAGATAAAACAGCGCGAGAGAAGTGGAGCAGATAAAACAGCGCGAGAGAAGCGGAGCAGATTAAACAGTGCGAGAGAAGTGGAGCAGATAAAACAGCACGAGAGAAGTGGAGCAGGCAAAACAGCGCAAGAGAAGTGGAGCAGGTAGAACAGCGCGGGAGAAGTGGAGCAGGTAGAACAGCGCGAGAGAAGTGGAGCAGGTAAAACAGCGCGAGAGAAGTGGAGCAGATAAAACAGCGCGAGAGAAGTGGAGCAGATAAAACAGCGCGAGAGAAGTGGAGCAGGTAAAACAGCGCGAGAGAAGTGGAGCAGGTAAAACAGCGCAAGAGAAGTTGAGCAGATAAAACAGCGCGAGAGAAGTGGAGCAGATAAAACAGCGCGAGAGAAGTGGAGTAGGCAAAACAGCGCGAGAGACGTGGAGCAGGTAAAACAGCGCGAGAGAAGTGGAGCAGGTAAAACAGCGCCAGAGAAGTTGAGCAGATAAAACAGCGCGAGAGAAGTGGAGCAGATAAAACAGCGCGAGAGAAGTGGAGCAGGTAAAACCGCGCGAGAGAAGTGGAGCAGATAAAACAGCGCGAGAGAAGCGGAGCAGGTAAAACAGTGTGAGAGAAGCGGAGCAGGTAAAACAGCGCGAGAGAAGTGGAGCAGGTAAAACAGTGCGCGAGAAGCGGAGCAGGTAAAACAGCGCGAGAGAAGTGGAGCAGATAAAACAGCGCGAGAGAAGTGGAGCAGATAAAACAGCGCGAGAGAAGCGGAGCAGATTAAACAGTGCGAGAGAAGTGGAGCAGATAAAACAGCACGAGAGAAGTGGAGCAGATAAAACAGCACGAGAGCAGCGGAGCAGATAAAACAGCACGAGAGCCACAGAGCAGATAAAACAGCGCGTGAGAAGCGGAGCAGGTAAAACAGCAGGAGAGCAGCAGAGCAGATAAAACAGCACAAGAGCCACAGAGCAGATAAAACAGCGCGTGAGAAGCGGAGCAGTTAAAACAGCATGAGAGCAGCAGAGCAGATAGAACAGCACGAGAACGACAGGGCAGATAAAACAGCGCAAGTGAAGCAATGCATGTAAAACAGCCCGAGAGTCACAGAGCAGATAGAACAGCGCAAGAGAAGAGGAGCAGATAAAACAGCGCGAGAGCAGTGGAGCAGATGAAACAGCACAAGACGAGGGAGCAAATAAAACGGCGCAAGATTGGCGGAGCAGATTAAACTGCGTGAGAGCTGCAGGGCAGATAAAACAGCACAAGAGAAGTAGAGCAGATAAAACAACACAAGAGAAGTAGAGCAGATAAAACAGCACAAGAGAAGTAGAGCAGATAAAACAGCGCGAGAGCGGCAGAGCAGATAAAACAGCGCAAGAGCGGCAGAGCAGATAAAACAGCGCGAGAGAAGCAGAGCTGGTAAAACAGCACGAGAGCCACGGAGCAGAGAAAGCAGTGCGAAAGCGTCAGATCAAATAAAACAGTGCGAGAACGACAGAGCAGATAAAACAGTGCGAGAGCGGCAGAGCAGATAAAACAGCACGATAGAAGCACAGCAGATAAACCAGCGCGAGAGCGGCAGAGCAGATTAAACAGTGCGAGAGCGGCGCAGCAGATAAAACAGCGCGATAGAAGCACAGCAGATAAAACAGCGCGAGAGCGACAGAGCAGATAAAACAGCGCGAGAGCGGCGCAGCAGATAAAACAGCGCGAGAGCGGCGCAGCAGATAAAACAGCGCGAGAGGGGCAGAGCAGATAAAACAGTGCGAGAGCGACAGAGCAGATAAAACAGCGCGAGAGGGGCAGAGCAGACAAAACAGCGCGAGAGCAGCAGAGCAGATATAACAGTGCGAGAGCGGCGCAGCAGATAAAATAGCGCGATAGAGGCACAGCAGATAAACCAGCGCGAGAGCGGCAGAGCAGATAAAACAGTGCGAGAGCGCCGCAGCAGATAAAACAGCGCGAGAGCAGCATAGCAGATGTAACAGCACGAGAGAATCCGCACGGACAAAACAGCGCGAGAGAAGTGGAGCAGATAAAACAGCATGAGGGCAGCAGAGCAGATGTAACAGCACGAGAGAATCAGAGCAGATAAAACAGCACGAGAGCAGCGGAGCAGATAAAACAGCGCGAGAGCCACAGAGCAGATAAAACAGCGCGAGAGCAGCGGTGCAGATGTAACAGCACGAGAGAATCAGAGCAGATAAAACAGCACGAGAGCAGCGGAGCAGATAAAACAGCGCGAGAGCAGCGGAGCAGATAAAACAGCGCGAGAACGACAGGGCAGATAAAACAGCGCGAGAGCAGCGGAGCAGATGTAACAGCACGAGAGAATCAGAGCAGATAAAACAGCACAAGAGCAGCGGAGCAGATAACACAGTGCGAGAGCAGCGGAGCAGATAAAACAGCGCGAGAGAAGCAGAGCTGGTAAAACAGCCCGAGAGCCACGGAGCAGATAAAACAGTGCGACAGCGACAGCACAAATAAAACAGCGCGAGAGTGGCAGAGCAGATAAAACAGTGTGAGAGCGGCGGAGCAGGTAAAACAGTGCGAGAGTGGCAGAGCAGACAAAACAGCGCGTGAGAAGCAGAGCAGATAAAGCAGCAGGAGAGCAGCAGAGCAGAGCTGGTAAAACAGCACGAGAGCCACAGAGCAGAGAAAGCAGTGCGAAAGCGTCAGATCAAATAAAACAGTGCGAGAACGACAGAGCAGATAAAACAGCGCGAGAGCGGCGCAGCAGATAGAACAGCGCGAGAGCGGCGCAGCAGATAAAACAGCGCGAGAGGGGCAGAGCAGATAAAACAGTGCGAGAGCGACAGAGCAGCTAAAACAGCGCGAGAGCGGCGCAGCAGATAAAACAGCGCGAGAGGGGCAGAGCAGATAAAACAGTGCGAGAGCGACAGAGCAGATAAAACAGCGCGAGAGGGGCAGAGCAGACAAAACAGCGCGAGAGCAGCAGAGCAGATATAACAGTGCGAGAGTAGCGGAGCAGATAAAACAGCGCGAAAGCGGCGCAGCAGATAAAATAACGCGATAGAAGGACAGCGGATAAAACAGCTCGAGAGCAGAGTAGCAGGTAAAACAGCGCGAGAGCGACAGAGCAGATAAAACAGCGCGAAAGCGGCGCAGCAGATAAAATAACGCGATAGAAGGACAGCGGATAAAACAGCTCGAGAGCAGAGTAGCAGGTAAAAGAGCGGCAAGAGCGGCAGAGCAGACAAAACAGCGTGAGAGAAGTGGAGCAGATATAACAGCGCGAGAGCGGCAGAGCAGATAAAACAGCGCGAGAGCAGCGTAGCAGGTGAAACAGCGCGAGTGAAGCAATGCACGTAAAACAGCGCGAGAGCAGTGGAGCAGATGAAACAGCGCAAGACGAAGGAGCAGATAAAACTGCGCGAGAGCTGCAGAGCAGATAAAACAGCACGAGAGAAGTGGAGCAGGTAAAACAGCATGAGAGAAGTGGAGCAGGTAAAACAGCGCGAGAGAAGCAGAGCTGGTAAAACAGCCCGAGAGCCACGGAGCAGATAAAACAGTGCGAAAGTGGCAGATCAAATAAAACAGCGCGAGAGTGGCAGAGCAGATAAAACAGTGCGAGACCGGCGGAGCAGATAAAACAGCGCAAGTGCAGTGAAGCAGATAAAAGAGCCCGAGAGGGGCAGAGCACGTAAAACAGTGCGAGAGCGACAGAGCAGATAAAACAGCACGAGAGAAGCAGAGCAGATAAAACAGCCCAGGAGCCACGGAGCAGATAAAACAGTGCGAGAGCGACAGAGCAGATAAAACAGCGTGAGAGCGGTGGAGCAGATTAAACAGCTCGAGAGCAGCAGAGCAGATAAAACAACGCGAGGGAATCAGAGCAGATAAAACAGCGCGAGAGTAGCGGAGCAGATAAAACATCGCGAGAGTGGCTTAGCAGATAAAACAACGCAAGAGCGGCACAGCAGATAAAATAACGCGTGAAAAGCAGAGTAGGTAAAACAGCACAAGAGCGGCGGAGCAGATAAAACAGCGCGAGAGCAGCAGAGCAGATAAAACAGCGTGAGAGCAGCAGAGTCGGTAAAACAGCACAGGGACGGCGGTGCAGATAAAACAGCATGAGTGAAGCAGAGCAGGTAAAACAGCCTGAGCCACGGAGCAGATAGAACAGCGCAAGAGTAGTGGAGCAGATAAAACAGCGCGACAGCGGCTTAGCAGATAAAATAGCGCAAGAGCGGCACAGCAGATAAAATAACGCGTGAAAAGCAGAGTAGGTAAAACAGCATTAGAGCCGCGGAGCAGATAAAACAGCGCGAGAGCGACAGACCAGATAAAACAGCGCGAGAGAAGTGGAGCAGATAAAACAGCGCGAGAGCGGATGAACAGATAAAACAGCGCGAGAGAAGCGGAGCAGATAAAATAGAGCGAGAGAATCAGAGCAGATAAAACAGCGCGAAAGCGGCAGAAAAAGTTAAACAGAGCGAGAGTGGCAGAGCAGATAAAACAGCGCGAGAGCGGCGGTGCAGATAAAACAGTGCGAAAGCGACAGCACAAATAAAACAGCGCGAGAGTGGCAGAGCAGATAAAACAGTGCGAGAGCGGCGGAGCAGATAAAGCTGCGCGAGTGCAGTGAAGCAGATAAAACAGCCCGAGAGGGGCAGAGCAGACAAAACAGTGCGAGAGCGACAGAGCAGATAAAACAGCGCGAGAGAAGCAGAGCAGATAAAACAGCGCAACAGCGGTGGAGCAGATTAAACAGCTCGAGAGCAGCAGAGCAGATAAAACAACAGGAGAGCAGCAGAGCAGATATAACAGCACGAGAGAAGTGGAGCAGATAAAACAGCCCGAGAGCGGCAGTGCAGACAAAACAACGCGAGGGAATCAGAGCAGATAAAACAGCGCGAGAGTAGCGGAGCAGATAAAACATCGCGAGAGTGGCTTAGCAGATAAAACAACGCAAGAGCGGCACAGCAGATAAAATAACGCGTGAAAAGCAGAGTAGGTAAAACAGCACAAGAGCAGCGGAGCAGATAAAACAGCGCGAGAGCAGCAGAGCAGACAAAACAGCGCGAGAGCGGCAGGGCAGTTAAAACAGCAGGAGAGCAGCAGAGCAGATATAACAGCGCGAGAGAATCAGAGCAGATAAAGCAGCATGAGAGAAGTGGAGCAGATAAAACAGCCCGAGAGCAGCAGTGCAGACAAAACAACGCGAGAGAAGCGGAGCAGATAAAACAGTGCGAGAGAAGCGGAGCAGATATAACAGCGCAAGAGCAGCGGAGCAGATAAAACAGCGCGAGAGTGGCAGAGTAGGTAAATAAGTGCGAGAGAAGCAGAGCAGGTAAAACAGCCCGAGAGCCACGGAGCAGATAAAACAGTGCGACAGCGACAGCACAAATAAAACAGTGCGAGAGTGGCAGAGCAGATAAAACAGTGCGAAAGCGGCGGAGCAGATAAAACAGCAGGAGAGCAGCAGAGCAGATAAAACAGCGCAACAGCGGTGGAGCAGATAAAACAGCGCGAGAGCCACAGAGCAGATAAAACAGCGCGAGAGCCACAGAGCAGATAAAACAGCACGAGAGCCACAGAGCAGATAACACAGCATGAGAGCAGCGGAGCAGATAAAACAGCGCGTGAGAAGCGGAGCAGTTAAAACAGCATGAGAGCAGCAGAGCAGATATAACAGCACGAGAACGACAGGGCAGATAAAACAGCGCGAGTGAAGCAATGCATGTAAAACAGCCTGAGAGTCACAGAGCAGATAGAACAGCGCAAGAGAAGAGGAGCAGATAAAACAGCGCGAAAGCAGTGGAGCAGATGAAACAGCACAAGTAAGGGAGCAAATAAAATGGCCCAAGATTGGCGGAGCAGATTAAACTGCGCGAGAGCTGCAGGGCAGATAAAACAGCACAAGAGAAGTAGAGCAGATAAAACAGCACGAGAGCGGCAGAGCAGATAAAACAGCGCAAGAGCGGCGGAGTAGGGAAAACAGCATGAGAGAAGCAGAGCTGGTAAAACAGCACGAGGGTCACAGAGCAGATAGAACAGCGCAAGAGAAGCGGAGCAGATAAAACAGTGCGAGAGAAGCAGAGCAGATAAAACAGCACGAGACCAGCAGAGCAGATATAACAGCGCAAGAGCAGCTTAGCAGGTAAAACAGCCCGAGAGCAGCAGATCCGGTAAAACAGCCTGAGAGCCACGGAGCAGATAAAACAGCGCGACAGTGGCTTAGCAGATAAAATAACGCGTGAAAAGCAGAGTAGGTAAAACAGCATAAGAGCGGCGGAGCAGATAAAACAGCGCGAGAGCGGATGAACAGATAAAATAGCGCGATAGAAGCACAGCAGGTAAAACGGCGAGAGAGAAGCGGAGCAGTTAAAACAGCGCGAGAGAAGTGGAGCAGGTAAAACAGCGCGAGAGAAGCGGAGCAGATAAAACAGCACGAGAGCGGATGAGCAGATAAAATAGCGCGATAGAAGCACAGCAGGTAAAACAGCGCGAGAGAAGTGGAGCAGGTAAAACAGCGCGAGAGAAGTGGAGCAGGTAAAACAGCGCGAGAGAAGTGGAGCAGGTAAAACAGCGCGAGAGAAGTGGAGCAGATAAAACAGCGCGAGAGAAGCGGAGCAGATCAAACAGCGCGAGAGAAGTGGAGCAGATAAAACAGCGCAAGAGAAGTGGAGCAGGTAAAACAGCGCGAGAGAAGTGGAGCAGATAAAACAGCGCGAGAGAAGTGGAGCAGGTAAAACAGCGCGAGAGAATCAGAGCAGATAAAACAGCACGAAAGCGGCAGAAAAAGTTAAACAGCGCGAGAGTGGCAGAGCAGATAAAACAGCGCGAGAGTGGCAGAGCAGATAAAACAGCGCGAAAGCGACAGCACAAATAAAACAGCGCGAGAGTGGCAGAGCAGATAAAACCGTGTGAGAGCGGCGGAGCGGACAAAACAGCGCGAGAGCAGCGCAGCAGATAAAATAGCGCGATAGAAGCACAGCAGATAAAACGGCACGAGAGAAGCGGAGCAGATAAAATAGCATGAGGGCAGCAGAGCAGATATAACAGCACGAGAGAATCAGAGCAGATAAAACAGCGCAAGAGCAGCGGAGTAGGTAAATATGTGCGAGAGAAGCAGAGCTGGTAAAACAGCCCGAGAGCCACGGAGCAGATAAAACAGTGCAAAAGCGACAGCACAAATAAATCAGCGCAAGAGTGGCAGAGCAGATAAAACAGTGCGAGAGCGGGAGAGCAGGTAAAACAGGGCAAGAGGGGCAGAGCAGGTAAAACAGTGCGAGAGCGACAGAGCAGATAAAACAGCGCGAGAATGGCAGAGCAGACAAAACAGCACGAGGGAAGCGGAGCAGATAAAGCTGCGCGAGTGCAGTGAAGCAGATAAAACAGCCCGAGAGGGGCAGAGCAGGTAAAACAGTGCGAGAGCGACAGAGCGGATAAAACAGCGCGAGAGCGGCAGAGCAGACAAAACAGCGCGAGAGCGACAGAGCAGATAAAACAGCGCGAGTGAAGCAGAGCAGGTAAAACAGCCTGAGAGCCATGGAGCAGATAGAACAGCGCGAGAGTAGCGGAGCAGATAAAACAGCGCGACAGCGGCTTAGCAGATAAAACATCGGGAGACTGGCTTAGCAGATAAAACAGCGCGAGAGCGGCACAGCAGATAAAGTAACGCGTGAAAAGCAGAGTTGGTAAAACAGCATAAGAGCGGCAGAGCAGATAAAACAGTGCGAGAGCGGCGGAACAGATAAAACAGCGCAAGAGAAGTGGAGCAGATAAAATAGCGCGATAGAAGCACAGCAGATAAAACAGCTCGAGATCAGAGTAGCAGGTAAAACAGCGCAAGAGCGGCAGAGCAGATAAAACAGCGCAAGAGAAGTGGAGCAGATAAAACAGCGCAAGAGCGGCAGAGCAGACAAAACAGCGCGAGAGAAGCATAACATATAAAACAGCTGGAGAGCAGCAGAGCAGATATAACAGTGCGAGAGAATCAGAGCAGATAAAACAGCGCGAGAGCGGCAGAGCAGATAAAACAGCGCGAGAATGGCGGAGCAGATAAAACAGTGCGAGAGCGGCGGAGCAGATAAAACAGCGCGAGAGCGGCGGAGCAGATAAAACAGCACGAGAGCGGCGGAGCAGATAAAACAGCGCGAGAGCAGCAGAGCAGATAAAACAGCACGAGAATGGCGGAGCAGATAAAACAGTGCGAGAGCGGCGGAGCAGATAAAACAGCGCGAGAGCGACAGAGCAGATAAAACAGCGCTAGAGCGGCGGAGTAGGTAAATAAGCGCGATAGAAGCAGAGCAGGTAAACCTGCTCAAGAGCAGCATAGCAGGTAAAAAAGAGCGAAAGCGGTAGAGCAGATAAAACAGTGTGAGAGCGACATAGCAGACAAAACAGCGCGAGAGAAGCAGAGCAGATAAAACAGCGCGAGAGCGGCAGAGTAGGTAAATAAGCGCGAGAGAAGCAGAGCAGGTAAAACAGCCCGAAAGCCACGGAGTAGATAAAACAGTGCGACAGCGACAGCACAAATAAAACAGTGCGAGAGTGGCAGAGCAGATAAAACAGTGCGAGAGTGGCAGAGCAGATAAAACAGTGCGACAGCGACAGCACAAATAAAACAGTGCGAGAGTGGCAGAGCAGATAAAACAGCGCGAGAGCGGCGGAATAGGAAAATAAGCGCGAGAGTAGCAGCGCAGGTAAAACAGCCCGAGAGCCACGGAGCAGATAAAACAGCGCGAAAGCGGCAGAACAAGTTAAACAGCGCGAGAGAAGCAGAGCTGGTAAAACAGCCCAGGAGCCACGGAGCAGATAAAACAGTGTGAAAGCGACAGCACAAATAAAACAGCGCAAGTGTGGCAGAGCAGATAAAACAGTGCGAGAGCGGCAGAGCAGATAAAACAGTGCGAGAGCGGCAGAGCAGATAAAGCTGCATGAGTGCAGTGAAGCAGATAAAACAGTGCGAGAGTGGCAGTGCAGATAAAACAGCGCGAGAGAATCAGAGCAGATAAAGCAGCACATCAGAAGTGGAGCAGGTAAAACAGCATGAGAGCAGCAGGGCAGATATAACAGCGCAAGACCGGCTTAGCAGATAAAACAGCGCGATAGAAGCACAGCAGATAAACCAGCGCGAGAGCAGCATAGCAGGTAAAACAACGCGAGAGAAGCGGAGCAGATATAACAGCATGAGGGCAGCAGAGCAGATATAACAGCACGAGAGAATCAGAGCAGATAAAGCAGCGCAAGAGCAGTGGAGCAGATAAAATAGCGCGAGTGCAGTGAAGCAGATAAAACAGCCCGAGAAGGGCAGAGCAGGTAAAACAGTGCAAGAGCGACAGAGCGGATAAAACAGCGCGAGAGCGGCAGAGAAGACAAAACAGCATGAGTGAAGCAGAGCAGGTAAAACAGCCTGAGAGCCATGGAGCAGCTAGAACAGCGCGAGAGTAGCGGAGCAGATAAAACAGCGCAACAGCGGCTTAGCAGATAAAACATCGGGAGACTGGCTTAGCAGATAAAACAGCGCAAGAGCGGCGGAACAGATAAAACAGCGCGAGAGAAGTGGAGCAGATAAAATAGCGCGATAGAAGCACAGCAGATAAAACAGCTCGAGATCAGAGTAGCAGGTAAAACAGCGCAAGAGCGGCAGAGCAGATAAAACAGTGCGAGAGAATCAGAGCAGATAAAACAGCGCAAGAGCAGCAGAGCAGATATAACAGTGCGAGAGAATCAGAGCAGATAAAACAGCATGAGAGCAGCAGACCAGATAAAATAGTGCGATAGCGGCTTAGCAGATAAAACAGCCCGAGAGTAGCGGAGCAGATAAAACAGCACAAGAGCGGCACAGCAGATAAAATAACGCGTGAGAAGCAGAGTAGGTAAAACAGCACAAGAGCGGATGAGCGGATAAAACAGTGCGAGAGAAGCGGAGCAGATAAAACAGCAGGAGAGCAGCAGAGCAGATATAATAGTGTGAGAGAATCAGAGCAGATAAAACAGCGCGAGAGCGGCAGAGCAGATAAAACAGTGCGAGAGCGGCGCAGCAGATAAAATAACGCGATAGAAGCAAAGCAGCTAAACCAGCTCAAAAGCACCGTAGCAGGTAAAAAAGGGCGAAAGCGACAGAGCAGATAAAACAGTGCGAGAGCGGCATAGCAGACAAGACAGCGCGAGAGAAGCGGAGCAGATAAAACAGCGCGAGAGCGGCGGAGTAGGTAAATAAGCGCGAGAGAAACAGAGCAGATAAAACAGCGCGAGAGAAGCAGAGCAGAAAAAACATCAGGAGAGCAGCAGAGTAGAAATAATAGTGCAAGAGAATCAGAGCAGAAAAAACAACGCGAGAGCGGCAGAGCAGATAAAACAGCGCGAGAGCAGCGGAGCAGATTAAACAGCGCGAGAGAAGCAGAGCAGATAAAACAGCGCGAGAGCGGCAGAGCAGATTAAACAGCGCGAGAGAAGCAGAGCAGATAAAACAGCAGGAGAGCATCAGAGCAGATAAAACAGCGCAACAGCGGTGGAGCAGATAAAACAGCGTGAGAGCCACAGAGCAGATAAAACAGCACGAGAGCCACAGAGCAGATAACACAGCACGAGAGCAGTGGAGCAGATAAAACAGCACGAGAGCAGCGGAGCAGTTAAAACAGCATGAGAGCAGCAGAGCAGATATAACAGCACGAGAACGACAGGGCAGATAAAACAGCGCGAGTGAAGCAATGCATGTAAAACAGCCCGAGAGTCACAGAGCAGATAGAACAGCGCAAGAGAAGAGGAGCAGATAAAACAGCGCGAGAGAAGTGGAGCAGATAAAACAGCGCAAGAGAAGAGGAGCAGATAAAACAGCGCAAGAGAAGAGGAGCAGATAAAACAGCGCGAGAGCAGTGGAGCAGATGAAACAACACAAGTGAGGGAGCAAATAAAATGGCGCAAGATTGGCGGAGCAGATTAAACTGCGCGAGAGCAGCAGAGCAGATAAAACAGCACGAGAGCAGCAGAGCAGATAAAACAGCACGAGAGCAGCAGAGCAGATTAAACTGCGCAAGAGCAGCTTAGCAGGTAAAACAGCCCGAGAGCCACGGAGCAGATAAAACAGCGCGACAGTGGCTTAGCAGATTAAATAGCGCAAGGGCGGCACAGCAGATAAAATAACGCGTGAAAAGCAGAGTAGGTAAAACAGCGCGAGAGCGACAGAGCAGGTAAAACAGCGCGAGAGCGACAGAGCAGGTAAAACAGCGCGAGAGCGACAGAGCAGATAAAACAGAGCGAGAGAATCAGAGCAGATAAAACAGCACGAAAGCGGCAGAAAAAGTTAAACAGCGCGAGAGTGGCAGAGCAGATAAAACAGTGTGAGAGCGGCGGAACAGGTAAAACAGCGCGATAGTGACAGAGCAGACAAAACAGCGCGAGAGAAGCAGAGCAGATGAAACAGCGCGAGAGAAGTGGAGCAGATGAAACAGTGCGAAAGCGACAGCACAAATAAAACAGTGCGAGAGCGGCGGAGCAGATAAAGCTGCGCGAGTGCAGTGAAGCAGAGAAAACAGCCCGAGAGGGGCAGAGCAGACAAAACAGTGCGAGAGCGACAGAGCAGATAAAACAGCGCGAGAGAAGCAGAGCAGATAAAACAGCAGGAGAGCAGCGGAGCAGATAAAACAGCGCAAGTGAAGCAGAGCAGATAAAACAGCCCGAGAGTCACGGAGCAGATAAAACATCGCGAGAGTGGCTTAGCAGATAAAACAACGCAAGAGCGGCACAGCAGATAAAATAACGCATGAAAAGCAGAGTAGGTAAAACAGCACAAGAGCGACGGAGCAGATAAAACAGCGCGAGAGCAGAGTAGCAGGTAAAACAGCGCAAGAGCAGCGGAGCAGATAAAACAGTGCAAGAGCAGCGGAGTAGGTAAATAAGCGCGAGAGAAGCGGAGCAGATAAAACAGTGCGAGAGCAGCGGAGTAGGTAAATAAGCGCGAGAGAAGCCGAGTAGGTAAAACAGCCCAACAGCCGCAGAGCAGATAAAACAGCGTGAAAGCGACAGAACAATTTAAACAGCGCGAGAGAAGCAGAGCTGGTAAAACAGCCCGAGAGCCACGGAGCAGATAAAACAGTGCGACAGCGACAGCACAAATAAAACAGCGCGAGAGTGGCAGAGCAGACAAAACAGCGCGTGAGAAGCAGAACAGATAAAGCAGCAGGAGAGCAGCAGAGCAGATATAACAGCGCGAGAGCGGCTTAGCAGATAAAACAGCACGATAGAAGCACAGCAGATAAACCAGCGCGAGAGCGGCAGAGCAGATTAAACAGTGCGAGAGCGGCGCAGCAGATAAAACAGCGCGATAGAAGCACAGCAGATAAAACAGCTCGAGAGCAGGATAGCAGATGTAACAGCACGAGAGAATCCGCGCGGACAAAACAGCGCGAGAGAAGCGGAGCAGATAAAACAGCACGAGAGCCACAGAGCAGATAAAACAGCACGAGAGCCACAGAGCAGATAAAACAGCACGAGAGCCACAGTGCAGGTAAAACAGCACGAGAGCGGCGGAGCAGATAAAACAGCGCGTGAGAAGCGGAGCAGTTAAAACAGCACGAGAGCAGCATGAGAGCAGCAGGAGAGCAGCAGAGCAGATATAACAGCACGAGAACGACAGGGCAGATAAAACAGCGCGAGTGAAGCAATGCATGTAAAACATCCCGAGAGTCACAGAGCAGATAGAACAGCGCAAGAGAAGAGGAGCAGATGAAACAGCACAAGACGTGGGAGCAAATAAAATGGCGCAAGATTGGCGGAGCAGATTAAACTGCGCGAGAGCCGCAGAGCAGATAAAACAGCACAAGAGAAGCAGAGCAGATAAAACAGCACGAGAGCGGCAGAGCAGATAAAACAGCGCAAGAGCGGTGGGGTAGGTAAAACAGCGCGAGAGAAGCAGAGCTGGTAAAACATCACGAGAGCTACGGAGCAGAGAAAGCAGTGCAAAAGCATCAGATCAAATAAAACAGTGTGAGAGCGGCAGAGCAGATAAAACTGCGAGAGCGACAGAGCAGAAAAAACAGCGCGAGAGCGGCAGAGCAGATATAATAGTGCGAGAGAATCAGAGCAGATAAAACAGTGCAAGAGCAGCGGAGCAGATAAAACAGAGCGAGAGCGGCGGAGTAGGTAAATAAGCGCGAGAGAAACAGAGCAGGTAAAACAGCAGGAGAGCAGCAGAGCAGATGTAACAGTGCGAGAGCCGCGCAGCAGATAAAATAGCGCGATAGAAGCACAGCAGATAAAACAGCTCGAGAGCAGCATAGCAGATGTAACAACACGAGAGAATCAGAGCAGATAAAACAGCGCAACAGCGGTGGAGCAGATTAAACAGCGCGAGAGAAGCAGAGCAGATAAAACAGCAGGAGAGCAGCAGAGCAGATATAACAGCGCGAGGGAATCAGAGCAGATAAAACAGCGCAACAGTGGTGGAGCAGATAAAACAGCCCGAGAGTCACAGAGCAGATAAAACAGCGCAAGAGAAGCGGAGCAGATAAAACAGCGCGAGAGCAGTGGAGCAGATGAAACAGCACAAGACGTGGGAGCAAATAAAACTGCGCAAGATTGGCGGTGCAGATTAAACTGCGCGAGAGCTGCAGAGCAGATAAAACAGCACAAGAGAAGTAGAGCAGATAAAACAGCGCAAGAGCGGCGGAGAAGGTAAAACAGCGCGAGAGAAGCAGAGCTGGTAAAACAGCCCGATAGCCACGGAGCAGAGAAAGCAGTGCGAAAGCGTCAGATCAAATAAAACAGCGCGAGAGTGGCAGAGCAGATAAAACAGTGCGAGACCGGCAGAACAGATAAAACTGCGCAAGTGCAGTGAAGCAGATAAAACAGCCCGAGAGGGGCGGAGCAGGTAAAACAATGCAAGAGCGACAGAGCAGATAAAACAGCGCGAGAGAATCAGAGCAGATAAAACAGCATGAGAGAAGTGGAGCAGATATAACAGCGTGAGAGCGGCTTAGCAGATAAAACAGCGTGAGAGCAGCAGAGCCGGTAAAAAAGGGCGGGGACGGCGGAGCAGATAAAACAGCGCAAGAGCGACACAGCAGATAAAATAACGCGTGAAAAGCAGAGTAGGTAAAACAGCATAAGAGCGGCGGAGCAGGTAAAACAGCGCGAGAGCGGATGAGCATATAAAACAGCGCGAGAGCGGATGAGCATATAAAACAGCGCGAGAACGGATGAGCATATAAAACAGCGCGAGAGCGGATGAGCATATAAAACAGCGCGAGAGCGGATGAGCATATAAAACAGCGCGAGAGCAGCAGAGCAGATATAACAGCACGAGAGCGGCAGAGCAGACAAAACAGCGCGAGAGAAGCAGAGCAGATAAAACAGCGTGAGAGCAGCGCAGCAGATAAAATAGCGCGATAGAAGCACAGCAGATAAACCAGCTCAAGAGCAGCGTAGCAGGTAAAAAAGGGCAAAAGCGACAGAGCAGATAAAACAGTGTGAGAGCGGCATAGCAGATAAAAGAGCGCGAGAGAAGCGGAGCAGATAAAACAGTGCGAGAGAAGCGGAGCAGATAAAACAGCACGAGAGCGACAGAGCAGATAAAACAGCGCGAGAGAAGCGGAACAGATAAAACAGTGCGAGAGAAGCGGAACAGATAAAACAGTGCGAGAGCGGATGAGCAGATAAAACAGCGCGAGAGAAGCGGAACAGATAAAACAGTGCGAGAGAAGCGGAACAGATAAAACAGTGCGAGAGAAGCGGAACAGATAAAACAGTGCGAGAGCGGATGAGCAGATAAAACAGCGCGAGAGAAGTGGAACAGATAAAACAGTGCGAGAGCGGTGGAGCAGACAAAACAGCGCGAGAGCGACAGAGCAGATAAAACAGTGCGACAGCGACAGAGCAGATAAAACAGCGCGAGAGTGGCAGAGCAGACAAAACAGCGCGAGAGAAGCAGAGCAGATAAAACAGCGCGAGAGTGGCAGAGCAGACAAAACAGCGCGAGAGAAGCAGAGCAGATAAAACAGTGCGAGAGCGACAGAGCAGATAAAACAGCGCGAGAGTGGCAGAGCAGACAAAACAGCGCGAGAGAAGCAGAGCAGATAAAACAGCGCGAGAGCGGCAGAGCAGATATAATAGTGCGAAAGAATCAGAGCAGATAAAACAGCGCAAGTGCAGCGGAGCAGATAAAACAGAGCGAGAGTGGCGGTGTAGGTAAATAAGCGCGAGAGAAACAGAGCAGGTAAAACAGCAGGAGAGCAGCAGAGCAGATATAACAGTGCGAGAGCAGCAGAGCAGATAAAACAGCGCGAGGGAATCAGAGCAGATAAAACAGCGCAACAGCGGTGGAGCAGATAAAACAGCACGAGAGCCACACAGCAGATAAAACAGCGCAAGAGCGGCGGAGCAGATAAAACAGCGCGAGAGAAGCAGAGCTGGTAAAACAGCACGAGAGCCATGGAGCAGAGAAAGCAGTGCGAAAGCGGCAGATCAAATAAAACAGCGCGAGAGTGGCAGAGCAGATAAAACTGGGAGAGCGACAGAGCAGATAAAACAGCGCGAGAGCGGCGCAGCAGATAAAACAGCGCGAGAGTGGCGCAGCAGATAAAATAGCGCGATAGAAGCAGAGCAGCTAAACCAGCTCAAGAGCAGCGTAGCAGGTAAAAAAGGGCGAAAGCGACAGAGCAGATAAAACAGCGCGAGAGAAGTGGAGCATATAAAACAGCGCGAGAGAAGTGGAGCAGATAAAACAGCGCGAGAGAAGTGGAGCAGATAAAACAGCGCGAGAGAAGTGGAGCAGATAAAACAACGCGAGAGAAGTGGAGCAGGTAAAACAGCAAGAGAGAAGTGGAGCAGATAAAACAGCGCGAGAGAAGTGGAGCAGGTAAAACAGCGCGAGAGAAGTGGAGCAGGTAAAAGCGTGAGAGAAGTGGAGCAGATAAAACAGCGCGAGAGAAGTGGAGCAGATAAAACAGCGCGAGAGAAGTGGAGCAGATAAAACAGCGAGAGAGAAGTGGAGCAGGTAAAACAGCGCGAGAGAAGTGGAGCAGATAAAACAGCGCGAGAGAAGCGGAGCAGATAAAACAGCCCGAGAGCAGCAGAGTAGGTAAATAAGCGCGAGAGAAGCAGAGCAGATAAAACAATGTGAGAGAAGTGGAGCAGATAAAACAGCGCGAGAGCGGCAGAGTAGGTAAATAAGCGCGAGAGCGGCAGAGCAGGTAAAACAGCCCGACAGCCGCGGAGCAGATAAAACAGCGCGAAAGCGGCAGAACAAGTTAAACAGCGCGAGAGAAGCAGAGCTGGTAAAACAGTGCGAGAGCCACAGAGCAGATAAAACAGTGCGACAGCGACAGCACAAATAAAACAGCGCGAGAGTGGCAGAGCAGATAAAACAGTGCGAGAGCGGCGGAGCAGATAAAGCTGCGCGAGTGCAGTGAAGCAAATAAAACAGCGCAAGAGAAGCAGAGCAGATAAACCGTACGAGAGCGGCGGAGCAGATAAAGCTGCGCGAGTGCAGTGAAGCAAATAAAACAGCGCAAGAGAAGCAGAGCAGATAAAACAGCGCGAGAGCAGCAGAGCAGATATAACAGTGCGAGAGCGGTGCAGCAGGTAAAATAGCGCGATAGAAGCACAGCAGATAAACCAGCTCAAGAGCAGCGTAGCAGGTAAAAAAGGGCGAAAGCGGTAGAGCAGATAAAACAGTGTGAGAGCGGCATAACAGACAAAACAGCGCGAGAGAAGCAGAGCAGATAAAACAGCACGAGAGCGGCGGTGTAGGTACATAAGCGCGAGAGAAGCAGAGCAGGTAAAACAGCAGGAGAGCAGCAGCGCAGATGTAACAGCACGAGAGAAACAGAGCGGACAAAACAGCGCAAGAGAAGCGGAGCAGATAAAACAGCATGAGGGCAGCAGAGCAGATGTAACAGCATGAGAGAATCAGAGCAGATAAAACAGCGCAAGAGCAGCGGAGCAGATAAAACAGCATGAGAGCGGCAGAGCAGATTTAATAGTGCGAGAGAATCAGAGCAGATAAAACAGCGCAAGAGCAGCGGAGCATATAAAACAGAGCGAGAGCGGCGGAGTAGGTAAATAAGCGCGAGAGAAACAGAGGAGGTAAAACAGCAGGATGGCAGCAGAGCAGATATAACAGTGCGAGAGCCGCGCAGCAGATAAAATAGCGCGATAGAAGCACAGCAGATAAAACAGCTCGAGAGCAGCATAGCAGATGTAACAGCACGAGAGAATCAGAGCAGATAAAACAGCGCAACAGCGGTGGAGCAGATTAAACAGCGCGAGAGAAGCAGAGCAGATAAAACAGCAGGAGAGCAGCAGAGCAGATAAAACAGCGCGAGAGCGGATGAGCATATAAAACAGCGCGAGAGAAGCAGAGCAGATAAAACAGCACGAGAGCGACAGAGCAGACAAAACAGTGCGAGAGAAGTGGAGCAGATAAAACAGCACGAGAGCGGCGGTGTAGGTACTTGAGCGCGAGAGAAGCAGAGCAGGTAAAACAGCAGGAGAGCAGCAGAGCACATGTAACAGTGCGAGAGCCGCGCAGCAGATAAAATAGCGCGATAGAAGCACAGCAGATAAAACAGCTCGAGAGCAGCAGCAGATGTAACAGCACGAGAGAATCAGAGCAGATAAAACAGCGCGAGAGAAGCAGAGCAGATAAAACAGCATGAGAGTGGCGGAGTAGGTAAATAAGCACGAGAGTCACAGAGCAGATAGAACAGCGCAAGAGAAGAGGAGCAGATAAAACAGCGCGAGAGCAGTGGAGCAGATGAAACTGCACAAGACGTGGGAGCAAATAAAACTGCGCGAGATTGGCGGAGCAGATTAAACTGCGCAAGCGCTGCAGAGCAGATAAAACAGCACGAGAGCGGCAGAGCAGATAAAACAGAGCGAGAGAAGTAGAGCAGATAAAACAGCATGTGGGCAGCAGAGCAGATGTAACAGCACGAGAGAATCAGAGCAGATAAAACAGCGCAAGAGCAGCGGAGCAGATAAAACAGCATGAGAGCGGCAGAGCAGATATAATAGTGCGAGAGAATCAGAGCAGATAAAACAGCGCGAGAGCGGCAGAGCAGATAAAACAGAGCGAGAGCGGCGGAGTAGGTAAATAAGCGCGAGAGAATCAGAGCAGATAAAACAGCGCGAGAGAAGTGGAGCAGATAAAACAGCGCGAGAACGACAGGGCAGATAAAACAGCGCGAGTGAAGCAATGCATGTAAAACAGCCCGAGAGTCACAGAGCAGATAAAACAGCACAAGAGAAGTAGAGCAGATAAAACAGCACGAGAGCGGTGGAGCAGATAAAACAGCACAAGAGAAGTAGAGCAGATAAAACAGCACGAGAGCGGTGGAGCAGATAAAACAGCACAAGAGAAGTGGAGCAGATAAAACAGCACAAGAGAAGTAGAGCAGATAAAACAGCGCAAGAGCGGCGGAGAAGGTAAAACAGTGCGAGAGAAGCAGAGCTGGTAAAACAGCCCAAGAGCCACGGAGCAGAGAAAGCAGTGCGAAAGCGTCAGATCAAATAAAACAGTGCGAGACCGGCAGAACAGATAAAACTGCGCAAGTGCAGTGAAGCATATAAAACAGCCCGAGAGGGGAGGAGCAGGTAAAACAATGCGAGAGCGACAGAGCAGATAAAACAGCACGAGAGAAGCAGAGCAGATAAAACAGCGCGAGAGCAGCAGAGCAGATAAAACAGCGCGAGAGCAGCAGAGCCGGTAAAACAGCGCGGGGACGGCGGAGCAGATAAAATTGCGCAAGAGCGGCACAGCAGATAAAATAACGCGTGAAAAGCAGAGTAGGTAAAACAGCGCGAGAGCGGCGCAGCAGATAAAATAGCGCGATAGAAGCAGAGCAGCTAAACCAGCTCAAGAGCAGCGTAGCAGGTATAAAAGGGCGAAAGTGACAGAGCAGATAAAACAGTGTGAGAGCGGCATAGCAGATAAAACAGCACGAGAGCGGATGAGCAGATAAACAGCGCGAGAGAAGCGGAGCAGATAAAACAGAGCGAGAACGGCGGAATAGGTAAATAAACGCGAGAGAAACAGAGCAGGTAAAACAGCCCGAGAGCCACGGAGCAGATATAACAGTGCGAGAGCCGCGCAGCAGATAAAATAGCGCGATAGAAGCACAGCAGATAAAACAGCTCGAGAGCAGCATTGCAGATGTAACAGCACGAGAGAATCAGAGCAAATAAAACAGCGCAACAGCGGTGGAGCAGATTAAACAGCGCGAGAGAAGCAGGGCAGATAAAACAGCAGGAGAGTAGCAGAGCAGATAAAACAGCGCGAGGGAATCAGAGCAGATAAAACAGCGCAACAGCGGTGGAGCAGATAAAACAGCGCGAGAGTCACAGAGCAGATAAAACAGCACGAGAGCCACAGAGCAGATAAAACAGCACGAGAGCGGCGGAGCAGATAAAACAGTGCGAGAGCCACAGAGCAGATAAAACAGCATGAGAGCAGCAGAGCAGATATAACAGCACGAGAACGACAGGGCAGATAAAACAGCGCGAGTGAAGCAATGCATGTAAAACATCCCGAGAGTCACAGAGCAGATAGAACGGCGCAAGAGAAGAGGAGCAGATAAAACAGCGCAAGAGCAGTAGAGCAGATAAAACAGCACAAGACGTGGGAGCAAATAAAACTGCTCGAGATTGGCGGAGTAGGTAAAACAGCGCGAGAGAAGCAGAGCTGGTAAAACAGCCCGATAGCCATGGAGCAGAGAAAGCAGTGCGAAAGCGGCAGATCAGATAAAACAGCGCGAGAGTGGCAGAGCAGGTAAAACAGTGTGAGAGCGGCGCAGCAGATAAAACAGCGCGAGAGAATCAGAGCAGATAAAACAGCATGAGAGAAGTGGAGCAGATAAAACAGCGTGAGAGCGGCTTAGGAGATAAAACAGCGTGAGAGCAGCAGAGCCGGTAAAACAGCGCGGGGATGGCGTAGCAGATAAAACAGCGCGACAGCGGCTTAGCAGATAAAATAGCGCAAGAGCGGCAGAGCAGATAAAACAGTGCGAGAGCGGCGGAGCAGATAAAGCTACGCGAGTGCAGTGAAGCAGATAAAACAGCCCAAGAGGGGTGGAGCAGGTAAAACAGTGCCAGAGCGACAGAGCAGATAAAACAGCGCGAGAGCGGCAGAGCAGACAAAAGAGCGCGAGAGAAGCAGAGCAGATATAACAGCACGAGAGTGGCGCAGCAGACAAATTAGCGCGATAGAAGTACAGCAGATAAACCAGCGCGAGAGCAGCAGAGCAGATATCACAGAGCGAGAGAATCAGAGCAGATAAAACAGCGCAAGAGCGGCAGAGCAGATAAAACAGCGCGAGTGCAGTGGAGCAGGTAAAACAGCGGGAGAGAAGTGGAGCAGGTAAAACAGCGCGAGAGAAGTGGAGCAGGTAAAACAGCGCGAGAGAAGTGGAGCAGGTAAAACAGCGCGAGAGAAGTGGAGCAGGTAAAACAGTGCGAGAGAAGTAGAGCAGATAAAACAGAGCGAGAGAGGTGGAGCAGATAAAACAGCGAAAGAGAAGTGGAGCAGGTAAAACAGCGCGAGAGAAGTGGAGCAGGTAAAACAGTGCGAGAGAAGTGGAGCAGATAAAACAGCGCGAGAGCGGTGGAGCAGATAAAACAGCGCGAGAGAAGTGGAGCAGGTAAAACAGCGCGAGAGAAGTGGAGCAGATAAAACAGTGCGAGAAAAGTGGAGCAGATAAAACAGCGTGAGAGAAGTGGAGCAGATAAAACAGCGCGAGAGCGGTGGAGTAGATAAAACAGCGCGAGAGAAGTGGAGCAGATAAAACAGTGCGAGAGAAGTGGAGCAGATAAAACAGCGAGAGAGAAGTGGAGCAGATAAAACAGCACGAGAGAAGTGGAGCAGATAAAACAGTGCGAGAGAAGTGGAGCAGATAAAACAGCGCGAGAGCGGTGGAGCAGATAAAACAGCGCGAGAGAAGTGGAGCAGATAAAACAGTGCGAGAGAGGTGGAGCAGATAAAACAGCGCGAGAGCGGTGGAGCAGATAAAACAGCGCGAGAGAAGTGGAGCAGGTAAAACAGCGCGAGAGGGGTGGAGCAGGTAAAACAGTGCGAGAGAAGTGGAGCAGATAAAACAGTGCGTGAGAGGTGGAGCAGATAAAACAGTGCGAGAGAAGTGGAGCAGATAAAACAGTGCGAGAGAGGTGGAGCAGATAAAACAGCGAGAGAAGTGGAGCAGGTAAAACAGCGCGAGAGAAGTGAAGCAGGTAAAACAGCGTGAGAGAAGTGGAGCAGATAAAACAGCGCGAGAGAAGTGGAGCAGATAAAACAGCGCGAGAGAAGCGGAGCAGGTAAAACAGCGCGAGAGAAGTGGAGCAGATAAAACAGCGAGAGAAGTGGAGCAGGTAAAACAGCGCGAGAGAAGTGGAGCAGGTAAAACAGTGCGAGAGAAGTGGAGCAGGTAAAACAGTGCGAGAGAGGTGGAGCAGGTAAAACAGTGCGAGAGAAGTGGAGCAGGTAAAACAGCGCGAGAGAAGTGGAGCAGATAAAACAGTGCGAGAGAGGTGGAGCCGATAAAACAGCGCGAGAGAAGTGGAGCAGGTAAAACAGCGTGAGAGAAGTGGAGCAGGTAAAACATCGCGAGAGAAGTGGAGCAGATAAAACAGCGCGAGAGAAGCGGAGCAGATAAAACAGCGCGAGCGAAGCGGAGCAGGTAAAACAGCGCGAGAGAAGTGGAGCGGATAAAACAGCGCGAGAGAAGTGGAGCAGATAAAACAGCGCGAGAGAAGCGGAGCAGGTAAACAGCGCGAGAGAAGTGGAGCAGGTAAAACAGTGCGAGAGAAGTAGAGCAGGCAAAACAGCGCGAGAGAAGCGGAGCAGGTAAAACAGCGCGAGAGAAGCGGAGCAGGTAAAACAGCGCGAGAGAAGTGGAGCAGATAAAACAGTGTGACAGAAGTGGAGCAGATAAAACAGCACGAGAGAAGTGGAGCAGGTAAAACAGTGCGAGAGAAGTGGAGCAGATAAAACAGTGCGAGAGAGGTGGAGCAGATAAAACAGTGCGAGAGGTGAAGCAGATAAAACAGTGCAAGAGAGGTGGAGCAGATAAAACAGCGAGAGAAGTGGAGCAGGTAAAACAGCGCGAGAGAAGTGGAGCGGATAAAACAGCGCGAGAGAAGTGGAGCAGATAAAACAGCGCGAGAGAAGTGGAGCGGGTAAAACAGCGCGAGAGAAGTGCAGCAGGTAAAACAGCGCGAGAGAAGCGGAGCAGATAAAACAGCGCGAGAGCAGTGGAGCAGATAACACAGCGCATGGGGAGAGTTCAGATAAAACAGCGCGAGAGCGGTGGAGCTGATACAACTGCGTGAGAGCAACGGAGCAGATTAAACAACACGAGAGCGGTGAGGCTTATAAAACAGCATCAGAGCGGCAGAGTAGATAATACAGTTGGTTCAAAAAAAATTAATTACTATAAGTTGTAAGGAGCGGGGAATTCTTCAACTGTAAAGAGCAGGTATACTTGAGTAATTAATTAATAAGTTAAATAAAATACGATAGGACGGGTGATGTGTTGCTACTGCAGCATACCCACCCAATATACCAGCCTGATATATACCCGCCCTGTATACACCTGCTCGATATACACCCCTCTGATAAACACCCAACCGACACACAACCAGCCAGCTATACACCTTTCCTTATTAAAGCCTGAAAACGTGGAAATCTATGTTCTGTCCTCAAAAGCAGGAGTAAACCAATCTGGCCAATTACTGTCCTATCAGTCTACTCCATCATCAGCAAAGTGATGGAAGGTGTTGTTGACAGTGCTACCAAGTGCTATTAAGAGTTGTGGGGTTGGGGAAGTTTACAGATGTAGGTGGGGGGATGGGGTGGGTGTGTGGCCATGGAGGGATTTGAAAACAAGGAGGAGAATTTTGAAAATCAAGGCATTGATTAGCTGGGAGCCAATGTAGGTCCACGAGCACAGGGGTGAATGGGTCTCAGGGCCAGTTAGGACACAGGCAGCAGAATTTTGGATGGCCTCAAGTTTACATTTCTCTCAAGGCTGAATCTTTTTTTTTACAAAATGGAAGGACTTGACATTATCTGTACATTTGGATGCTGACCTGGGATTTTTTTAAAAGGTCATAAATTCAACTTGAAGATGTCAAGCAGCAGGCCTCCTCCAAGAAATCCCCTGAGACCCATCCACCCCTGTGCTCGTGGACCTACATTGGCCCCCAGCTAATCAATGCCTTGATTTTGAAAATTCTCTTCCCTGTTTTTTATTGAGGATTATTGAGGAAGATCTGGTTGTTTTGAACAGCAATCACTTGAATTGTGGGGAGAAAGATTGAAAAGGCAAAGGTTGGTAACTTGCTGGAAATCACATGGGAGAGTGAAAAAAATTTAAGTTGTGAACCTGCTGGTTTTGAAGGCAGTCTTGTTGGGGAAAAAGCTGAGGAAGGAAGGCTGCCCTAACTGGCTCTCCATCCCCCTACCTTGCCTGAAATTGTTTGTGGCTATCAACTTGTAGCCAGTGTAATTGATCTGCATTTGGAACTGAAAAAGTTGGTAAGAGCTTCCAGATGTCCACTGGGGCCAGTGGCCCATCTTCACATGAGGGACCTCCAAGTCGACAACGTTAAGACCCTGTGAATTTTATAATGCCCATCCTCTAAAGCCCATCACTGCAGAGAGACACTATCCATTTGTCTTTTGTGCGTGTGTGCTGGGGGAACTCTTTAGGAAGAGATAGATAGTTATACCTCCTGATTACAATTGTGTGTTAACCAGTACTTGCAACTTGTTAAAAACAAGTTTTGTTTTATAATAAACAATTGTTTACATTAAAGAAGCCTGGTAGAAGACCCTTTTAGTCTGGGCACCAGTAGGGGAAATAGACGATTGGCTATTTTGGTGAGAAAATTAAACTTTTAAATTAATGGTATGGCCTGTGAAGTATTGGGGCTAAATCATATGCGCACTCCTCCCATCCCAGTCATAACACAGGGTGGAATGCAGGTGGCAGGCCAGAAGTGAATTACATTGGTCAAGTTTAAAGGTAACAAAGGCAGGAATGAAAGGTGGAAACTGCTGGTTTTAGTAATGGCGTATGTGGTCGAAAGCTCATCTCAGGGTCAAATATAACACCAAGGTTATGAACAGTAGTTTTCAATCACTGTTGCCCAAGGAGAGGATGGAGTTGGTAGTGAGGGAACAGGGTTTGTGGAGGAAATATTGAAAAAGCAGTCTGATAATTTAGAGAGAATGGCAGGGTTGGAATAGGTGCTGGTGAGATAGAGCTAAGTGTTGTCAGTGCACATGTGAAAGTGACGCTGTGTTATTTTCACTGATGTCACCTAGGAGCAGCATGTATATGAGAAATAGGAGGGGGCCAAGGATAGGTCCTTGGAGGACACGAGGTGATAATGTAGGAGCAGGGAGAGAAGCATTGCAAGTGAAGCTGTAGCTATAATTACATGATAAGAATAGATTCAGGGAAGGAGACAGAAAATGGGAAACTACAGGCCAGGTAGCTTAACATCTGTCATAGGGAAAATGTTAGAAGCTATTATTAAAGATGTTATAGGAGGGCACTTGGATAAGTTCAAGTTAATCAGGCAAAGTCAGCATGGTTTTGTGAAAGGAAAATCATGTTTAACCAATTTATTGAAGTTCTTTGAAGAAGTAAAGGGTGCTGTGGATAAAGGGGAACCGGTGGATGTGCTGTACTTAAATTTTTAGGAGACATTTGGTAAGGTGCCTCATCAAAGGTTATTGCAGAAAATAAAAGCTCATGGTGTAGGGATAACATATTGGCATGGATAGAAGATTGGCTAGCTAACAGGAAGCAGAGAGTAGGCATAAATGGGTCTTTGTTGGGTTGGCAAGATGTAATGAGTGGAGTGCCACAGGGATCAGTGCTGGGACCTCAACTGTTTACAATTTATATAAATGACTTGGATGAAAGGATGGATGGTATGGTTGCTAAATTTGCTGATGACTCAAAGATAGGTAGGAAAGTAAGTTGCAAAGAGGACAAAAGGAGGCTGCAGAAAGATTTTGATAGGTTACGTGAGTGGGCAAAGACTTGGCAAATGGAGTACAATGTGAAATTGTCCATTTTGGCAGGAAGAATAAAAGAGAAGAATATTATCTAAATGGTGAGAGATTGCAGAGCTCTGAGATGCAGAGGGATCTGGGTGTCTTAGTGCATGTATTGCAAAAGGTTAATATGCAGATACAGCAAGTAATTAGGAAAGCTAATAGAATGTTATCATTTATTGCAAGGGGAATTGAATACAAAAGTAGGGAAATAAAAGCAAAATACTGCGGATGCTGGAAATCTGAAACAAAAACAAAAATAGCTGGAAAAACTCAGCAGGTCTGACAGCATCTGTGGAGAGGAAGACAGAGTTAACGTTTCGAGTCCGTATGACTCTTCACCAGAACAAAAGTAGGGAGGTTATGCTTCAGTTATACAAGGCTTTGGTGCGATCACACCTGGAAGGCTGTGAACACTATTGGCCCCCTTATTTAAGGAAGGATGTAAATGTGTTGGAAGCAAGTTCAGAGAATGTTTACCAGACTAATACCTGGAATGGGTGCGTTGTCTTATGAGGGAAGGTTGGACAGACTAGGCTTGTATCCACTGGAGTTTACAAGAATAAGAGGTGACTTGATTGAAACATATAAAATCCTGAGTGGCCTTGACAGGGTGATGTGGAGAATCTAGAACTAGGGGTCACTGTTTATAAATAAGGGGTCGCCCATTTAAAACGGAGACGAGGTGAAATTTTTTCTCTCAGAGGGTCATGGGTTTTTGGAACTCTCTTCCTGAAAAGGCATTGGAAGCAGAGTCTTTGAATAAGGCAGAGGTGGATAGGTTTTTGATAAGCAACGGGGTTATAGGTTATCAGGGGTAGGTGGGATGCAGATTCGATGTTACTATCAGATTAGTCATGATCTTATTGAATGGCGGAGCAGACTCAAGGGGCCGAATGGCCTACTTCTGCTCTTTGTTCACATGTTCAGTCCCACCCAGCTGGATGACAGTGGAAAGATCGAGCTGGATCAGGTGAGGGGAAGGGTGAGGAGGCTAAAGGGGACGGGAGGATGGTGGTGGGGAGGGGTGGAGGGATGTGGGGGGGAAGGGAGAGGAGGGGTGTAGGAGAGGGGAAAGATAGTGGAAGGGGAGGGGAGTGGAGAGGGAGAGACGAGGTCCGACAGGAGAGGGATGGGTACAAGAGAATTGGTATGGGAGCAGACCATGATGGGGAGGTGAAGTGGGGGGAGGGGAGGGTACAGTCGGGGGGGGGAGAGGAAGTGGTGGGGAGGGAGTGGGCAGGGTGAGAGGAGGGGAGGAGAGGAGAGGAGAGATAAGGCAAGGGAAAAGGGAGGCGGTAAAAAGGGAGGGGGAGGGGAAGAAGAAGGGGAGAGGAAAGGGGAGGTGAGCAAGAAGGGGAGGAGAGTGGGGGCGAGGGGTGAGGTGGAGGAGAATGAGAGATGGGAGGGGAGGGAAAATGTAAAGGGGAGGGGTTTGAGGGAGGGAGGGATTTGATGGTGAAGGAATTGAGGGAGGAGGGATTGAGGGAGGTGTTGGGGCAGGATGGGGGAGGGGTTTGAGGGAGGGGTTGGGGCAGGGGTTTGAGGGAGGGGGAAGGGATTGAGGGAGGGGTGGGCTTTGAGGGAAGGGGAGGGGAATGAGGGAGGGGTGGGATTTGAGGGAGGGGTTAGGGCAATGTGGGAAGGGGTTTGAGGGAGGAGAGGGGTTGTGGCAGAGTTGGGGAGGGGTTTGAGCGAGGGATTGGGACAGTGTGGGGGAGGGGTTTAAGGGAAGAGTTGGGGCAGGATGGGGAGGGGGAACAGGAGGGGTTGGGGCAGGGTAGGGAGGGGTTTGAGGGAGGGGTTGGGGCAAGGCGGTGGTGGGGCTGGGGCTTGAGTGAGGGGGGAGGGTTTGGGGGGGGTTGGGGGCAGGGTAACGGTAGGGGAGGGAGTGGGGATTAAGTGAGGGGGTGGGGTTTGAGGAGGGGTTGGGGCAGGATGAGGGTGGGGGAGGGGGTGGTGGAGAGGGTGGGGTTTGAGTGAGGGGGTGGGGTTGAGGGAGGGGGTAGGGTTTGAGGAAGGGGCGGTTGACAGGTTGGGGTTTGAGTGAGGGTGTGGGGTTGGGGTTTGAGGGAGGGGTGGGGGTGGGGTTTGTGGAAGGGGGTGGGGTTTGAGGTTGAGATGGAGGTGGTGGAGGAGGTAGGGTTTGAGGGAGGGGATAGGTTTTGATCGAGGGGTTGATGTTTGAGGGTGGGAGTTGGGTTTGAGAGAGGTGGTGGGGTTTGAGGGAGGGTGTGGGGTTTGAGGGAGGATGTGGGGTTGAGGTTTGAGGGAGGGGTAGGTGTGAAGTTGGGGGTGCGGTTAAAGTGAGGGTGTGGGGAGGGAGTGGGGTTCGAGGGTGGGGGTGATGTTTGAGGGTGGAATTTGAAGGTGGGGTTGGGGTGGGGTTTGAGGGTGGTGAGGGGGTGGGGCTTGAGGGTGGGGGTGGGTGGGGCTTGAGGGTGGGGGAAGTTGGGGGGTGGGGTTTGAGGGACTGGGTGGGGTTTGAGGGTGTGGGTGGGGGAGGGGTTGGGGCTTGAGGGTGGGGGAAGGTGAGGGGTGGGGTTTGAGGGAGTGGGTGGGGTTTGAGGGTGTAGGTGGGGGAGTGAGTGGGGTTTGAGGGTGGGGGATAGTGGGGTTTGAGGGCGGGAGGGGGCGGGTCTTGAGGGTGGGGGAGTGAGTGGGGTTTGAGGGCGGGGGAGGGGGCACGGTTTGAGGGTGGGGGAGGGTGGAGCGGTTTGCGGGACGGGAGGGATTTGAGGGTGGGGGAGAAAGTGGGGTTTGGGGGGATGGGGTTTGAGGGTGCGGGCTGGGCTTGAGAGTGTGGGTGGGGTTTTTAGGGAGGGGGTGGGGTTTGAGGGTGGGTGTTGGGGAGGGGGTGCGATTTGAGGGAGGGGAGGGGTTTGAGGGACTGGGGCCGTGGTTTGAGGGGGGTGGGGTTTGAGGGTGGGGGCGGGGCTTGAGGGTGGGGGTGGGGTTTGAGGGAGGGGGCGGTGTTGTGGTTTGAGGGAGGGGCGGGGTTGGGGTTTGAGGGAGGGGGAGGGGGTGAGGTTTGAGGGAGGGGGCGTGGTTTGAGGGAGGGGGTGGGGCGGAGTTTGAGGGATGGGGAGGGGGCAGGGGCGGGGTTAGGGTGGGGGAGTGAGTGGCGATTGAGTGAGGGGGTGGGGTTTGAGGAGGTGTTGGGGCAGGATGAGGGTGGGTGAGGGGGTGGGGTTTGAGTGAGTGGGTGGGGTTTGAGTGAGGGGTTAGGGTTTGAGGAAGGGGCGGTTGAGGGGTTGGGGTTTGAGTAAGGGGGTGGGGCTGGGGTTTGAGGGAGGGGAGGGTGTGGGGTTGGGGTTTGAGGGAGGGGTGGGGGTGGGGTTTGTGTAAGGGGGTGGGATTTGAGGTTGGGTTGGAGGTGGTGGAGGAGGTAGGGTTTGAGGGAGGGGATAGGTTTTGAGCGAGGGGCTGATGTTTGAGGGTGGGAGTTGGGTTTGAGGGAAGTGGTGGGGTTTGAGGGAGGGTGTGGGGTTGAGGTTTGAGGGAGGGGTGGGGGTGGGGTTGGGGGTGCGGTTAGAGTGAGGGTGTGGGGAGGGAGTGGGGTTTGAGGATGGGGGTGATGTTTGAGGGTGGAATTTGAGGGTGGGGTGGGGTTTGAGGGTGGGGGTTTGAGGGTGGGGCTTGAGGGTGGGGGAAGGTGAAGGGTGGGTTTTGAGGGAGTGGGTAGGGTTTGAGGGTGTGGGTGGGGGAGGGGGTGGGGGAGAGTGGGGTTTGAGGGCGGGTGAGGGGGCAGGGCTTGAGGGTGGGGGAGGGTGGTGCTGTTTGTGGGAAGGGAGGGGTTTGAGGGTGGGGGGGCGAGTGGGGTTTGAGGGGGTGGGGTTTGAGGGTGGGTGTTGGGGAGGGGGTGCGGTTTGAGGGAGGGGAGGAGTTTGAGGAGGTGGGGCTGGTGTTTGAGAGGGGTTGGGGTTTGTGGGTGGGGGTGGGGTTTGAGGGAGGGGGCGGGGGATTGGGAGGTGGAGGGGGATGGGGAGGTGGAGGGGGCGGGGTTTGAGGAGGGGGAGTGGGAGGGGGCGGGGTTTGATGGAGGGTGAGGGGGCGGGGCGGGGTATGAGGGTGGGGGAGGGGGCGGGGTATGAGGGTGGGGGTGGGGTTTGAGGGAGGGGGCGGGGGATGGGGAGGTGGAGGGGGATGGGGAGGTGGAGGGGGCGGGGTTTGGGGAGTGGGAGGGGGCGGGGTTTGATGGTGAGGGGGCGGGGCGGGGCGGGGCGGGGTATGAGGGTGGGGGAGGGGGCGGGGTATGAGGTCCGGCCTGAGGGCGCGCATGCGTTCCGCGGGTTCGGGGCGGGTTTTGAATCCCGGGTGAAGATGGCGGCGGCGCCGTGAGTTGGAGGAGGCCGCGGGGAGAGAGAGCGTTACCCGGGGAACGAGGGCGGGGGGAATCCGAGCTGTCCGGATTCGAGAGCGGCAGGAGCAGCACCGACCCGGTGAGTGAGGGCCCGGGGATCCCAGAAAGAGAGAGAGAGAGACCTGGAGCGAGGGGAGGGGCTGCTGTGGGGAGAGAGGGTGAGACCAGAGCCGCGCGGGGGAGGAGTGGGAGACTCGGGGAGTGGGGGGGGAGGTTAGAGGGACCTGAGGAGGGTGGGGTAGAGAGGTGGAGGGAGACCTGGCCGGAGGGGATGGTAGGAGGGGGAGATTGGTGGTTTGGAGTGTGCAAGAGGCAAACCGGGGTGGGGGTGTGAGGAAGGGGGCAAGAGGGAGATGGGGGTGGTGCGGAGGGGGGGCAAGAGGAGATGGGGGGTGGTGCGGAGGGGGGTCAAGAGGGAGATGGGGGTGGTGCGGAGGGGGGCAAGAGGGAGATGGGGTGCGCGGTGGGGAGCAAGAGGGAGATGGGAGGCAAGGGGGAGATGGGCGTGGAGGGGCGGCAAGAGGGAGACCGGGGGACGGATGGACCTGGAGGGAGCAAGAGGGAAACCGGGGTGCGGGTGGAGGGGGGCAGCAGTGGGTTGGTTGTGTGAAGGGGGCAAGAGGGTGACTGAATGGAGGGAGGGCAAAATGGAGACTGGGTGGGGGGTGTAGAGAGGGGGCAAGAGGGAGACCGGGTGGAGGGATGTGGAGGAGAGTAAGATAGAGACCGTGTTGGGGGGGGGGAGCAAGAGGGAGACCGGGGGAGTATCTGGAGGGGGTAAGAGGGAGTCTGGGATGGGGGGCTGTGTGAAGGAGGCAAGAGGGCAACTGGGGGTGGTTGGAGTGGAGGGGGGCAAGAGAGAGACCAGGTGGGGGATGTGGGGGGGGGGGGGGGGCAGGAGGGAGACCGGGGGTTATCTGAAGGGGGCAAGAGGGAAACTGGAGTGGACGACTCGGTGAAGGGGGCAAGAGGGAGACTGGGTGTGGCGGGGGGCAAGATGGTGACCGGGTTTGGGGGTGGGTGTGGAGGGGGGGGCCAAGATGGAGACTGGGTGGGGGTGTGTGGGGGGGGGCAAGGGGGAAACTAGGGCGGGGGCTGTGTGAAGGGGGCAAGAGGGCGGCTGGGGGGGGAGGGGTTGGAGTGGAGGGGGGCAAGAGCGAGACCGGGTGAGGGGGCATGGAGGGAGAGAGGCAAGAGGGAGATTGGGTGGAGTGCTGGAAGGGGCAAGAGGGAGACTGGGTGGTAGGGTAGGAGGGGAGCAAGATTGAGACCTGAGGGGGAGGTCAGAGGGGGTTAGGAGGGTGGGCTTGGAGGGGGGCAAGTGGGTGACCTGAGGGCGGTTGGGGGTGGACAAAATGGAAACCTGGGGAGGGGGGTGGGGGTGCTTGGAGGGGGCCAAGAGGGAGATTTAGAGGGTCCCAAAAGGGAGACCTGGAGGGTGTTGGGTGCGGCGCAAGAGGGTGACCGGGAGGGTGGGGGGGCAAGAGAGAGATTGGAGGGGGACAAGAGCGTGACCTGGGCGAGGTTGGAGGGGGGCAAGAGGGAGACTAGGGGGACAAGAGGGTTTGACCTGGAGGGCGGCAAGAGGGTTTGACCTGGGGGGAGCAAGAGGGAGACCGGGGGGCATTGGAGGGGGGGCAAGATGGAGACCTGAGGGGGTGGCGATTGAGTGGATAGGTAGACATGAAGGTGTGGAGGTGGGGAGGAGGAGACCTGGGGAGTGTGGAAGAGAGGGAGACTGTGGGAGGGGTGGGGAAAGAGAGACCGACCCCTTTCTATTGTGCATTATCTTTCATGTTTTGGTTCTTTGCAGAACAGGGTATCATTGGCTGTTAAGTTCTAAAGAATTGGATTCTTTGAGCTCCCTCACCGCAACTGAATTTGGAATAGCCTTCACATTAAACTGAGGCAATCACAGAAATTTAGTTCCTACAATTCTTCTCTTGCTAATTTAGTAGTGGACTAATTCTCAGATTTTCTTTGCTTTCACTCGCTGTGTTGTTTTCACTTCTGTTTTTGCCAATTCTCTTTTCAACGGATGTTTAGTCCTCTACCCCCATTTACTGTGCAGCAGGTCAAAGGTGTGTGGGCCTTTGAAATAGCCGCCTTGCACTATTCAACATCTTCCTCAGCCACATGCCAAGCTCACGCTGTACTAGATGACTGCACCTATCTCAAAACATGGAGTGGGAATATTGAAGCTGTTGCTTATGTAAAATTTTTTCTCACAGATTTGAGTTATAGAGACACCGAAGTGGAAAATGACATCTAAAGGCACCAGCACATCCTACTCCAGGAGAAGTTATCGGCTGACCTCTGACACAGAAAAACCAAAGGTCACAGGTATGTCCGTATCACTGACAGTGTAGAAGGTTGAAACAGCCTGAGTGATGCTAATTGGAATATGTGTTTGAATATCCCACCTTCATTTATATTGATAGTTTGAAAAGAAAAATACCTTGTGTTGTGAAAGTTTTAAAATAACCTTAAGGAATGGAGATTTAAACCATCAGATGGCTGCTGCCTGGATGACAGCTATGTCCTGTGAAGCTGCACAACTCAAAGGTCAGGATGGGAAGGAGGATTTCCATCCTATTTCAGTATTAGGATATTATAGTTCAGCTGGCTTGGTGGAATTCATTGAAATCCCACATTAATGGGAGTTGTGTTTGCGTTTCTGTACGACCAAAACCTAATTGGTGTCAGCCCCTGACTCAGTGCAAACGCCCTCTTCTCTATGAGCAAAGATCATGCATTCAAATCCCACATAATCTAGATTGTCAGTACAGTATGTTTTTTGGCAGGGGAAGCAGTTATAGTTTGATATCAAGTTTAGCAATCCAGCCAACAGCTTCAGCTGACACAGTGTGAATGGTTGTGATGCCACCAGGAATGGATCTCTCTGGGCAGGAGTTCAGTATGTGAGTATGGGGGCGATGGTGTGACCTGGATGGCCATGGTCACAATTTGAGCTGTTCCTCATGTTCCACATGTGGCGCAGCTGGTCACATCTTCCCTGGGCCATCCTCAAGAGGTTGAGAGTTTTCCAGATTTTCCATAAAAGGTTGAAACCTGGGACTTCACCACTCGGGTTAGTTACGTTTGCAGTCACCAGGAGGTGTGCCATCGAGAGATGGAGCTGTCGTCAGTTTGTAGGATGTGGACTGCGTTCCAGTAGGGGCCACGGGATTTCAGGCAAGTGCGTGGGGTTTTTTTTTGAGGCCTTGTTAGCTGTCACCCGATGGTGGTCTTTGTTCCCTGTGAACAACAGGAGGTTCAATATGTACACTCACAGGCAGTCACTCACATTGTGTTGCCTTAACATCCCAGAAAGAATCCTGATGACTTCCTGGAAGTGTATATCTTCCACGTTTGTGCGCAGCTCCTGAGCCAGGTTGACAGCAGTACTCTGCTGTTAGGCAGACCAGGGCGAGTGAAGCAGTGCGTAGTGTGTTGGCTCTTCTGCCCCAGGCAGTACCTGCCAGTTTTCACATGAGATTCACTCATCTTGACCTTGGCTCCTGCGTTCTGGAGGTGTTGCCGGTAGGTCAATGTACGGTCACGAGTGACGCCAAGATATTTTGACATTGGGTCATGGGCGAGTGTTCGGCCACAGAACTGGACATGAAGTTCTTTCCTGACCTTTGAGTTATTCGGAGGAAGGCTGAAACAATAGTCTTGGCAGCATTTGGCCAGAGTCTCCATTTTCTGAAATATGCTTCCAAAGAGCATAGATCTTCAGTGAGTGTTTTCTCACTGTCCTGGAGCTCTTTAGCCTAGAAAGCCAGGGCCAAATCGTCAGTGCGTGTGAAGAGCTGTGACTTTGTGGGAGGGAGGTCACTGGTATATATATTGAAGAGGGCCAGTGCGAGGACTGATCTCTCTAGAAGCCTGTTGTTGGTTATGTGTAACTCTTTCGAGTACATTCACAGTTCTTGACTTTTATTTATTTATTTAGTCCTGGAGTGGGACATGAACCCACAACCTTCTGACTCAAAGGTGAGGGTGCTATGAACTGAGCTACAGCTGACACCTCGTTGGTTATGTGTAACTCTTTCGAGTTATCAACAGATCGCATGTAACTCTTTCGAGTACATTCACAGTTCTTGGTTTCCGGCAGTGGGACATGAACCCACAACCTTCTGACTCAAAGGTGAGGGTGCTATGAACTGAGCCACAGCTGACACCTCGTTGGTTATGAGTAGACGGCTGATTTGATCTCCAAGGTGCACACACAACTGTTGCTGATCATGAAGTTGATTAGTTGTAGGGTTTTCAGGCAGCAGATGATCTTGGAGTGTTTCAGCAGCGTGCCTGTGCACCATACACTATCATAGGCATAGGATAAGTCAACAAAGGTGGTTCCTGTCTTCGGGTCTTTCTGGAAACCGGCCTTAATATGCAAGGTCAGTGTCAGGACCTGCTTGGAGCAGTTACGGCCTGTGCAAAAGCCTGTCTATTGTGGGGCATTGCTGATTCCAAGGTGGGACTGAGTCTTACTTAGCAGGAGGCATTCCAATGACAGTTCTAGTATTTTACTGAGCAGGGGGATGGGGTGGTGGCTGCGCGGGTCAGCAAATTGTTTCCCTGGTTTGGCAATGATCACTATCTTGGATTGGTGCCTGTATAATGGATGTTGGTAAACAGATTTGCTAGCCCCTTCAGTCCGTGTGGCCTGATGTTCTTTGGGAATTCTGAGTAAATTTCATTGTCCCCTGCTTTGCCTGACTTGGTTATCATCAGGGCAATGTCCACTTTCTCTTGTATTTAAGGTCTTGAGAAGTCTGCTCTGGCACAGTCTTGAGAGACTGAAACAGGGCTGTTTCTGCTGTCTGCTTATCTTCCCTACTGGCTGATATCTTTTGAGCTTTTTAGGAGTTGTGAAGCGATGGTGTCAGCTTTGATTCTGGGCTGCTGGTTGTTGCTCAACTGCTTCCAGGCGGTTTAGGAGTTCCCAGCGCTTTTTGGCTTGAGTACATGAAGTTGAACGTACGAATTAGGAGCAGGAGTAGGCCATTCAGCCCCTCAAGCCCGCTCCGCCATTCAAAAAGATCATGGTTGATCTGATTTTAACCTCATATTGCTGTGTGCCCCCAATAACCTTTCACCCCCTTGCTCATCAAGAATCTATCCAACTCTGCGTTAAAGATATTCAAGGACCCAGCCTCAACCACCTTTTGAGGAAGAGAATTCCAAAGTTTCACAACCCTCTGAGATAAAATTTTTCCTCATCTGTCCTAAATGAGTGACCCCTTATTTTGAAATAGTGACCCCCTAGTTCTAGATTCTTCTGCAAGGGGAACATCCTTTCCGCATCCACCCTGTCAAGTCCCCTCAGGATCTTGTATGTTTCAATCAAGTCGCCTCTTACTCTTCTAAACTCCAGTGGATACAAGCCTAGCCTGTCCAGCCTATCTCTTAAGACAACCCACCCATTCCAGGTTTTAGCCTGGTAAACCTTCTCTAAACTGCTTCCATCCTTATCCAAACTGTTCCTAATGTATTTATAGCTTTCCTTAAATAAGGTGACTAATACTGTATACAGTACTACAGATGTGATCTCACCAATGCCCTATAACTGAATAGCTGAAGCACAACCTCCCCTACTCTTGAATTCAATACCCCTCGCAATAGACGATAACACTATTAGATAAAAGCAAAATACCGCAGCTGCTGGAAATCTGAAACAAAAATAAGAATAGCTGGAAAAACTCAGCAGGTCTGACAGCATCTGCAGAGAGGAATACAGTTAACGTTTCGAGTCCGAATGACTCTTCATCAGAACAGGAAAAATAGAAATGAGCTGAAATATAAGCTGGTTGAGGGGGGTGGGACAGGTAGAGCTGGAGAGAAATGGAAAGCAATGAAGGTGAACAGAGCAAAAGAAACAAGCGGAAATCCTGTCAGAGAGTAGAGCAGTACTTCTTCAAGGTAGGCATTTCTGGAAGAGAATTGGTAGTCAATTAAACACTAAGATGAAAGCAAAATACTATGGATGCTGGAAATCTGAAACAAAAATAAAAATAGCTGGAAAAACTCAGCAGGTCTGACAGCACCTGTGGAGAGGAATACAGTTAACGTTTCGAGTCCATATGATTCTTCATTTGAACTGAGGAAAAGTAGAAATGAGGTGAAATATAAACTGGCTGAGGGGGGTGGGGCAGGTAGAACTGGATAGAGGGCTAGTGATAGGTGGAGGCAAAGAAGAGATTGCCAAAGATGTCAGACAAAAGGACAAAGGGGTGTTGACAGTGGTGATATTAGCTAAGAAATGTGCTAATGGTGACATTAAGCAGGACGAGCAAGTGACAGATAGCCCTAGTGGGGTGGGGGGAGGGCGGGGGAGGGTTGGGGGGTGAGGGATCGAAATCGGCTAAAAGGTGGAGATGAAACAATGGATGGGAATACATTTAAAAATAATGGGAATAGGTGGGAAAAGAAAAATATATTTAAAATATATAAATGATTAGAAAAAGGGGGATCGGAAAGGGGGTGGGGATGGAGGAGAGGGTTCATGATCTGAAGTTGTTGAACTCAATATTAAGTCCGGCAGTCTGTAAAGTGCCTAGTCGGAAGATGAGGTGCTGTTGCTCCAGTTTGCGTTGAACTTCACTGGAACATTGCAGCAGGCCAAGGACGGACATGTGGACATGAGAGCAGGGTGGTGTGTTGAAATGGCAAGCGACAGGGAAGTCTGGGTCATGCTTGCGGACAGACCGAAGGTGTTCTGCAAAGCAGTCACCCAGTCTGCGTTTGGTCTCTCCAATGTAGAGGAGACTGCATTGGGAGCAGCGAATGCAGTAGATTAAATTGAGGGAAGTGCAAGTGAAATGCTGCTTCACTTGAAAGGAGTGTTTGGGCCCTTGGAGGGGGAAAGTAAAGGGGCAGGTGTTGCACCTTCTGCGGTTGCATGGGAAGGTGCCATGGGAGGGGGTTGAGGTGTAGGGGATGATGGAGGAGTGGACCAGGTTGTCCCGGAGGGAACGATCCCTGCGGAATGCCGCTGGGGGGTGGGGGGGTGAAGGGAAGATGTGTTTGGTGGTGGCATCATGCTGGAGTTGGCAGAGGATGATCTTTTGAATGCGGAGGCTGGTAGGGTGATAAGTGAGGACAAGGGGGATCCTATCATGGTTCTGGGAGGGAGAGGAAGGTGTGAGGGCGGATGCACGGGAGATGGGCCAGACATGGTTGAGGGCCCTGTCAACCACTGTGGGTGGAAAACCTCAGTTAAGGAAGAAGGAAGATATGTCAGAGGAACTGTTGTGGAAAGTGGCACCATCAGAACAGATGCGACGGAGACGAAGGAACTGAGAGAATGGGATGGAGTCCTTACAGGAAGCGGGGTGTGAGGAGCTGTAGCCGAGGTAGCTGTGGGAGTCGATAGGCTTGTAATGAATATTGGTGGACAGCCTATCACCAGAAATTGAGACAGAGAGGTCAAGGAAGGGAAGTGTCAGTGATGGACCATGTGAAAATGATGGAGGGGTAGAAATTGGAAGCAAAATTCATAAATTTTTCCAGGTCCAAACGAGAGCATGAAGCGGCACTGAAGCAGTCATCGATGCACCGGAGAAAGAGTTGTGGGAGGGGGGCCTGAGTAGGACTGGAGCAAGGAATGTTCCACATACCCCATAAAGAGACAGGCATAACTGGGGCCCATGCGGGTACCCATAGCCACACCTTTTATTTGGAGGAAGTGAGACGAGTTTAAGGAGAAATTGTTCAGTGAGAGAACAAGTTCAGCCAGACGGAGGTGAGTGGTAGTGGATGGGGATTGTTCGGGCCTCTGTTCGAGGAAGAAGCGGAGAGACCTCAGACCATCCCGGTGGACGATGGAGGTGTAGAGGGATTAGAAGTCCATGGTGAAGAGGAGGCGGTTGGGGCCAGGCAACTGGAAATTGTTGATATGATGTAGGGCATCAGAGAAATCGCGGATGTAGGTGGGAAGAGACTGGACAAGGGGAGAGAGAATGGAGACAAGATAGCAAGAAATGAGTTTCGTGGGGCAGGAACAAGCTGACACGATCGGTCTGCCGGTACAGTCCTGTTTGTGGATTTTGGGTAGGAGGTAGAAATGGGCCGTCCGAGGATGGGAGACCATGAGGTTGAAAGCTGTGTAGGGAAGATCTCCAGAGGAGATGAGGTCAGTGACAGTCCTGGAAACAATGGCTTGATGTTCAATGGTGGGGTCATAGTCCAGGGGGAGGTAGGAGGAAGTATCTGCGAGTTGACGCTCAGCTTCTGCGAGGTAGAGGTCAGTGCGCCAGACAAAAACAGCACCACCCTTGTCAGCAGGTTTGATGACAAAGTCAGGGTTGGACCTGAGAGAACGGCGTGCGGCAAGTTCAGAAAGATTAGAGTGGTTGAGAGGAGCAGAGAAATTGAGACGACTGATGTCACGCCGACAGTTCTCAATGAAAAGATCAAGAGCAGGTAAGAATCCAGATGGAGGGGTCCAGGTGGAGGGAGAATATTGGATGCAGATAAAAGGATCCGTTGAACGGGGAGAGGACTCCTGCCCAAAGAAGTGAGCACGGAGACGAAGGCGGTGGAGGAAGAGTTCAGCATTGTGCTGAGCCTGAAATTCATTGAGGTGAGGGCGCAAGGGTGTGAAACTGAGTCCTTTGCTGAGTACTGAACGTTCAGCATCAGAGAGGGGAAGGTCAGGGGGTATGGTGAATACACGGCCGGGGCTGGGATTGGAAGATAGGATGGGGTCAGAGGGACGGGCAGGGGCGGAGGGCCCTGAATGGGTGTTGGTGTTGATGAGTTGTTGGAGCTTGCGTTCCTTTGCACCTGAAAGAAAGAGACAAAGTTTCTTGTTGAGGCATCGGATGAGACGAAGAATAAAATGAAACTGGCGGCAAGGACAGCTTAGAGATAGGGTGAGTCGGTGCTGCTGGAGGGAGAGGTCGAGTGTGTTCATATGGCGGCACATGGCACTGAGTGTGGATCTCAGGATGTGACGAGAACAGCAGTCCGAGGAGCGCTGTATGTCCCGGAGATAACTGTAATCCTGGGTGGGTTCGAAACACGAGGGATGGAACTTCAGTTGGAATCCACGTGGGGTGAGTCGGAGACGGAGACAACCACTGAGGAAGCAAATATGGCTGTGAAAGCGAGTTTTAGTAAACACCTTGTCAAACATCAGGAGAGAAATGGAAAGCAATGAAGGTGAACAGGGCAAAAGAAACAAGCGGAAATCCTGTCGGAGAGTAGTGCAGTACTTCTTCAAGGTAGGCATTCCTGGACGAGAATTGGCAGTCAATTAAAAACTAAGATGAAAGCAAAATACTGTGGATGCTGGAAATCTGAAACAAAAATAAAAATAGCTGGAAAAACTCAGCAGGTCTGACAGCATATGCGGAGAGGAATACAGTTAACGTTTCAAGTCCATATGATTCTTCATTAGAACTAAAGAAATACAGAAATGGTGAAATATAAGCTGATTGAGGGGGGTGGGACAGGTAGAGCTGGATAGAGGGCCAGTGATAGGTGGAGGCAAAGAAGAGATTGCCAAAGATGGCATAGACAAAAGGACAAAGGGGTGTTGATAGTGGTGATATTAGCTAAGAAATGTGCTAATGGTGACATTAAGCAGGACGAGCAAGTGACAGATAGCCCTGGTGGGGTGGGGGGGGGAGGGATCGAAATCGGCTAAAAGGTGGAGATGAAACAATGGATGGGAATACATTTAAAAATGGAATAGGTGGGAAAAGAAAAATATATTTAAAAAATATAAATGATTAGAAAAAGGGGGATCGGAAAGGGGGTGGGGATGGAGGAGAGGGTTCATGATCTGAAGTTGTTGAACTCAATATTAAGTCCGGCAGTCTGTAAAGTGCCTAGTCGGGAGATGAGGTGCTGTTCCTCCAGTTTGCGTTGACCTTCACTGGAACATTACAGCAGGCCAAGGACGGACATGTGGACATGAGAGCAGGGTGGTGTGTTGAAATGGCAAGCGACAGGGAGGTCTGGGTCATGCTTGTGGACAGACCAAAGGTGTTCCGCAAAGCGGTCACCCAGTCTGCGTTTGGTCTCTCCAATGTAGAGGAGACTGCATTGGGAGCAGCGAATGCAGTAGATTAAGTTGAGGGAAGTACAAATGAAATGCTGCTTCACTTGAAAGGAGTGTTTGGGCCCTTGGACGGTGAGGAGGGCGAAGTAAAGGGGCAGGTGTTGCACCTTCTGTGGTTGCATGGGAAGGTGCCGTGGGAGGGGGTTGAGGTGTAGGGGATGATGGAGGAGTGGACCAGGTTGTCCCGGAGGGAACGATCCCTGCGGAATGCCACCGGGGGGGTGAAGGGTAGATGTGTTTGGTGGTGGCATCATGCCGGAGTTGGCGGAAATGGCGGAAGATGATCCTTTGAATGCGGAGGCTGGTAGGATGATAAGTGAGGACAAGGGGGATCCTATCATGGTTCTGGGAGGGAGAGGAAGGTGTGAGGGCGGATGCGTGGGAGATGGGCCGGACACGGTTGAGGGCCCTGTCCACCACCGTGGGTGGAAAACCTCGGTTAAGGAAGACATGTCAGAGGAACCATTTTGGAAAGTGACACCATCAGAACAGATGCGACGGAGACGAAGGAACTGAGAGAATGGGATAGAGTCCTTACAGGAAGCATGTGAGGAGCTGTAGTCGAAGTAGCTGTGGGAGTCGGTAGGCTTGAAATGAATATTGATGGACAGTCTATCACCAGAAATTGAGACAGAAAGGTCAAGGAAGGGAAGGGAAGTGTCAGTGATGGACCATGTGAAAATGATGGAGGGGTAGAAATTGGAAGCAAAATTAATAAATTTTTCCAGGTCCAAACGAGAGCATGAAGCGGCACTGAAGCAGTCATCGATGCACCGGAGAAAGAGTTGTGGGAGGGGGGCCTGAGTAGGACTGGAGCAAGAAATGTTCCACATACCCCATAAAGAGACAGGCATAACTGGGGCCCATGCGGGTACCCATAGCCACACCTTTTATTTGGAGGAAGTGAGACGAGTTTAAGGAGAAATTGTTCAGTGAGAGAACAAGTTCAGCCAGACGAAGGAGAGTGGTAGTGGATGGGGATTGTTCGGGCCTCTGTTCGAGGAAGAAGCGGAGAGACCTCAGACCATCCCGGTGGGGGATGGAGGTGTAGAGGGATTAGACGTCCATGGTGAAGAGGAGGCGGTCACACTATTAGCTTTGCTAATTATTTGCTGCACCTGCATACTAACCTTTTGCAATTCATGCAGTCGGACACCCAGTTACCTCTCAATCTCAGAGCTCTACAACCTCTCACTGTTTAGATAATATGCCTCTTTTTTTTATTCGCCGTGCCAAAATGGACAATCTCTCATTTTTCTACATTGTACCCCATTTGCTAGATCTTTGCCCAGTCACTTAACCTATCCATAGCCTTTTGTAGCCTCCTTACACCCTCTTCTCAACTTAGTTTACCTATGTGACATCAGCAAATTTAGTAACCATACCATCTGCCCCTTCATCCACATCATTTATATAAAGTGTAAAGAGTTGAGGCCCCAGCATTGATTATATGGCACACCACTCGTTACATACCTGTCAATCAGAAAATGAGTCATTTATGCCTTCAGTTTCCTGTTAGCTAGCCAATCTTCAATCATACCAATCTGTTACCCCTACACCATGAGCTTTTATTTTCTGCAATAACCTTTGATGTGGCACCTTATCAAATGCCTTCTAAAAATTTAAGTATAGCACACCCACCGGTTCCTCTTTATCCACAGCACCTGTTACTTCTTCAAAGAACTCCAATAAATTGGTTAAACATGATTTCCCTTCCACAAAGCCATTGCTGACTCTGCCTGATTACCTTGAATTTATCTAAGTGTCCTGTTATAACGACTTAATAATAGCTTCTAACATCTTCCCTATAACAGATGTTAAGCTAACTGGCCTGTAGTTTCCTGCTTTCTGTCTCCCTCCCTTTTTGAATAAAGGAGTTATATTTGCTATTTTCCAATCTAATGGAGCCTTCCCTGAATCTAGTGAATTTTGGAATATTAAAACCAATGCATCAACTATCTCACTAGCCACTTCTTTTAAGACCTTAGGATGAAATCCATCAGGACCTGGAGACTTGTCAACCTGCTGTTTCAATGATTTGCTCAGTACCACTTCCCTTGTGATTGTAATTTTCTTGAGTTCCTTCCTCCCTTCCAATTCCTGATTTACAGCTATTTCTGGGATGTTACTTGTATCCTCAATAGTGAAGACTGATGCAAAATAGCTGTTCAATTCATCTGCCATCTCCTTATTTTCCATTATTAATTCCCCAGACTCACTTTCAATAGGACCAATACTCACTTTGTTAACTCTTTTCTTTTTAAAATATCTATAGAAAATCTTACTATCTTGTCTTCATATTTCTAGCTAGATTTCTCTCGTACTCTAATTTTTCCCTCCTTATTAATCTTTTAGTCATTCTTTGCTTTTTTTTGTATTCTGTTCAATCTTCTGACCTACCGCCCATCTTTGCACAATTATATGCTTTTTCTTCAAGTTTGATAATATCTTTAACTTTATTTATTTCACCACGGATGGTGGATCCTCCTCTTGGAATTTTTGTTTCTTGTTGGAATGTATCTATTCTGTGTATCCTGAAATATCTCCTTAAATGTCTGCCACTGGATCTCTATTGACCTATCCCTTAACCTAAATTGCCAGTTCACTTTCGCTAGCTTTGTTTTCATGCCCTCGTAATTACCCTTATTTAAGTTTAAAATACTAGTGTTAGACCCAGTGTTCTTTCCCTCAATTCAATCTTCTCTGCTGTTTTCTGCTATCTTTTGAGGGGTCTTTCATCAAGGAACCCAAGGTGCGCTGTTGCCACTTTGGGGCCTTAATTTTCCCTGTATTCTTCCAGGAACTGTTCACTTTCCAGGGTTCAGCAGAGATTGAAAATTGAGCCGCCCAGAGTACAGGACTGAGGGTGTGTAGTGTTGTTGGGGCACAGGCTTTTGGGGCCCTGCCTACCCATGCAGGTGAATGTAAAAGATCCCATGGACAACTTCAGTGAAGAGAAGGGGTATTCCCCGTGGTGTCCTGCCCAATATTCATCTTCTGACGATCATCCCTCGAACAAATTGTCCAATAATGATCCCATTTCTATTTGTGGGATCTTGCTGTATGAAAATTGTCTGCAGCATTCCCTACGTTATAGCAGTGAATGCATTTCAAACATACTTGATTGGCTGGATAGAGCTTTGGGACATTCAGAAGTTGTGAAAGGCCATATATTTCAATCATCAGCTTGACTTGTGAGGAGTCTGCTGGTTGGGTTGATGGCCCTGTTCCTTCAATGTGAACAGTATCCATGTCTGACTCCATATCTGTGCCTTGTTGATTCTTTGCAGGTGGAACTAGGATTAGATTGTGTGGCATTTGAGTAAATCTTCAAGTTCCATTCTCGCCTTTCCCCATCCCCACAAGTGAGATTAGAATCACAGTTGAGGGAGCCTCCTTTTATGGGAAATTGCTCAGTTCTCTGCAGTTGAATTATAATTGGAGTTAGATAGTGTTGAGGCTGCTGGCTTGATCTTTATTCTCTGACGCTGACCTGAGTCTGATAGGAGCCGAATGTTAAGCGCATGCAATAGCTGTAAAGAGTTTGCTTTCAGTCGACGGATGTGGTTGGACAATGGGTGATCCCTGAGGAGTCGATGCAACTAGACATAAGCTGTAGTTGTTCAAAACAATATTCTTTGATCTCCTGTGACTTTTCCTATAGTGTGCCTGACAATACAGGGAAGCTGCAGTGCCTCCTCATACTTGGAGGAGTGGCAAACAATATGGATGAAACAAATTGACTGCAATGGATAGGCTAGCAGAATAGCCAGACAAGTGGTAAATGTAATTTAATACAGAGAAGCGCAAGGTGAAGAATTTTGGCAGAATCCATTGGAGGAAGCATTGTAGACTTAATGGCACAGTTCTAAAGAGTATTTCGGGACAGAGGGACTTGAGGGTGCATGTGCATATATCTTTGAAGGCGCCACGACATATTGAGAGAGTGGCTAGTGAAACATATGGGATCTTGATCTTCATAAATAGGGGTATTGAGTACAAAAACAGGCAAGTTATGCTAAACCTTTATAAAGCCCTGGTTTGGCTGCAACTAGAATATTGCACCCAATTCTGGGAAGGAGGTCAGGGCCCTTAAGATGTTGCAGAGGAGATTTACCAGAATGGTTCTAGGGATGCGAGATTTTAACCTACCAGGTTAGGTTGAAGAAGCTGGTATTCTTCTCCTTGGAGCAAAGGAGATTGAGGGGAGATTTGATTAAGGTGTACAGGATTATGAGAGATCTGGATAAGTCTGCAAGGAAAAACTTCCCCTTTGCTGATGGCACAAGGTCTAGGAGACACAGATTTAAGGTTTTGGACAAGAGATGTGGGAAAAATGTGAGGAAGAACTTTTTTATACAGTGAGTGGTAAATGATCTGGAACTTGCTGTCAATGAGGGTGGTGAAAGTGGAAACAATGATTTCAAAAGGAAATTAAATGGGCATTTGAAGGAAATAAACCTGCAAGACTGCAGGGAAAGAGCGGGGAATGGGACTGACTTGATTGCTCCACAGAGAGCCAACATAGACTCGATGGGCCAAAAGGCCACCTTCTATACTGTAAATGATTGACCCTAGAGGTTGCAGCCTGCAACTAGCATGACATCAGGATTTGTTTGCATAGGGAAATCTCATTTCTATCTGATTGCAAAGGCATATTCAATAGCAAATATTGATGTAAAAAGTGCGATCAAAAATCGTGATGGAGTGGAATTTGTGGATAAAAAATGCTTATGTAAACGGACTCTTAATATATTTTACATATTTTTATGTACAGTTACCTGTATGGACTATTACTGATTAATATGTATATATTTGCTAGAAGCATGTAGGGCAAGTTATAAGTTGTGTGTAAGAAGGCAGAGAACTCTTCAAGCAACACTTGCAGCTTGGATGGGTTATTGATATTGTTCAAAGCCATCCACCAGTTTCTGACTTACGCTGGCACCAAGGCTGCCTTTGCTTTTTGCAGATAATTAAAATTCCAATTGAAGGCAATAGTTTAGAATCCAAGAGTTGAGAGGTAAAGCAGCAAGTCCTGCTGAAGCACTGGAGTTCATACAAACTTTAATTTGTGTCAATGCCAGGTCTTGTCTCTAAACATCCCAGGGATTTAAAGGAGGCAGGTAAGAACATTGTAGATGGATAAATTATAATCTTCCTAAATTCTCTTGATTCAGGAACTGTGTCTTTAGACTGGAAAATTGTGTGTTATGCTGCTATTTAAGAAAAGTGAGCAGGGGTGGTGGGGAACCATGGAATTGTAGACCAATTAATCTGTTGTAGGGAAATTATTGAAATCTGTAATTAAGCATAGGGTGACTGAACATCTTGAAAATTTTCAATTGATCATAGAAAGCCAGCATGGATTTATAAAGGATAGGTCATGCCTGATGAACGTGATTGAATTTTTTGAAGAGGTGTCTAAAGTAGTAGATGGGGGAATGCCTATGGATATTATTTATATCGATTTCCAGGAGTTATTTGATCAAGTCCTGAATAAGAGATTGTTAGCTAACGTTGAAACCCATGGAATTGAAGGCAAACAATTGACCTGGTTAGAAAATTGGCTGAGTGAAGGAGACAGAGTAGGGATAATTGCAGGTACTCTAATTGGCAGGATCTGACTAGTGGTGTCCCACAGGGATCTATGTTGGAGCCTCAACTATTCACTGTATTCATTAATGAGTTAGCTGATGGTTTAGAAAGCCACAAATCCAAATTTGCCAATGACACAGACACAGGTGGCATAGTAAGCAGTGGAGATGGAAGCATAACATTGAAAAGTGATAGTAATAGGCAAGTGGCTGGGAAAAACTGTGGCAAATGAATTAAATGCTGACCTTTATATAAAGAAAACTAGAATACAAAGGGCTAGAAGCCATGCTTCAGCTATTCAAAGCCCTGGTTAGGCCACACCTTGAGTAGTTTTGGGCACCACACCTCAGCAATGATACATTGGCCTTGGAGGGAATGTAGCTTAAATTTACCAGATTGATACCTCGACTCCAAGGATCAAATAATGAGGAGAAATTACACAAACTAGGTTTGTATCCTCTGGAATTTAGAAGGTTAAGGGGCAATTTGATGGGAGTTCTCAAAATAAACAGTAAAGGGGACAAGTAGGGTTGATCTGGAGAAACTATTTCCACTGGTTGAGGACTCTAGGACCAGGGGGCTTACCTGTAGTTTAAAAATGAGAGCCAGGCCTTTCAGGAGTAAACTCTTCTACATACAAAGTTTGATAGAAGTTCAGAACTGGTTTCTGCAAACAGCAATCAATGCTGAATCAATTGTTAATTTGAGATCTGAGATTGATAGATTTTTGTTTACTAAATGTGTTATGGAATTGGGGAAAAGATAAGTAAATGGAGTTAGGTTGCATGCAGATGTGCCTTGGTCTTACTGGATGGAGGAACAGGCTTGAGGGACTGAGTGATCTCTCTTATTCCTATGCTCCTGTGTAATTGTGCCCATTTAGTTGGTCCACTTATTTATTGGCATTGCTAGCTAGAGCGATGGACTGTTAACAGGAGGAATGCAGACATGGCTGACCATATGTTCTGATTATTCAGTGACCTTATTGCATTCCCAGTCAATTCCTGTAACTTGAGTGCAATATTTTATCAATTGTGACCTTGCCAAATAGGGTCAGCATTTAATTTAGTACTCCCAATGGCTCCAATCAATTTGTAGTACTCTATTGACAGTTCAGTGAGCTCTCCATTGACAAGAGTCTCATTGTGGCTGCCTGGAGTAGAATATAGTCAGTCTTGTTAAATTCATAAGGGAGCTTTTCTTTGCATTGAAGGTTTGCTTTTTCTTTTTGAAGAAATAATTCCATTTCATCCTATCCCTCTTTGCTCTTAGTTCTTTCTATGGCACGTTCTACCTCTCATGGAGGAAGGTAACTCCCTCTGAATCTCCCCATAACAGGGAAGTGCCTGCTTCTTTCAAATTAAGCTGTGATGGCACAGCAAGATGACAATGGTGAAACAGGTTCAGAAGTGATGCTAGGAGTCATAGTCATTATGGCACAGGACGAGGCTATTCGACCCATCAAGTCAGTATCACCTCTCTGTAGAGCAATCCACTCAGTCCTATTCCCTTGTTCTATCCATGTAGTCCTGCAAGTTTATTTCTGAGCAGGTGCTTAGTAGTTCAAAACTTGAATCTTGCAGAAAAGAGAGACAAGTTTCCAAAGCTTTTTGTCTTGTACTCATCAGGACAAACATAAGGACGTCAAATTTCAGACAGTCACAACAGTTTATACTACAGGCGAAGAGGGTGCTGATTGGTTGGTTGACTGAGGCATTGCCATGGAGAAAGCAATGAACTATAGGCTCCCCAAGCCTCCAGGTAATTCAAAAATGGCACAAGGCTTGAACATATTCCTTTTGAATGAGTCCCTGCGTATAAATGTATGTCGCCTCTAGCAAGCGTAAATGAACTATGTTATGAGCTTGACAGGTTAGCGCACTCGGGATTGTTCAGCAGGTGCTGCCCAATTGCAGAATCCCATCTAAGGGTAGATGTTTTGTTTTGGGTTTGCAAGTGCGGGCTGGTTGAATACGGTATTCTGCCTATTACGAACAAGGGAAGGAATATGCTGTTTGATTCGATCAGCCAATCATTGGGGCGTACATACCTGGCAGTGTATCAGCACTGAAATACATACACAACGTTGCTGAATAGTGTGGTAGGCAGAATGTCTTTTTGGACCGAAGCAGCATCCTGCCAGTGGAAAATATAATTTGCGATATTGTTCAAATATCAAGAAAGAGGGGGCATAAATGGCCTGGCTCTAATTTTATAATTAGGAAAATCAAAAAGCACATTTGCACACAAAGGGTAGTGGAAATCTGAAACTTTCTTTGCCCCTGCAAAGTGCTGTGGATGCTGCAGGTCAGTTGGAACTTTCGACACTGAGGTCAATAGATTTTTGTTAGGTAGGGGTATCTAGGGTTTTGGATCAAATCCAGGTGAATGGAGTTGATCCAGCTGAATGTTGGAGCAGGCTGGTCAGGTCTCCTCCTGTTCCTATGTTTGTTAGCACAACGTGGGATCTAAAACAAAAATAAAAATACCTGGAAAAACTCAGCAGGTCTGGCAGCATCTGCGGAGAGGAACATAGTTAACGTTTCGAGTACGTATGACTCTTCAACAGAACTAAGGAAAAATAGAAAAGAGGTGAAATGTAAGCTGGTTTAAGGGGGGGGGTGGGACAAGTAGAGCTGGATAGAGGGCCAGTGATAGGTGGAGATAGCCAAAAGATGTCATAGACAAAAGGACAAAGAGGTGTTGAAGGTGGTGATATTATCTAAGGGATGTGCTAATTAAGGGTAGAAAGCAGGACAAGCAAGGTACAGATAGCCCTAGTGGGGGTGGGGTGAAGGGAAGGGATTGAAATAGGCTAAATGGTAGAGATAAAACAATGGATGGAAATACATTTAAAAATAATGGAAATAGGTGGGAAAAGAAAAATCTATATAAATTATTGGGGAAAAGGGAGGGGGGGGGATCGGAAAGGGGGTGGGGATGGAGGAGAGAGTTCATGATCTAAAATTGTTGAACTCAATATTCAGTCCGGAAGGCTGTAAAGTGCCTAGTCGGAAGATGAGGTGCTGTTCCTCCAGTTTGCGTTGAGCTTCACTGGAACAATGCAGCAGGCCAAGGACGGACATGTGGGCATGAGAGCAGGGTGGAGTGTTGAAATGGCAAGCGACAGGGAGTTCTGGGTCATGCTTGCGGACAGACTGAAGGTGTTCCGCAAAGCGGTCACCCAGTTTGCGTTTGGTCTCTCCAATGTAGAGGAAACCGCATTGGAAGCAACGAATGCAGTAGACTAAATTGAAGGAAGTGCAAGTGAAATGCTGCTTCACTTGAAAGGAGTGTTTGGGCCCTTGGACGGTGAGGAGAGCGGAAGTAAAGGGGCAGGTGTTGCACCTTCTGCGGTTGCATGGGAAGGTGCCGTGGGAGGGGGTTGAGGTGTAGGGGGTGATGGAGGAGTGGACCAGGGTGTCCCAGAGGGAACGATCCCTGCTGAATGCCGCCAGGCGGGGTGAAGGGAAGATGTGTTTGGTGGTGGCATCATGCTGGAGTTGGTGGAAATGGCAGAGAATGATCCTTTGAATGCGGAGGCTGGTGGGGTGATAAGTGAGGACAAGGGGGACCCTATCGTTGTTCTGGGAGGGAGAGGAAGGTGTGAGGGCGGATGCGCGGGAGATGGGCCGTACACGCTTGAGGGCCCTGTCAACCACCCTGGGTGGAAAACCTCGGTTAAGGAAGACATGTCAGAGGAACTGTTTTTGAAAGTGGCATCATCAGAACAGATGCGACAGAGGCGAAGGAACTGAGAGATGTGGGATCTGAAAGGTGGGAAAGGGAGAATGGTTCACAATACATGACTGCATTTCAGCCAGTTGCATTCACGAGTGTATACGAACACCACAACTAAAATGAATGTGTTTGAATATCCATGTGTTTTAATAGCAAAACTATTAGGTCTGTATTTGTCACAATCCAGGACACTGTGCCTGATTCCACACACTTCTTTTGTTGATGCAGGTTTTGTGAATGATAAGCTCCTCAGCAACTACCTCCACCATGCCTTCCCCAGCTCTGAGAACGCACAACTGGCTGCTACATCCAGGTACTCCCTGTTTAATAAAGTGCATCTATCAACTCTTGCATCGGAACATAGGTTTCACCTACATCAGCTGACACACTGAGGTGTGTATACATACAGTGCCACCTACACTTATGGCCACTTCTCATGTGGCTCCATTTTTCATTCCCAAGTTGCTGACTGTTGAAGGCAGTGTAAAATGTCTTCTGAACTGGTGACTGCGTGCTCTGTAATACAGCCGTTTTTGTATTGTGCTCCACGATATCCCAGCTTTATGTTATTGTAAGGATCAGGAAAGCTGATTATAGTGTAGGTGCTGGAATGCAGTCGGGCAATAAAATGGGTGAGTACGTGCAGTCATTCATTCACTAAGTTAAGATATTTAGGCATCATAATGAACACTAGATAGCTTTATGTAATAGCAATAATGCTTCTGCAGTTTATTAATTAAGTTGGTCATCCTTGATCAACGGAACAGATTTCAGGGGCGTTTTGTGGTGAAAATATTAAAACAGTGAAGCAATTAATTGAGACAGCTGAGATCTGCAGTGACAGCTGCAAAAGCACTATCAAAGATGTTAGAAACCATTTGATGTGGTACATCAATTGACCTCCTTTTCTCTAGGTTGTGGGCGGGAACAGTTGGCCGGGGTTCTTGTACATGTTTGTTTTCCAGGCGGGTGTGCGCATGGATTGCAAGTGAGAACAAGAACGGGTTTGGCAGTGCTTGAAACGCCAGGCCATATACTGTCTCGGCTTGTATGTGGAGTATGGTCACTTGGGTAACATGCTGGAAGGTGATTGGCACCTGTCAACTGTACCCCAGTGTGAGTCAGCGCAAAGAGAGGAGTGCAAACAACATGGCCTCATCTCAGGAGTCAAATTAAATTGTAGCCTAAGTAGAGGCAGAATTGTTACAATTTAGCTTGGGGAAGAAACGTGACTTTAAGTGGCTGTGAGCGCTTGGTGTGAGTTTATTTCTGAATGTTACATGCCATTCAGTATGTCATGATACAAATGTGAAGCCAACGTTCCCTAAATCTGTCACTATAGTTGCAAACAGCCTGTTCCTGTCTGTGAGATATAAAGACTGGGTGACAGGATGTATAAGCTTCTGTTACTCAGTGTACTTGTGCATTTTGTGATTTCTTCAGAGAGTGGATCTGTGTGTGCTTGCCTTCAAGGATTGCAAAGTGCTGGGTGGCAGACAGGGTGTAATGGCACCTCTCCCCTGCGTTCCCCCCCCCCTCTTTCTCCATGTAGCTGCATCTAATCTTGCATGATTCAACAGTCACTAATAATAGCTTGGCAGTGCAACTGGCTGACACAGCTCAGTTTACACAGCCCTGGTGGTGCAGATGTGTGCCAGAAAGATTGCATACTCATTCCTTACCTTGTTTTAACTGTGCAGTCAAGTTGAGGTTGACCGTAATAGAGGTCACCATACAGAATCATCTCGACTAGAAATCAAGAGATCAACTAAACAATGTTAAACTATGTTCAACTAATGCCTTTTTTACTACTCCTGCAGTAGTGGAGGTGACTAAGGCATCTCCTGTAGCATTGCGTACATACCAAAACCAATACCCATCCCTTTTAACCGCTATTTTCTGTTCCCCGATTAGTTCTTTTTCTCTTGTTTGTTCTCCATCTCTGTTGCTGGTTGTGCTTGCTGACCTACATTGGCTCCTGGACTGGCAATGCTTTGTTATTAAAATTTTCATCTTGTGTTCAAATCCCTGTATGGCCTGCCCCCTCCATTCCTCTGTAGCCTCCTCTATCCCTAAAACCCTCCGAGATCCCTGAGCCCCACCAATTCTGGCCTTCGGCGCATCCCCAGTTTTAATTGCTGCACCATTGGTAGCCGTACCTTCAGCTGACCTGGCCTTAAGTTCTGAATTACGTCACTAAACGCCTCCACCCCTGTTTCTCCTCCTTTCAGATGCGCCTCAAAACCAACCTCTGATAAAACTTATGGTCATCTTTCCTAATATTGTATACATAGCCTGGTGTCAGATTGTCTGATAATGCTCATGTGAAGTGCTTTGGGACGTTTTACTAAGGTAAAAGCACCACGTAAATGCAAGTCATTGTCTCCATTGTCTCTGTGGCTCATGCAAATATTCTATCACTTTCAAAAGCCCAGGAGCAGCAAGGTGAGAACTGAAATGTACCAGGCTGGAGAGAGATACTGGCGCTGTGGGGGATGGGACTGGCCTGGTGATCTAGTACCATGATAAAAAGAATGTCAGGGAGTCAGGTAGAGTTGGACTGGGGATTAGGGTGCAGAGAAAGTTGGGATGTGGAGTCTAGCATTGATGTGTAAGAGGGAATAGGGGACTGGAAGTAATAGCAGGGTTGGATATTGTAGCATTAGATTAAGGAGGGGAGTGCACCATGTGGATGATGGTCTGATGGTGTTTGGGGGCTAGATGCCAAAGGGCGAACGTGGGGGCAGTGGAGTCTGGGAATGCTGAAGAAAATGTGCAGTTTAAATCAATCTATGAGTAAGTATAAATCATCAATTTGCTCAACATCAGTTTTGATTAAGTGCTGGGAAATAAGAGTCAACTGATGAATGGAAGCAGCATAGCGAATTGTGATAGCAAAGGAGTGGTACAGGGGCACTGAAGGGCTGGAGTAGAGATGTTGGGAGTGGGTCTGGCTGGATGGAAAGGGTGTGAAGCAATGCATTAGAGTTACGGTTACAGGACTGCCCCTCTTTGTTTTATGTTACCAGAACGTAATGTTTTTAAGTCGAGCACCAGGCTATAGAAATACCAGATGTTTGCGTCAGGTTGACACAGGCAGCTTGAGCACTGGTCTGAAGGCGCACATTTGCAGTGAGGTCCCATGTGTTTTGGGGCTGAAGAAACAATGCTGAGCAAAAGTACAACTGAAGATCAGGAGCTCCAGGACATGAATCAACACAAAGCCCAGGTTTCTGAGAGACAAAACAGGCCTCTTGATATCCACGACACTCCAGAGGTGGACCAATGGAAGCATGAACGCCAGGCTGGAGGGAAGACCATAGAAAAGCTACAGCACAGAAAGAGACCATTCAGCCCATCGTGTCTGCCGGCTGAAAAAGAAAAACATTTAAATAAAACTAGCAGCCCATTTTAATCACCTCTTCCAGCACCTGGTCTGTAGCCTTGAAGGTTACAGCACTTCAGATGCAGATCTGAGTGCTTTTTAAATGTGTTGAGGGTTTCTGCCACCACCAAACCAGGTAGCGAATTCCAAATACCCACAACCCCCTGGGTGAAGAAGTTTTTCCTTATGTCCCCTCTAACCCTGTTACCCATCACCTTAAATCTACGCCCTCTGGTTATTGACATCTCTGCTAGGGGAAGCAGGGCATCCCTGTCCACTCTACCTAGCCTCCTGATAACCTTGTACAGCTCAATTAGGTTACCTCTCAACCTCCCCAGTTCCAAAGAAAACCACTCACGCCTATCCAATCTTTCCTCATAGCTGCAATTTTCAAGCCCTGGCTCCCCTCCTTAATCTAATGCTACAATATCCAACATTCTTGTAAATCTCCTCTATACTCTATCCAGAGCAATTATGTCCTTCCTGTAATGTAGTGACCAGAACTGTATATAAAATTTCAGTTGTAGCCTAACCAGCAGTACAGTACAGAACTTTAGATATACAGTTCCATCATTACATCCCTGGTTTTGTATTCTGTACCTCGTCCAATAAAGGAAAGCATTCCGTGTGCTTTCTTTACCACCTATCCACCTGTCCTGCCACCTCCACACCAAGGTCCCTCACTTCCTCTACCCCTCTCAATATCCTCCCATTTATTGAGTACTCCATTGCTTTGTTTGCGCTCCCCAAAAGCATTATTTCACACTTCTCTGGATTGAATTCCATCTGCCACTTTTCCGCCAACTCAACCAAACCATTGATATAATTCTGGAGACAAAAGCTTTTCACTATCAACCACATGGCCAATTTTTCTGTCATCTGCAAATTTCCCAGTCATGCCATCCACAGTTAGGTCCAAATCAATATATACAAGAAACAGCAAGAGACCCAACACTGAGCCTTGTGGAACACCACTAGAAACCATTTTTCATTTGCAAAAATGTCCATCAGCCATTACCCTTTGTTTCCTGTCGCGAAGCCAATTTTGAATCCAACTCACCACATTCCCGTTACCCATGGGCTTTTACTTTTCTGATTAGTCTGTCCTGTGGGACCTTGTCATATGCTTTAGTAAAATTCATGTAGATAGCATCCACTGCACTACCCTCATCAATCCTGCTTGTTACTTCCTCAAAAAATTCGATTAAACTAGTAAGTTCACTTAACAATACATGCTGACTATCGCTGATTAATCTGTTCCTTTCTAAGTGACAGTTTATCCTGTGTCTCAGAATTGATTCTGATAACATGCTCACCACCGAAGTCATACTGAGTGGCCTATAATTATTTGGTCTGTCCCTTGCACCCATTTTAAATAATGGTGCAACGTTCGCAGACCTCCAATACTCTGGTACCTCACCTGTATCTAGTGAGGATTAGAAAATGATTGTCAGAGCATCCGCCATTTCCTCCCTGGCTTCCCTTAACAGCCTGGGATACAATCCATCTGGCCCTGGTGAGCTATCCACCTTCAAGGATGTCAGTCCCTCCAGGGCATCCTCTTTCATTATGTTTATTGTATCTAATATTTCACAGTCGTCCTCTTTAACTAGAATATCTGCACCATTCCTTTCCTTAGTGAAGACGGAGACAAAGCACTCATTGAGAGCCCTGTCCACATCTTCAGCATCAGAACGCAAGTTACTATGTGCATCCCTGATAGGCCCTACCCTTTCCTTAGTTATTCTCTTGCTCTTAATGTACTGATAAAACATCTTTGGGTTTTCTTTCCATGTCCAAATGCAGCGAGACCTGGACAGTATTCAGGCTTGGGCTGAAGAGTGGCAAGTAACTTTCGCACCACACAAGTGCCAGGCAATGACCATCTCCAACAAGAGAGAATCTAACCATCGCCCCTGGACGTTCAATGGCATTAACACCACTGAATTCCCCACTATCAACATCCTGGGGGTTACCATTGACCAAAAACTGAAGTGGACTAGCCATATAAATACTGTGGCTACAAGAGCAGATCAGAGGCTGGGAATCCTGTGATGAGTAACTCACCACCTGACCACCCCCAAAACCTGTCCACAAGGCACAAGTCAGGAGTGTGATGGAATACTCCCCACTTCCCTGGATGAGTGCAGCTCCCACAACACTCAAGAAACTCGACACCATCCAGGACAAAACAGCCCACTTGATTGGCACCACATCCACAAACATTCACTCCCTCCACAACCAACCAGTGGCAGCAGTGTGTACCATCTACAAGATGCACTGCAGGAATTCACCAAGGCTGGTTAGACAGCACCTTCCAAACCCACGACCACTACCATCTAGAAGGACAAGGGCAGCAGATGCATGGGAATACCACCACCTGGAAGTTCACCTCCCAAGTCACTCACCATCCTGACTTGGAAATATATCGCCGTTCCTCTACTGTTGCTGGGTCAAAATCCTGGAATTCGCTTCTTAGCAGCAGTGTAGGTGTACCTACACCACATGGACTGCAGTGGTTCAAGAAGGCAGCTCACCACCACCTTCTTGAGGGCAACTAGGGATGGGCAATAAATGCTGGCCCAGCCAGCGAAGCTCGCATCCAGTGAATGAATTTTTAAAAAACCTGCCAATATTTCTCCAAATACTCTCTGCTTTCCTAATTACCTTTTTACTTCACCCCTGCACTGTCTACACTCCTCTAGGCTTTCTATAGTATTAAGTTTTTTGTGACAGTCATAAGCTTTCTTTTTCTGCTTTATCTAACCTATACTCCTAGGTAACCAGTTGGCTCTAGATTTGGCAGTGTCACCCTTTTTCTTTGTGGGGACATGTATACACTGTGCCTGTATAATCTCGCTTTTGAATGCCTCACACTGTTCTGTCACTGATTTCCCTTCAAGTAGTTGTAACCAGTCCACTTTCGCCAGGTCACCTCTCAGCTTTGTAAAATTTGTCTTTCCCCAATTTAGAACTTTTAATTCAGTTCTATCTTTATCCTTTTCCATAGTTATATTAAATCTAACTGTATTGCTTAAAAAAAAGATGCCTAAGCTTTTTGACTTTCACTCATCAGGGCACTTGCAAGAATGCCAATATAAGGGGGAGAACAACAATTTATACTGTAAATGAAGAGAGTGCTGTTGGTTGGCAAATGGTGTAGCCATGGAGAATGCACCACTGATGGTGACTGACAGTTAACTGACCAGTATTATTTGAAATTTAAACCAGGCTACTTGACCCTGATTGGTCAAGGCATAGTCTTGAAGAATAAGTCAGTGAATAGCTGTCACTTATTTGTTTAGCTGAAACAGGTGCAGTGTGTGTTCATGTTCTTGTTATCTGCAAAGAACAGGGCCCTGTGTATTAACTTATGTAGCTTCCAGTACACGCAAATGCTTCAAATTGCGAGCATGACTGACAATCCTAAATTGGTTGGCAATGTAATTCTTAGCACACTGAGGATTATTTAGCAAATATTGCCCAATTGTAGAATCACATCTAATGTTGAACATTGGGTTTTGAGTTTTGCAAGCACAGGCTGGTTGGGCAACCTTGTAAATAGGGCCCGAGCCATTTGCTCACCTTGCAAGTTTGATGCTGAAATAGGGGCATCAAAGGCATCCTGCAGGATAATGGCTACCCTGATCATATCATTTGCACTGTATATCACGCAAATGGACAGGGCCTAAGGCCGTCACTTTCGGCGCTGAAAAGTGCTCAGTCTACCTCGGGTTACCCTGAAAGGGCAAAGTATCTCAAAAATTTGAGCAGCAGGTGTTTCACGCTGCTACTATGCAGTAGCAACATGAGTGTTATTCGCCACTGACAGGATGCTGCTGTCAAGCCTAAAGGACGTTCTGCCTATCGCACAAACAAGTAATGTGGTATATGAATTTCATTGCTAGTATGATGTTAGATATGTAGGCCGTACGTCCCAAAGACTAGAGGATCATATTAAACAGCATGCCCCAGCCACTGTTGCAACGGACAGGGTACAGACCGTGCCCAACCAGCCCGTGTGTGAAAAAATTCAAAATACAGTGTCTGACTTTCAATGTGATTCTGTAATTGGGCAATATTTGCTAAATAATCCTCAGTGTGCTAAGAATTACGCTGACAACCGATTTAAGATGGTCAGTCGGGCTCTCAATGTGGCGCATTTGCATGTACTGGAAGCTACATATATTAATTCACAGGGCACCGTTCTTTGCAGACAGAAAGAACGTGTACGCACGTTTTTCCTGTTTCAGCTAAACAAAATAAGTGACAGCCATTCGCTGACTCATTCCTCAGGGCAATGCCTTGATCAATCAGGGCCAAGCCTGGTTTAAATTTCAAATAATGCTTGGCAGTTAACTGTCAGTCTAAATCATTGATGCATTTTCCATGGCAACGCCACTTGCCAACCAATCAGCACTCTCTTCACATACAGTATGAATTGTTTTCTTCCCCTTATACTGGTGCCCTGATGAGTGCAAGACGAAAAGCTTAGACATGTCTCTCTTTTCAGCAATACACAAGTTCTTTATACCAAAAGACTAATTAACATAATGTAAGGAACCACTATAAACAGACATTTCAAATAAAATATGTATTGTTACTACGAGACTAATCCAAAAAGTCTTAACTTTTTAGAAGATGCTTTCTTGCAGAAGCTATTCCTGTATTGGAAGCATTGGGCTCAGTTTGGAGTATTTGATTACAGCTTGAGTTATAATTTCTTGACCTTTGCTTGATTTTCACTTGCTCCCTATCCTGTTTCTTCACTGTATATTCCAGAATTTTATACACCCTTTCTCATTCCCTAATGCTTTGTGACTTTATCATCCCCGTTGGTTTTCATCTGCAGTTTTGCTCCTGATTTATTTCTGGGATATACTTTCCCTGCAGTGCTTGAAAAGAGAAGACTGAGAGGTGACTTGATAAGGTTATGAAAGGATTTGACAGGATTTGATAGGGTAAATATAGAGTATATATTTATAGATATGGATTTCCACTGTGGGAGCCTAAAGCTAGAGGTCATAAATATAAGATAGTCACTAATGTATCCAATAAGGAATTCAAGAGAGACTTTACTCAAAGAGAGGGTAAGAGAGTGGAACTTGCTATCTCAAGGTGAATAGCATAGATGCATTTAAGGGAAAGATAGGTAAGCACATAAGAGAGAAAGGGATACATGGATAGGCTGATGGGTTAGATAGTTATAATTGAGGTTTATAAGATTATGTTGTTTTGGAAACGTAGCTTTAAATTTAGGGTAAATGAAGTGGATCATGTGACCTGTTCTGAAGTCTGCCTGACAGTAAGCCTGGGTGGTTTGACTGTTAGAGATTAAAGCATGGCTTAGATTGTTTTACTGGGAAGAAGTTGCAAGGTAGTTATGCTTAGAGATGGTGGCAACAGATTCTGAGTTTACAGTGAGTGAACTGTGAGTCTCCAAAGTCCCAGGAAGGTGTTGAGAATGTCGAGTTGTAAACAGTTGTGCTTTAAACTGTCCATTCACTTCAAAGCTGAAAGGGAGTTGAGGTCAAGGATGGCTAATTAGCATTTCCACCTCGATACAAAACTTGTGTTCCACGTTGCTATGGGAAAGAGGGCAGAAGACGACATATTTGAGATCATGTTACAGGCTTGCCTACAAATTAGTGAATATCACAGACAGCAGCAGCTCTGTGCAGTCAGCAGAGAGTGTGATGAGCAGGATGGGAGGAGTGCGCGATTTATGAAGCCCCACTATTCCGTAGGCTGTACCATAATTTAAATGTTTAATTTTCCCACTGAAATGGCCTCTATACCTCTAGTACCCAGAAGAAAAGAGACTCTGACCAGGCTTCTTTCAAAAAACTCAATGATTAATTTATTTTAAAACAAAACTTCTTTTAACAAGTTGCAAGTACTGCTTAACAAACAATTGTAATCGGGAAGTGTAACTATCTCTTCCTAAAGAATTCCCCCAGCGCGCGCGCGCGCGCACACACACACACACACACAGACAGACAAACAAAGGACAAACAGAGTCCCTCTGCAGAGTTGGGCTTTGGAGGATGGGCACTATGAAATAAAGGATAAAGTCTGCAGGGTCTCGATGCTGTCAACCTGGAGTTCTCTCGTGTGCGGATGGGCTGCTGGTCCTGGTGGATAACTGGACGTTCTTACCATTGGTCACAGCTTTGCAGATTCAAATGCGGACGAGTTACACTCAGGTTGATAGCCACACACAATTTTAGGCAAGGTAGAGAGAGGGAGCCAGTCAAGGTAGCCGCCTTTCCTCAGTTTGGTCCCTAACAAAACTGCCTTCAAAACAACCAGGTTCACAACTTAAGTTTTTTTTTTCCCTCCTCCCATGTGTTTGCCTTTTGTCTCCCATCTTTTTATTAATTAAATTACTTTGCAGTTCAACATAAATGAACAACTCCTTCTCAAGTACCATTTCGGTCAGGTGATTTCTTGAAAGAGGCCTGCTTGCTGACCGTTCCAAGGTGAATTTATGATCATCTTTAAAAAAAAAAATTCAAGGTTAGCATCCACATGTCCAAATCATGCCACGTCCTTCCATTTTGCAAAAGAAAATGTTAGTCTTGAGAGAGAGAATTTTAACATGCCTCTGCCCTTAAGAGATGAAATACCATTTCTAAATGTGTTTCATCACAGAGTATACAGAAAAAGATATGTATAACATATAAACAGAATTCAAACATGCATTCACTCCTTATATACAATCTGCTCAGTTTTCTGACTTTCTTGCTTTCCAGCCAATTATAAACGATTTACATTCTTAATAACGCATCAGCAACAAAATTATCTTTTCCAGTAATACGAACAATCTTCAAGTTTTAAAGTTGTATTAGCAAGCTCCATCAGAACAGTTGGTCATTCTGAGTCTTAAATTTTTCCACAAAGACCAAAGGGTCATGGTCACTATATACCAATGTTTCTTTACAGCCATGACAGAATGCTTAAGAGCTAGTAACAATCCAGGGTTTCCTTTCCTACTGTAGAGTATCTCTTTTGATGCCGATTTAATTTTTTTTTAGAAAAATATCCCACTGGCTTCTCTATGCCTGATTCATCATCTTGCTATAAGACTGCACCCGCCCCCAGGTCACTAGCATCAATTGCCAGCTTGAAGGCTTTAGCAAAATTAGGGGCATCTAATACTGGTTCATTGGTTAGAATTGCCTTCAGCTTCTCAAAGTTTAACTGGTACTCTCTTGACCATACCACCTTTGCTTTCTTTTGCAATAAATCCGTTAGTGGAACCGCTATTGTGCTGAAGTTTGGCACAAATTTATGATAGAAACCTCACATCCCTAAAAAATCTCATGATTTCCCATTTGGTTTTAGGGACAGGGAATTCCATCAAAGCTTGTACCTTTGCTGTCCTTGGCAAGGCTTGTCCCTGCCCTACGATATGCCCTAAGTAAGTTACTTGCACTTTCGCGAACTCACTTTTGACAAGGTTTATTACTAGATCTGCCAACAAGGCTTCCAGTTGTTTTAAATGGTCTTTCCATGTGTTGTTATAAACCAATACGTCATCCAAGTAAACCACACAGTTAGGAACATTAATGAACACCTGATTCATTAGCCTTTGGAAAGTGGCTGGAGCATTTTTTAATCCAAATGGCATTACTCAACATTGGTATAGCCCATTTGGTGTGACAAAAGCCGATATCTTCTTAGCTCACGATGTTAAAGGTACTTGCCAGTATCTATGTTAGTAAGGAATGTGACACTGCCAACTCTGTCAATACAACCTTCTAGGCAAGGGATTGGGTAGGAATCCGTTTTTGTTACCGCATTAATCTTTCTGTAATCCTATGTAGAATCTGGTTGACTCACCAGGTTTAGGCACTAACACTACTGGAGAAAACCAACTGCTTTGACTAGGCTCTATTGGGTGATTTTCTAACTTATACTGAATTTCTGCTGTCGCTTCTGCTTGTTTCTCTGGACTTAACCAATGAGGATATTGCTTTATAGGAGAAAATTCCCCTACATCCACATCATGTGTGGCTAAAGTCGTAGACCCTTGTTTATCCCTACAGATCCCTTTAAATTCTGGAAGTAACTGCACTAGATCCTCTCGTTGTCCTACCTCTTAAGTATGAAAATATGGTATCTAACTTTCTAATATTTGTGTCAGCTAACGTTATAGCAGGAGGATCAATTTGTGAACTGTCTGTGTCTCCTTCTACCTTACTTTCACGGTCTCTTTCATCCTCCACTATGCTTACAACCTGCCATATTTGCTCTCTTCCATCTTCCTCCCTACAATGGTATCGTTTTAACGTATTGATATGACACAGCCGATTCTTTTTCCTACGATCTGATGTACTTATCAAATAATTTACTTTACTAACCCTCTCAATTACCTTGTATGGACCACTGAACCGTGCTTTCAGAGGTTCCCCTTGTAATGGCAGTAGTACTAACACTTCAACTCCTGGATGTAATGTTCGGGTCGCAGCTTGCTTATCTGCCCATTCTTTCATCTTTGTTTGAGAAACGTTAAGATATCCTTGAGGCACTTTGCAGGCTCCTGTGAGCTGTTCCTGGAACACAGACACATAATCTAACATAGCGGATTCATCCTTCGCTCCTAAAAAAAGCTTTTCTTTGATTAATTTCAGAGAACCTCTTATCTCATGTCTGTAAATTAATTAAAAAGGGCTAAAATCAGTCGATTCATTTGGTGAATCTCGAGTAGCAAATAAAAGAAAATCCAGTCCTTTGTCCCAATCATGGGGATATTCATGACAATATACTTTAAACATTGTTTTAAGTGTTTGATGGTACTTCTCTAAAGCTCCCTGTATTTGTGGATGATATGTTGTGGACTTTAACTATTTTATACCCAAACTACTCATTATGTTTTGAAAATTTTTAGACAAAATTGGAACCTTGATCTGACTGGATTTCTACTGTAATCTATATTGAGTAAATATTGGGTTAACTTCTCTACCATTACTTTAGACGTGATGGTCCTTAAAGGGATGACCTCTGGAAATCGAGCTGTCATATCCATAATAGTAAGGATATACCTGTGTCCTGCTTTTGTTTTTGGTAATGGTCCCACACAGTCCACTAACACCCTACTGAAAGGTTCCTCAAAACCTGGATTAGGAATTAAGGGTGCCGGTTTGATTGCTGTTATGGTTTTCTTAACACCTGGCACGTAATGCACATTTTACAAAACTGCACCACGTCTCTATGAAGACCTGGCCAGTAAAACTGCCGGTTTATCTGCGCTTGAGATTTCTGTATCCCTACACATCTTGCCATAAGAATATCTTGTGCTATCCGTAAAATCTCTTGATATTATTTGGGTGGTAGCACTACCTGATGAACAAGCATCCACTCCTCATCCGCAGGTCTGTGAGGAGGTCTCTACTTGCTCATTAGAATTCCATTTCCAATGTAATAACATTCTGGAACTGTCTTAGTCTCTGCTTCAGTTGGGCTGATTGTGCTATCTTTCTTAACTCTGGATCAACTTGTTGAGCCTCAACTACAGAAGATTGTTAAACATCTTTTTGGATTATCTAAGTCTTTAAAGAAAGTTTCAACCAGCCAGATATCTGCCTGCGGTATCACTTTGACCTTTGATGATGGACTTTGCTTAGCCATTGCCCTGGCCATCACACATGAAGGAAAAATTCCTGGAACCTTTTCCTGTAACTGCTCCGTCTCTTTAACCTCACTTGGGCTTTCTGTAATTCAGGAGGAAGCTACTGCCTTCGCCCCAGCTAAATCATTTCCCAGGAGTAAATCAGTTCTTATCTATGGGTAACTGCTGAACAACCCCTATTGTCACTGTCCCAGACAATATGTCACATTCCAAGTGCACCCGGTACAAAGGTACGCGTATATACTCCCTGCCAATACCATTGACTAAAACTTTGGCTTTTAATGTGCTTTCTGGTGGAAAAGTTAAGCCTTTCCCCAGCAAAAGTGTTTGAATGGCTCCTATATCTCTTCGTATTATAGGTTTAGCTATCTCATTTGAGGGATAAGGGGTTACTTGTCCCCTTGACAAAAATTCTTTAGAACTCTCATGTATCTCATTCACCTCTCCTGAACTCACAGCAGTGTCCACACTTGGTTTCACAGATGCAGTTTACACTACAGCTTGATTTGTACTTTCAGTCAGGGCTCCTTTTCCTGAATCACCCTTACATACCTTGATAAGTCCCATGGATTTCCCATGTAACTTCCAGCAATCAGCACGAACATGTCCCACCTTGTTACAGTGGAAACACTTAGGCCTTCAAATGTCACTTCCACTCTTAGCACCTTCCTTTCTGGCCTGAGGAGGAGTTTCTGGGGTATTCCCCCCGTCCCTTCACTTCCCTGGCTACTTGCCTTCCATTCACCTTCCCATCTATTCTTTTCGGGTTTGTGGAGATGATGGAAAAAGGGTTTAGATTTATGGACCTGCTCATAATTGTCAGTCGCCTCCACTGCCTGTCTAGCTGTTTTAACCCTCTGGTCTTCAACATGGAGTCTAACTACTGGAGAAAGTGAACCTTTAAGTTCCTCCAAGAGAAGTATTTCTTTAAGATCTTCATACATTGTCTCTGCTTTAATGCCCGTATCCTACGATCAAAATTACTTTGCTTTACCCTCTCAAACTCAATGTAGGTCTGCCCAGGCTGTTTCCTTACATTCCAAAATTTCTGCTTGTATGCCTAAGGGACTAACTCATATGCACTAAGAATGGTCTTTTTTACTGCATCATAATCCACCGATACCTCTTCTGAAAGTGAAGCATAAATCTCATGAGCTCTACCCACCAACCTACTCTGTAAGAGCAATGCCCAGGTTTCATTTGGCCACTTAATTTGCTTAGCTACCTTTTCAAATGAAATAAAGAATGCCTCTACATCCCTTTCCTCAAACTTTGGGAGGACATGCACAAATTTAAACATCCCCCTACTAGGCTTTGGGTTGGAGGTTTTTTCAACATCAGAACCTTCCTCAGCATCTGAGGCCTCTTTTTTAAGGTCCAGCCTGTTAAGCTGATATTCCCTTTCTCATTCCTTCTCATTTCTTTGCCTTCCTTTCTTTATCCTTCTCCTTTGCCTGAAATTCCAGTACCAGCTTCCTAAATGCTCTTTCTCTTTCCTTTTCTGCCCTTTCTCTTTTCTTTTCTTTTCCTTTTGCCTACAACCTTTTCAATTCCAATTCTCTTTCTTTTTCTTTTGCCTCTAATTCAAGTTTTTTCAGTTCCTTTTCATGTTATCGTAGCTTCATTCGCAACTGGATGTTACCTAACTCAATTGACTCACCCCCTGGAGAATGTGGCCCCTCTGGTATCGAGTGTGTGAATTATCAAGCCCCACTACTCCGCAGGCTGTACCATTAATTTAAAAGTTTAATTTTCCCACTGAAATGGCCAATTGTGTCTCTATACCTCTAGAACCCAGAAGAAAAGAGACTCTGACCAGGCTTCTTTCAAAAACTCAATGAATAATTTATTTAAAACAAAACTTCTTTTAACAAGTTGCAAGTACTGGTTAGCCCACAATTGTTATCAGGAAGTATAACAATCTATCTCTTCCTAAAGAATTCACCCAGTGCACACACAAACAAAGGATAAGCAGAGTCCCCCTGCAGAGATGGGCTTAGGAGGGTGGGCGTTATAAAATAAAGGATAAAGTCCGCAGGGTCTCGATGCTGTCGACCTGGAGTTCTCTCGTGTGAAGACAGGCCGCTGGTCCCGGTGGATGCCTGGACATTCTCACCACTGGTCTCAGCTTTGCAAGTCCAAATGCAGACTGGTTACACTTGATGAGGATTCTGTGACTACAGGCTGATAGCCACACATGATTTTACACAAGTTAAAGAGAGGGAGCCAGTCAAGGTAACCTTCTTGCCTCAGCTTGGTCTCTAACAAAAGTGCCTTCAAAACAAGCAGGTTCACAACTTAAGTTGTTTTCCTCCCCCATGTGATTGCCTTTTGTCTCCCATCTTTTCATTAATTAAATTGCTTTGCAGTTGAACACAACTAAACAACTCCTTCTGAGGTGTCAGCTGTGGCTCAGTTCATAGCACCCTCGCCTTTGAATCAGAGGGTTGTGGGTTCATGTCCCACTCCCGGAAACCAAGAACTGTGAATGTACTCAAAAAAGAGTTACAATCTGTGACTGTTGATAACTCGAAAGAATTAAACAACTCCTTCTCAAGTACCATATAGGTCAGATGATTTCTTGAAAGAGGCCTGCTTGTTGACAGTTCCAAGTTGAACTTATGACCTTTTAAAAAAAAATCCCAGGTTAGCATTCACATGTCCAAATCATGCCATATCCTTCCATTTTATAGTAAAATACTTCAGTTTTGAGAGATAAGATTCTAACAAGAGAAAAGGCTTCTTGACTTTGTGAACTGCCACAGCCGGATGCAGAAGGGACTTGGTCTCTAGTTGAAGAGAAGCATCCTGTAGCCTTCTACGGATTCCAAAAGATTTGTCATGGTGTGGCCAGGGGGAAGAGAATAATTGAAACAGGCTTTACTGGTGGTGGATTTAAGAAGCCCTCCAAAAACTGAGGAAAGCGCTTTGAGACGGTCACTTGAAGTTACTGCTTGGCAAAATGGGGATAAGGGGAACCCATTGGAAGCTAGAGTAACTGTGGACTGTATGTTGAAAGGACTGTTATTCCTTTGTGAATGCAATGGGTGATGAGCATACAAGGGGAATGTCACTTTCTGTCTACAAAAAGAAAGTAGTGTTCAGTCAATAGTGTTTTTTTAGTCACTTGTTATACTAAAAGTTTTAAAATATCAAATCTTTTTGGGCCATCCAGCTAAACTCTTCATAAGTTATCGGTTTCTATGGAGATTGTAACAAGATGAAGACTGCAGGGAGGAGGCTGATATGAAGCATAGGCCAGTGGGCAGAATGGCCTTTCCTGTGCTGTAGACGCTCCTGCATACTGCAGACCAGAGGTTATTTTGTTGACAAAAAGTCATGTTTCTTCCAGCAACTTTGGCTCTGCTTGGTTCCCACTCCCTAATTAATTTTGCGTCACACTCTACCAATCTCCCTCACCCTGGGGCACATTGTGTCATTGTTACTGTTATTCTTTTCAATTTAGTTTCCTTGTTTGCAATTTCACATCCTATTCCACTTAATAATGTTTGGCACCTCCAGCAGTCAAATCGAGCTGCACTCGGGTAGGTATGGAGTAGCCAGTGATTATATTCACCAGATTCTGTGTGCCTGAATGCAACTTTGTAGAATTGGAATCGAACAGTGTTGTTTCTGTAGAACGAGAAGCCTGTCAATTTTGAAAGCTCTTTTCCCCACCACCTCCCTTTCTCCTGTTCCTCCAGTTGCTGGCTCAGACTGTGCTGCTACTTCATGTTCATGCCATTCTATGGTATGCCAATAAATAATGCACCATTTCAACCAAATCCAATCTTGTTCCAATCTGAAGCTCATGTACTTCTCCCTAGCTCTGGGACACTAAGATTAATGATAGTTCTCTCCCTCCTTCCCCATAATGAGATCAGTTGCAAGTACATGAGAAAGGGAAGCTGAGTTCTTGAAGAGGCATGATGTGCTTTAATGTGACAAACTTGTAAAATTTATTTCTTAGGCTGTGGGTGTCACTGGCAAGGCCGGCATTTATTATCTATCCCAAATTGTCTGTGAACCAAGTGGCTTTTAGGCCATTTCAGGGGGCATTTAAGAGTCAACCACATTGCTGTGGGTGTGGAGTCACATGTAGGCCAGACCAAGTAAGGATGGCAGCTTTCATTCCCTAAAAGACATCAGTGAGCCAGATGGGTTTTCATGGCAATCAATGGTATTTTCATGGTCACCATTACTGGGACTATCTTTCAATTCCAAATTTTATTAATTGAATTTAGATTCCACCAGCTGCTATTTGAACCCATGTCCCCAGAGCATTAACCCAGGCCTCTGGATTACTAGTCCAGTGATATTACCACTATGCCCCCTTTGCACAACCTCCCCGCCCCACCCCGCCACAACTTGTTCTGTGGCCTAGCTTAAGCTAGAAGAAATGTGTACTTTGATTGCTATGATTATATATTGTAAATTTGTTTCAGGAAGCCATTGAACTTTCAGAACCTGAATGAACATTTAGATCGGCTACTGTCTGAGGGACTGGACAATGAGGCTGAAGACAAAGGTAGGATGTATAGAAATAGTGGATGGATTTGAAAAAGGATTGAAAGTAAAAAGGCTTTCACCTCATACTGCTTTGTGGGCGTGGGTAGTAGAATAATTCTGTGCTCCATAGCCCCAGATGTAGATATACATGGCAGGAAGGGCAGTTGTTCTTAATGCCAACATGTTGTTGAGCCTAGTCATGTATCAACATGTTATTGCTTTGGGGGAATGCGTTGTCCTCATTCTAACAGACCTTTAACATGGTTGACCACACTCTTCCTCCAGTGCCTCTCCTCTGTTGCTCTCATAACATAAGAAATAGGAGCAGGAGTAGACCGTTCGGCCCCTTGAGCCTGCTCCACCATTCAATAAGATCATGGCTAATCATCTTGTTTCGATTTCCACATTCCCATCTAACTCCAATAACCTTTGATTCCCTTGCCTAACAAGAATCTGTCTACCTCTGCTTTAAAAATATTCAATGACCTGCCTCCACCACCTTCTGAGGCAGAGAATTCCAAAATCGCACAACCCTCTGAGAGAAAAAAATTCTGCTCGTCCCTGTCCTAAAAGGGTGACCCCTAATTTTAAAGCAGTGCCCCCTAGTTCTGGACTCACCCACAAGAGGAAACATCCTTTCAATGTCCACTTGTCAAGGCTGTTCAGGATCTTGTATACTTCAATCGAATCACCCCATACTTTCCAAAACTCCAGTGGAAACAAAGCCAGTCTGTCCAACCTTTCCTCATAAGACAACCCACTCATTCCAGGTATCAACCTAGTAAACCTCCTTTGAACCGCGTCCAACGCATTCACATCCTTCCTTAAATAAGGAAACCAAAACCGCTCTCAGTATTCAAGGTGCGGTCTCATCAATTCCCTGTATAAATGAAGCATAACACCCTTACTTTTATGTTCAATCCCTCTTGTAATAAAGGAGAGCATTCCATTAGCCTTATTAATTTTTTTTATTCATTCACGGGATGTGGGCTTCGCTGGCTGGGCCAGCATTTATTGCCCATCCCTTGTTCCCCTTAAGAAGGTGGTGGTGAGCTGCCTTCTTGAACCGCTGCAGCCCAAGTGGTGTAGGTACACACACAGTGCTGTTAGGGAGGGAGTTCTAGGATTTTGACCCAGCGACAGTGAAGGAACGGCGATATATTTCCAAGTCAGGATGGTGTGTGGCTTGGAGGAGAACCTCCAGGTGGTGGTGTTCCCATCTGTCTGCTGCCCTTGTCCTTCTAGGTCGTGGGTTTGGAAGGCGCTGTCTAAGGAGCCTTGGTGAATTTCTGCAGTGCATCTTGTGGATGGTACACACTACTGCTACTGTGCGTCGGTGGTGGAGAGAGTGAATGTTTGTGGATGTGGTGCCAATCAAGCGGGCTGCTTTGTCCTGGATGGTGTCAAGCTTCTTGAGTGCTGTGGGATCTAGGCAAGTGGGGAGTATTCCATCACACTCCTGACCTGTGCCTTGTCGATGGTGGACAGGCTTTGGGGAGTCAGGAGGTGAATTACTCGTTGCACGGTTCCTAGCTTCTGACCTACTCTTGTAGCTACAGTATTTATATGGCTCGTCCAATTCAGTTTCAGGTCAATGGTAACCCCAGGATGTTGATATGGGGAATTCAGTGATGGTAATGCCATTGAACATCAAGGAGCGATGGTTGGATTCTCTCTTGTTGGAGAGGTCATTGCTTGACACTTGTGTGACGCGAATGTTACTTGCCACATGTGAGCCCAAGCCTGGATATTGTCCATGTCTTGCTGCATTTGGACATGGACTGCTTCAGTATCTGAGGAGTCGTGAATGGTGCTGAACATTGTACAATCATCAGCGAGCATCCCCACTTCTGACCTTATGATGGAAGGAAGGTCATTGATGAAGCAGCTGAAGATGGTTGGGCCTAGGACATTACCTTGAGAAACTCCTGCAGTGATGCCCTGGAGCTGAGATGACTGACCTCCAACAACCACAACTATCTTCTTTTGTACTAGGTATGACTCCAACCAGCGGAGAGTTTTCCCCCTTATTCCCATTGACGTCAGTTTTGCTAGGGCTCCTTGATGCCACACTCGGTCAAATGCTGCCTTGATGCCAAGGGCAGTCACTCTCACCTCACCTCTGGAGTGTTTAGCTCTTTTGTCCATGTTTGAACCAAGGCTCTAATGAGGTCAAGAGCTGAGTGGCCCTGGTGGAACCCAAACTGGGCATCAGTGAGCAGGTTATTGCTAAGCAAGTGCCGCTTGATAGCACTGTTGATGACCCCTTCCACTACCTTACTGATGATGGAGAGTAGACTGATGGGGCGGTAATTGGCTGGGTTGGATTTGTCCTGCTTTTTGTGTACAGGACATCACTGGGCAATTTTCCACAGAGCCGGGTAGATGCCAGTGTTGTAGCTGTACTGGAACAGCTTGGCTAGGCACGCGCCAAGTTCTGGAGCACAAGTCTTCAGTACTGTTGCCGGAATATTGTCCAGTCTCATAGCTATTGCAGTATCCAGTGCCTTCAGCCATTTCTTGATATCACGTGGAGTGAATCGAATTGGCTGAAGACTGGCGTCTGTGATACTGGGGACCTCCGGGAGAGGCTGAGATGGATCATCCACTTGGCACTTCTGGCTGAAGATTGTTGCGAATGTTTCAGCCTTGTCTTTTGCACTGATGTACTGGGCTCCTCCATCATTGAAGATGGGGATATTTGTGGAGCCTCCTCCAGTGAATTGTTTAATTGTCCACCACCATTCACGACTGGACATGGCAGGACTGCAGAGCTTAGATCTGATCCGTTGGTTGTGGGATCGCTTAGCTCTGTCTATCACTTGCTGCTTATGCTGTTGGCATGCAAATGTGCTATAGCTTCACCAGGTTGACACCTCATTTTTAGGATTGCCTGGTGCTGCTCCTGGCATGCTCTTTGCTTTTCCTGATATATAGTAACGACATGGATTTTGGCGTACAGGGCATAATTTCAAAATTTTCAGATGATACGAAACTTGGAAGCTTTGTGAACTGTGAAGAGGATATTGTAGAACTTATAAAGGACATAGACAAGTTGGTGGAATGGGCAGACAGGTGGCAGATGAAGTTCAATGCAGAGAAATATGAAGCATTTAATTTTGGTAGGAAGAACATGATACAAAATAAATGCTATAACTCTAAAAGGGATGCTGGAGCAGAGAAACCTGGGTATATCTGTGCATAAGCCATGGAAGGTGGCAGGACAGGTTGAGAAAGCGATTGATAAAGCATACAGTACCCTAGGCTTTATTAATAGGGGCATAGAGTACAAGAGCAAGGAGGTTATGTTGAACTTGTATAAGACACTAGCTTGCCCTCAGCTGGAGTATTGCGTCCAGTTCTGGGCACCGCACTTCAGAAAAAAATATCCAGACTTTGGAGAGGGTGCAGAAAAGATTCATGAGAATGGCTCCAGGGATAATGAACGTCAGCTATGAAGATAGATTGGTGAAGTTAGGACTGTTTTTCTTGGAGAAATGAAGGCTGAGAGGAGATTTGATAGAAGTATTCAAAATCATAAGGGGTCTAGGTAGAGTAGATAGGGAGAAACTATTCCCATTCATGAAAGGATTGAGAATGAGAGGGCATAGACTTCAGGTAATTTGGAAAAAAAAGCAAAAGTGATTTGAGAAAAAACTTTTCATGCAGCGAGTGGTTAAGGTCTGGCACCTTAACCGCACGCTGCACTGGCACTGCCTGTATGTGGTGGAGGAAGGCTCCATCGAGACATTCAAAAGGGAATTAGACTGTTATCTGAAAAGGAAGAATGTTAGGGTTGTGGAGAGAAGGTGGGAGAATGGCATGAAGGGAATTGCACCTTCAGAAAACCAGTGCAGTCACAGTGGGCCGAATGGCCACCTCCTGTGTTTTAACAATTGTGACCTGTATTAATTTCTCCTTTGTAGCTCAGTGCCAATTTTTTTTTTGATAACTGATTTCTGTAAAGCACCTTGAGATGCTTTATTGAGTCAAAGGTTTCAAGTTATAGATTGATTGTCTGAAATGATCAAATAACACAATGCTGAGTTCTGTCGATGGCTCAGTTGTTAACTGAGCTGCACAGTAAGAAGTTTAACGCACTGACTTCGTTGAAATGTGAACTCAGTGAAATGGTCTGGTGGGTCCGCTCCACCAGACTGGCTGTAGCATCCCTGCATAGGAAAATCATCCATGGTTCCTTTTCCAGATCACTGTTTACAGATTTTTCCTGCGAAGTGCACAAGTAGATGTTGGGCAATAACTTAGTTAATAACTGATCCATAACAGATACATAATCCATGTAGAACAATATTCAGATTTGTGTTTTTTGTGTGATCAGGGTGTTGTGTTGGTTAAGGATGCAGATATGTTTGTAAACAGGAAATTGTTCCACTTGGCTGTGGCTGTTTCTGTTCCTTGTGCAGATAGCTTGATAATGGTTTTCATAAGTAGACCATGTACCTACCAACTGAAACCTGTTTCTTTTACTTCCTGATATTCAAGAAAGGAGAGAGACAGGAAACTAGAGGCCAGTTAATCTTAACATCTGTCATTGGGAAAATGCTGGAATTCAGTGTTAAGGAAATAGTAGCAGGAAATTTAGAAAATCATAATGCACAATCAGGTAGAGTTAACATCGTTTTGTGAAAGGGAAGTCATGTTTGACAAATTTATTAGAGTTCTTTGAGAATGTAACAAGTGGGGTGGATGAAGGGGGACCAGTAGATGTAATGTATTTGGATTTCCAAAAGGCATTCAATAAGATGCCAGATAAAAGGTTACTGCACAAGCTAAGAGCTCATGGTGTTGGACACGATTATGTAGTCATGGATAGGGGATTGGCTAACTATTCGGAACAGAGTCGGGATAAATGGGTCATTTTCAAGTTGGCAAACTGTAACTAGTGGAGTGCCACAGGCAGCACTGCTAGGGCCTCAAATATTTACGATCTATATTAATGACTTGGAATACGATCTGTATTAATGAATGGACTGACTGTGTTGTAACCAAATTTGCTTATGATACAAAGGTAGGAAAACAAGTTGTGAGCAGGGTACAAAGAGTCTGCAAAGAGATATAGATAGGTTAAGTGAGTGGGTAAAAAATTGGCAGATGGAGTATAATTTGGTTGTCCTTTTTTGTCAGGAAGAATGGAAAAACTGAATATTATTTAAATAGAGAGACACTGCAGAATGCTGCAGTACCGAGGAATCTGGGTGTCCTTGTATATGAGTCACAAAAAAGTTAGCATGCAGGTACAGCAAGTAATTAAGAAGGCAAATTTAATGTTGACCTTTATTCCAAGGGGCTAGAGTATAAAGTAGGGAAATCTTGCTACAACTGTACAGGGCTTTCGTGAGACCGCACCTAGAGTATTGTGTACAGTTTTGGTTTCCTTACTTGATGGAGGATATACTTGAACTGGAAGCAGTTCAGAGGAGGTTCACTAGCCTGATTCTTGGGGCCTCCCATTTAAGATGGAGATGAGAAATTTCTCCTGGGGGTTGTTAGTCTTTGGAATTCTCTTCTCCAGAGAACAGTGGAGCCTGGGTCGTTGAATATATTTAAAGCTGAGTGAGACAGATTTCTGGTTGGCAAGGAAGTCAATCATTACAGGGAACAGACAGGAAAGTGAAGTTTGGGCCGTAATCAGATCAGCCATTATCTTATCGAATGGTGGAGCAGGCTTGATGGGCTGGATGGCCTACTTCTCCTATTTCTTATGATCTGATATGCTGAGAATTGCTCAGCTCTTAACCAGTATCCTAGATGATTGCTTACTGAATTTCACACTGGGTGCTCACAATGTCTCTTGCCAACATCAGAGTATACAGACCACATTGATTTACAGTTGGAAAATTGAAGAAGATGATATTAAGAAATGGTTGAGTACAGTGCAGCAAAGGCAATGACTCTTGACACCATATAGTAGAGTCATAATGTCATTATGGCACAAGAGGCCATTTGACCCACCAAGTCTATGCTGGCTCTCTGAAGGGCAATCCAGTCAGTCCAATTTCCTGTAGCCCTGCAAGTTTATTTCCTTCAAGTTTCTATCGATTTTTAAAAAAAATCATTAATTTTCTCCACTTCCACCACCCTCATAGTCAGTGAATTCAATATCATTACCACATGCTGTGTAAAAAAAAAAGTTCTTCCTCACTTTCCCTTTGTACCTCTGGCCTAAAGTCTTAAGTCTGTGGTTCCCTAATGCTTGTGCGATCAGTTAATGGGAACAGTTTTTCTTTGTCTATCTTATCTAAACCTGTCATAATCTTGTATACCTCTATCAAATCTTCCCTCAAACCCCTCCACTCCAAGGTGAACAGCCCCAGCTTCTCCAACCCAACTCTGCAGCCAAAAATACCCTACCCTGGAACCATTCTAGCAAATCTAATCTAATCCAGCTGTAGTGCTGAAAGGCTTGCCCTCCAGAACTAGCCATGCTTCTAGCCAAGCTGTTCCAGTACAGCTAAAACACAGTCATAACCAGCACAAAGGAAGTTGATTGTGGTTGTTTAAGGCCAATCATTTCAGCCTTCCTCATGGCAGTATCCTAGGCTCAACAATTTTCAGCTGCTCCCTCAATGATCTTCCTGTATCATAAGGGTAGAAGTGGGATATTGCTAATGATTGCACAGTATTTAGCTCCATTCCCAATTCCTCAAACGAAGAAGCCCATGCTCATATGGAGAAAGACCTGGACAGCATCTAGTCCTGGGCTGATGAATGGAAAATGGAATTAGTGCCACACAAGCATCATGCAATGACCATTTCCAATAATGGAGAGTCTAACCACCTCTCTTCGATATTTAGCAACATCTGGGGTGAGGGTGGTCACCATTGACCAGAAACAACTGGACCAGCCATATACTAGCTCAATTCCTACAATTCAAGTCTGGAGTGTGATGGAATAGTTGCCTGGATGCGTGTACCTGCAGCAATACACAAGAAGATTGACAAAAACCAGAACTAAGCAGCCCACTTGATCGGCAACTGATCCACTGACTTAAACGTCCACTCCCCCCACGATTGGCACACCGTGGCTGTAGTGTCACCATCTACAGGATACAGTGCAGCAAGATGCCAAGGTTTCTTTGGCAGCTGCTCCCTAACTTGTGACCTCCCATAACCTTGAAAGACAAGGAAAGCAGGTGCATGGGAACATCAGCATTTCCATGTTGCACATCATTCTGACTTGGATATATATTGTCAGTCTTCATGGTTGTTGGGTCAAAATCCTGGAACCCCCCTGCCTAACAGCATTTGTAGAAGCCTATTCATTCAATGAAGATCAGTGATCCAAGAAGAAAGCCCAGCAGCATCTCCTTGAGGGCAATTAGGAATAGGCAATAAATGGCTGGTCCTGATGATAACTACCAAATTCTGAGGTAGAAAAATTGAAAAAAAATTCATAGAAAAGTTGCAGAATGAATACTGTATAATAAATGTGGTGGTTTGTAATCTGGGATATTTGAGAGCCTTTTGGTCTCCAACTCCTTTGACCAAACTCTTGAAATATGCACACTGCACTGTGCAATATGAAACTCTGCATCCTGAGCTATCACCTCTCTCGGTTCCCCCACTGCCTCAGTTTTATCAGACTGTTTGTCAAACATTCAATATTGGATGAGCTTCAATGTCCTTCAGCTGCATATTAAGGCCAAAACCAATTCTTTCAGCCTCTGTCACAAGCTCTGTTCTCTTGCCGTTGATTCCATCCTCTTCCTCAGACATCGTCTCATGCCCAGCCAACTGTGTGCAGCTGTTGGCGTTCTGTGTGACCTATAAAGCTGAGCCTTTCACCCCACATCATTGTATCACAAAGGCATCACCTACATCCTCCGCTGCTCCAGCCAATGAAACCCTGAATTGTTGAAAACTCCATTGGTGCTTCTGTTATCTCCAGACTCAACTGTTCCAATGTGCTTCTGGTTGACCTCCCAACCCTCCTAGCCTTTGTAAACTGCTGCCTGTATCCTAACTAACATCAAATCCTGTTCACCCATCACTCCTGTGTTTGCTGACCTACAATGGCTCCCGATGGGCAATGTAGAGTTTAAAATTCTCATCTTTATGTTTAGCTCTCTTTATGGCCTTGCCCCTCCATATCTCTGTAACTTCCTACAAATGACCTTTAGATCATTTTCCTGTAACGTTTACTCTGTTTCTCTCTTCACAGATGCTGCCTGACCTACTGAGTATCACTAGCATTTTCTGTTTCTTTTTCAGATTTCCAGCATCTACTGTATTTTGCTTTTATTTTACCCTTTGATTTGATTGCTTTCAAACCAACTATCTCGTCCTGCCTCTGTTGAATTGAAGAGCTGTTTTCACCGTGATCAGGAATATAACACGTCACATCAGACAATTTGTCAATTTTAACTTATGACTTATGAACGTCTTTTTCAAAATTACTATTATCTTTTAAAAACATAATTTTTCATCTTCGATGCCAGTTTTTAGGGTTTGCACTATATGTAAATGATCTGAACCACTTAGATTAGATTTCAGCCTGTAGCCTGTCCTCGAGTTTCTGTTATACATAAAGACCAGCTCCCCAAATCCCTCAATTAGATTCCAGCCTGTGACTCACCCCCAGGTATCTGTTAATCTGTACATGATTTTTCAGTAATATTTGATGTCAGTCTGTTTTCCAGGATGGTTTCTGACTGATGGCTTGGTTGTTAACTATATTTCAGATCAAACTATGGATGGGCGCCTTGGTCCAGCCACAGTGGTCCTGGATCACACAAGTGGCTTTGAGGGGTTGCTACTTGTGGATGATGATTTACTTGGGGTAAGCACTTTCGAGCAAGGCTGCTTATTCACTGTGCCAGGATTTAACTCGCTGCTTGAAGAAGAAGCTCATTTTTACATTTTATTTTCTGTTTTTGTTTTCTGATTTTCTTTTCCCTCCTGTCATCTTCCCACATGAGTTATAGTTCCACAGGTTGCAATCCGGGATCTTCTTGGTCTATATCACTTGGCCATCAAGGACCTGTACTTCATGTGGTTTAAATAATATGACTGGAGTTCTGACCTCTTATTTCAGTCTCACGATGTTACAGCAGTCTTGCTCACACTTAACTGCCAGGCACAGCTGCTGGAGCTTTTGACTGCCCATTCTTTTGTCTTTGAAGGTTATGTTTTAATAACCCTCAGAATCCAGACTAACTGGATTACCATTGCTTCATTGCCAGTTTCTTGGTTCCGTTAATTTGAGGGGATGGCTTTGAGAGTGATGTTATCTTCTTTCTGCTTGCATTTGAGGGCATGACTGTGGAGTTGTAGAAGTTGGCTTGTGCTTACTCTGTTTGTTCCCTTTTAGGTTGTTGGCCACAGTAATTTCAGCTCAATCAGAGCTACCTCGTGTGTGTATAAAGGTGAGTGTCTAAAGACGGATTCCGACTGGGCCAGGGAATTTGGCATTGCAATTAATTCTGAGCAAAATCAAGACAAGGATTGTTTAGTCTGTCTTTCCCTATTAATCTGAGGCTGGTGCTAGTGGGGAATAACACTGAGAGTGTCACATTAAGGATGTGGGTGGGGTGTATGGGTTGATGGTGCTGAGATTATTTCCTTAATCTGGGGAAATGCTTTTGGAAATGTCTCATTAATCAGAGGGGCTAATTGGGTGGTTAGTGTTGGAAATGCTTAATTAATCTGGAGAGGGTGATGGTTGAAGTATTTCATTAACTTGGGAATGATGCTGAGCAATGTACCCTCTGTTTACTTTTTGTTGTGCACTGCTGACCAGTTTAATTGCATGGGCCCTTTTTTGTTTGGCAGTGCACACGCATCAATTTAAAGGGACTGATTTGTACTTGGCGTGTATGGGAACTTTTGCTTCGCTGCATGGTTGGGCATCTCAGAGGGAGCGTTGATGCTGAGAATGCCTCATTGATTTGGTGGGAGGGGAATGGTCTTAGAAGTGTTTTTATAACCTGTTTTTAGAACCCAGGTGTTGGAAGAGTCACATTAATTTGGGAGGGAGAATGTGTCAGGAGTAAAAACAAAAATACCTGGAAAAACTCAGCAGGCCTGACAGCATCTGCGGAGGGGGATACAGTTGACGTTTCAAGTCCGTATGACCCTTCATCAGATGGTGCCAGGAGTGTCTGATTTGGGCAGGGTGTGGTATTGGGAGTGTCTGATTCATCTTGGGTGGTGTAGGGGTATGATGTTGGTGTGTCTCATTAATCTGGGGGAGAGAATGGTGTTGATAGTGTCTGACTAATCTGAGATGGTGCAGAGTATCTCAATTATATGGAAGGGAGCATGGTGCTGGGTGTGTTTGATTAATCTGTGGATAAGGGTGTTGGGATGAATTCTGGTGTCAGGTACAGTATTGTAGTGATTATATTGCTGAACTAGTAATCCAGAAAATGTGTTCAAATCCCACCCAGGTAGTTTGATCAAGTGAATTCAGTTTAAAATAAAAAGAACACAACCTGGAAATAATAATCTGATATCAGTCAAAGTGACCACGACACTGTAGTTTGTTTCACTGTTTTCTGGCATATGTGCAACTCCAATCTAATATGATTGATTCTTAACTGCCCTCTGAAGTGGCCTAGCAAGCCACTCAGTTGTATTGTTCTGCTACTAGTAGTTCAAGGAGAAGAGACCACCACCGCCACCACAGGGCAATGAGGGATGTGCAATAAATGGCCTTGCCTATTATGCCCGCATCCAGAGAACATTTTTTTTTAAAGTCAGGGAGCAATCAGTACAGGATAAAACGCTGGCTCAATTTGGCCATCCTGCCTGTAAATGAATCCAGAAGCTGTTGACATACAGTTAAGTATGAAACATCTATCACACCAAATAAAACAAGTCAGTTAATTTCATTCTGTTGCCAATATTCCCTTTGCATATGATTTTGGACGATTCAATTTTTAAAGCACTTCAGACATGTCATCTTATGTGTACAGTTTGAGATAATGATGGACATGTCTGAGGTGTGTGTGAGACCATTGTGAAATGATCTAGACTATTTCTGTGATGTATTGCTGTTGTGATGTTCAGCTCACTAACTAAACCTTATGTTGTCTTTGGCCACAGGAAAGTGGATGTATGAAGTTCTGATCTCTTCTCAGGGATTGATGCAGATTGGCTGGTGCACCCTGCACTGCAGGTTCAATCAGGAGGTGAGCCCATGTGCCCCTCACCCATGCATAGAGGGGCTGGCAAATATTTTGTTAAGTAGGAGATTTGCTAACTCAGCAACACCAATCATATATATTGTTCCTTTAATAAAATAAAACATCCCAAGGCATTTCATAGGAGTGTTATCAGACAAAAATTGATACTGAGCCACCTGAGATATTGATACAAGTGACCAATAGCTTGGGCAAAGAGCTAAGTTTTAAGGAACACTTTTAAGGTAGGTGCAGAGGTTTAGGGAGTGAATTCCAGAGCATGGCTGCCAATTATGGGGCAAAGGGAATCAGCGATGTGCAATTGGCAGAATTAGAAGAGAGCAGAGACCTTGGCAGGTTGTAGGGCTGGAGGAGGCTACAGAGGTAAAGAGGAATTTAAATTTGGGCATGAGAATTTTAAGTTTGAGGAGTTGCTGGACTGGGAGTTAAAGTAGGTCAGGAAGCACAGCAAGGAAGACTGAATGGGACAATGTGCAATTTATGATATAGACAGAGGTTTGGATGAGCTGAAGTTTACTAATTAACTGTAATTAACTCAGTAGTGAGCTGAAGGAAGCTTGAAGGGTGTCCTTCTCATAAGTTCATGTGAAGTGAACTGTTGACCTATTCACTGTTATGGTCCACTCCCTATCCTTCACTTCCCTTAGTTGACAAATATTTCTACAGTCTTCCACAAACATTGCGACAAGTCAGGTGTTTCCCCTTTTGGTGTCACCTTGGCTTTACACCTTCTTTGAATGTAAGATTTCTTTTAATTCACCAAATCCTCAATGTTTACGTTCACTTTTGAGTGCAAAATAGAGCAAATTGTGCATATTCATTTGGACAAACACCCTGGTTTAAAAGGGATTCGCTTCAGGTTGGGTGGGGGGGAAAGTGACCATTTTAACCCATTTATATAGACAAAATATTTTTCTCAGGAAATGGAATGAGTGACTGTATCACATACACTCTTGGGGGATTGCTGAGAGCTGTGAGATTTACTGTTGCTCTTCTTTACGGGGATTATTGAGAGCTGTGTCTGACTGATTAATTCATGCACTGTTTCACAGGGATTATGGAGAACTGTGTCTGACTGTGATTAACTTGCTGTTTCACAGCGATTACTGAGAGCTGTGTATGACTGTGATTAACTCACTGTTTTGCAGCGATTACGGAGAGCTGTGTGTCACTGTGATTAACTCAAGCACTAGTTCAGAGATTATGCAGAGCTGTGTCTGTGATTAACTCACACTGTTTCACAGGGATTATGGAGAGCTGTGTCTGACTGTGATTAACTCGAGGACTGGTTCACAGGGATTACAAAGAGCTGTGTCTGAGTGTGATTAACTAGCACTATTTCACAGGGTTTATGGAGAGCTGTGTCTAACTGTGATTAACTCACTCTTTCACAGGGATTTTAGAGTGCTGTGTATGACTGGTTAACTCACGCATTGTTTCACAGGTATTACTGAGAGCTATGTCTGACTTTGATTAACTCGCACACTATTTCATAAGGATTACTGAGAGCTGCGATTAACTCATACTGTTTCACAGGGATTGCTGAGAGCTGTGTCTGACAGTGATTAACTCACTTACTGGCTCAGAGATTATGGAGACCTGTGTCTGTGATTAACTCATACTGTTTCACAGGGATTATGGAGAGTTGTGTTTTACTGTGATTAACTCACTTTCACAGCGATTATGGAGAGCTGTGTCTGGCTGTGATTAACTCTCACACTGTTACACAGGGATTATTGAAAACTGTGTCTGACTGTGATTAACTCTCACTTTCACAGGGATTACTGAGAGCTGTCTGAGTATGAAACTCACGCACTGTTTCACAGGTATTACTGAGAGCTATGTCTGACTGTGATTAACACACACACTGTTTAACAGGGATGGCTGAGAGCTGTGTCTGATTGTGAGTAGCACACTGTTTCACAGCGATTGCTTAGCGCTGTGTCTGATTGTGATTTGCTCTCGCAGTTTCATAGGATTTGTTGGCCGTTGTGTCTGATTAACTGTTAGGAGAAGGACATAATTTTCTTCGCTATGGGAATTCCATGCCAGAGCTAGGGTATAATAGAGGAAAGATAGGGAGCTTGGGGATGTGGCTCTAAACAGCAACTTAGTACAAATCCTGGAATCGATGAATGGTTTAGGAGCAGAAAGGTGAACAGCTGCATTTAAACACTTTATCTTTACTCCTCACAGAGTTTCTTTATTACTGTAATATTCAGGTTGCATAATTGTTGTGGCTTGAATGTTAAGATTGTCCTAACCCAATAATAATAGATGCCTAAGGCAGGTCTGTTTCCTATGAGATAAGGCTTGCTGCTTCAGGGATTGCCAGATTTTTCAGTGCATTTCCCTGACACCTGTCTATCTGCTTAACAGGAGGGGGTTGGTGACACTTCGGATTCATATGCTTATGATGGAAATAGAGTGCGCAAGTGGAATGTCACCACTACTAACTATGGAAAAGTAAGTGACTTGTAGATTTACACAGTAATCTGAAGAACATGGTTCAGCGTGGGTCAGGACAGAGTTATTTCCAATTGAATCTGTGATTCCTTCATAATGTCATGAGGCTAATATGATCAGTAAAAATAATAACTCTTCTTGATGTTTTCAGCTGACTTTTCATTTTCAATTCACCCATGAGCCTTTATGAGGGGAGATAAGGTGTACAGTGTTACATGTTTGCATCTGTATGTTTGTTTGTGTCAGCTTTTGTGAACCTAATCCTCCTCTTCATTTTATTGCATAGCAAAGCTGACCAGGCAAGGTCTTAAGATGAAGTGGGACAATGGATAAGGAGACTTGAACCAGAGCTTGCATATGTGATTCAGTCTCCATTTTAAAATGACACATTTTGTAATTATTTTTACATTTCCTTTATAAATACTTGTGCCCAAAATTATAATGGAAGCTGCCGAAGTCAACTTGTTGCATTTTTACAGCTTTTCACTTTTGCAAATACCATCCACCTCTACCCTGGGTGAGCTCCAGAGATAAGGAACATTGGCATATTGCTTGGCTTCTGACATCTGATCCATCATGAGGACTGCTTTCTTTCACTAGCCAAATATTACCTGTCTATCTTTCTATCTCTTTATCTCTGCTGTTCAAATCTATTTTTGTACCTTTATCATCGAGACTTTAACACTCTCTCCACAAAGTATAGCTCATCCAAACTGCTCTGTTGGCCACTCCATTGACTCCTTGTGCCTAGGTGAATCATCTTTTAACATCCTTGTCGTTGTCTTTAAATTGTTTTGTGGGCTTTCCCTGTTTCATGTCCTTGTCATATGTCCCTCTCTGCACCCTACACTGGTCTGAGATTAGCTGAATCCTTGTTTACTTCCTTCACTCTACCGTTGGTGGTTGCTCATTCAGCCACTATCGCCTCTGCCATCTGAAACTCTTTCAGGATCGCTCCATTTTACCACTGCCTTTTGTGCCTTAAGGCCCAGCTCTTCATCTGTGCCTTTTTGTCTTCAACTCCCCCTTTTCTTCTCCTCCCTGTTCAATGTCCACTTCTGAAGTGTTTTTTTGGAGAAAGACATGTTGCTGCTGCCCATATTTACAGTGGGTTTTTAAGTGTTATAGCCAGAGCTCAGTAGGTGGCATTCTTGCCTCTTGAGTCAAAAGATTGTGGGAGCTGTTGGTGGGAACTTGCTGTGTGTAAATTGACTGCTATGTTGCCTACATGACAACACTTCAAAAGTACTTGTAGCTGTAAAGCGATTTTGGGCTCCTGAGTTCATGAAAGACTATATAAATGCATGCCTTTTTTAAAAATGAATTTGGCTAACCACAAAAAGCAGAATGCGGTGGATGGCTGATTTTCAGAATGAAAGGAGGTGTACAGTGGTGTTCCCCAGGGGTTGGTGCTAGGACCATGCTATTTTTGATATATATTAACCACCTGGACTTGGGTAATACAGGGCATAATTTCAAAGTTTGCAGATGACATAAATCTTGGAAATCATTATAAATCACTAGTTGGACCCCAGCTGGAGTATTGTGTTCAGCCCTGAACACCACACTTTAGGAAGGATGTCAGGGCCTTAGTGAAGCTGCAGAAGAGATTTACTAGAATGGTGGCAGGTGGAGAAATTAAAGAAGCTGATATTGTTCCCTTTAGAGCAGAGAAGGTCAGGGAAGACTTTCTAGAGTGTTCAAAATTCTTGAGGGTTTTCTAGAATAAATATGAAGCAGTTTCTAGTGGTAGGAGGTCAGTAACCAGAGCACACAGATTTAAGGTAGTTGACAAAAGAACTAGAGACAACATGAAGAAAATGTTTTTGCACAGCGGCTTATGATCTGGCATGCGCTGCCTGAAAGAGTGGTGGAAGCAGATTCAGTAATAACTTTCAAAGGAAATTGGATGGATACTTGAAAGGGAATAAGTTGCTGGGCCATTGGCAGTTTTGCCTCTAAGACGCACGTGTGGATGCACAGCGATCTGGAAGGTAATGCGTAGGCTACTTGCAAGTTGCCCCATTCAAGGTTGTGTGTGTGTGTGTGTGTGACATAACCTGCACTGAGCTTCCTCTATGGCAAGTATATCCTTGGGTAAGGAGACCACAACTGCACAAGATACTCCAGGTGTGGTCTCACCAAGGCCCTGTACAGCTGCAGTAAGGCATCCTTGCTCTTGTACTCCAGCCTTCGCAAAATGAAGGCCAACATATCATTTGCCTCCTTAACTGCTTGCTTTCAGTGATTGGTGTACAAGGACACCCAGGTCCCTTTGTACATCAACATTTCCCAATCTATCACTATTTAAATAATACTCTGCCATCCTGTTTTCCCTGTCAAAGTAGATAACTTTCCAATTATCCACATTATACTGCATCTGCCATGTATTTGCCCACTCACTCAACTTGTCTAACTCGACTTGAAGCCTCTTTGCACCCTTCTTGCCACTCTTATTCCCATCTAGTCCAGAAATGGTAACGATGTCGGAGACAGAATAGAGAGCAGCATGTTTTTCAACTTGCCACCTGCAATACCTAGGCAATTAACTTGTGTTGGAGCTGGACATCTAATCATGATTGTGCAGAAAGGAAAATTAATTTTCACTTTACAATGCATATTATAATTTAATGCTTTTCGTCCCCTAGGCTTGGGCAGCTGGAGATATTGTCACTTGTGTGATAGACCTGGATGAAGGGAAGATTGCCTTCTGCCTGTGAGTACTGCTGACTTATTCTACATTCCCAGTGTTGAATCTCTTGCAGGTGTGCTTGAAATGAAAAAAAAATTGGTGTATTGTATGAGATAAATATACATGAATTTTATAAATTAGGGAACTATGCAGATTGCCCCCACCCCCCCCCCCCCCCCCCCCCCCCCCCCCCCCCCCCCCCCCCCCCCCCCCCCCCCCCCCCCCCCCCCCCCCCCCCCCCCCCCCCCCCCCCCCCCCCCCCCCCCCCCCCCCCCCCCCCCCCCCCCCCCCCCCCCCCCCCCCCCCCCCCCCCCCCCCCTGAAACTCTGGTTTCTAATTTAACATGCACCCGTCAATGATGTAATTCAGTTTCTTTGCTCTGGCGAAGGACTTGCCTTTTGGGAGCATTGCTGTTTACTGAGTGAATCAACAGAAGGAGTGAAAATGCAGCCTTGGTCGGATTTCATTTGGGGCAATACAGAGACTGGCCCTTGTGCGTTGGAGAGTGACAGCTCCAGAGGAAAGAGCAGCACATAAGTAGCACTGCCATGTTACACCAACCATTGGAAATAATGGGCAAGTCACATTCATGTGAATGTATATGCTCTTCCTAGTGGGGACTGTATCAGTGAAAATGACCATGATGCTGTGAGCCTAACTGGTTCACCAATATCTTCAGGAAAGGTAACATTGTCTTGCTTACCTGGTCTGGCTTATATGTGACTGAGCCCCATACAAAGGTGACTGAGTTTTAATTAACTGCTCTCTGAAGTGGCCTTGTGAGCTACTCCGAGTAAATAGGGACAGGCAATAAATGGCAGCCATACCAATGATGCCTACATCCCAAGAATTGATTTTAACTTTGGAGGTGCATGAAGCCTATGGAGCTGTGCTTCACCATGATTAACAGTACCAAGAATCATAGAATGCTTATAGCTACAACATGGACATCAAGTCTGTACCTGCTCTCTGCAAGAGAATTTAGCTAGTTCCACTCCTCCACCCTTTCCCTGTAGCCCTGCAGTTTTTTTTCTCTTCCGGTACTTATCCAATTCCCTTTTGAAAGCCACAATTGAATCTGCCTCCATCACCCTCAGCCGGTGCATTGTAGATCTCAGTCACTCGCTGTGTAAAAATGTTTGTCCTCATGTTACCTTTGGTTCTTTTGTCATCCACCATTAATCTGTGTCCTCTGTTTCTTGACTCTTGAACTGATGAGAGCAATTCCTCTCTACTCCATTCAGGCCCCTCATGATTTTGAACATCTCTATCAAATCTTTTCTCAGCCTTCTTGAAGGAGAACAACCTTAGCTCCTCCAATCTGTGTAACTGTCCCTTGTCCCCGGAATCATTCTCGTGAATCTTTCTTGCACCCTCTCTAAAGCGTTCACTTCCTTCCTATAGTGTGGTGCCTAGAATTGGACACAATACTCCAGTTGAGGCCGGAGCAGTGTATTATACAGATCGTCATAACTTCCTTGCTGTTAAATGAGAGAAGAAAATTGGCAAAGGAAAATTTCTCAGTCTTGGAATATCTGGGGAAAAGTCTCAAACTCTTAATTATTGAAGTGCTAATTGGCCAATAGGTGACTTTGCTAAACATAACATTGAAGAGGGAGTGCTCCTGTTGCGACTTGTTTAAAAACCTAGTTGCTGGTTATTTTTCAGTTGTTTGTAACTTGGCCTGCATGGTTAAAATTTTTGATACACTCCACGCACATTGGCTAAAATAACATGTGGCACTAGCTGATGGCTAAGAAAGGTCTTGTGAAATACCTGAAGGAGGCTGGTGCCATCAGATATTAGCACATTAAGGAAAAAGTAAATGACCCAGACCTTCCAGAAACCCAGATAGTTGGAGATAGGCCGTACCCGCCAAGATACACCACAGGACCTTTTTGAAGTCCCAATGCTGTGACTCTGTGGGAATTGTCTGGGAAGTTTCAACTTCTGCTGGGCAATTGCCCTGCTCTCCAGGTCCCTCCGAAAAGGCCTCCAGCTCTGAATTAGGGAGTCGGAGACTTTGGATATTTCTGGCTTACTTACCTGGATAGTTATCCAGGAAATTTTAGACAGATTAAAACCTGCTCAACCACTTAAGCAATTACAGAACTGACCCCACTCACACTGAGACCCTGCGACTCCAGACTCCCCCACTTGACCCTCCGACTCTCTCCCCGCCCCCCCCTCAACCCGACTGTCCAACTGCACCTCCCCTCCCACCCGACTGTCCGACTGCACCCCCCCCATCCGACTGCACCCCCCCACCCGACTGTCCGACTGCCCAACCCACTCGACTGTCCGACTGCCCAACCCACCCGACTGTCCGACTGGCCCCCCCCTCCACCCGACTGCCCCCCCCCCCCCCCCATCCGACCGTCCAACTGTACCCCCAACCCCCTTGGCCAATCCGACCTTGCCTAATCTACCCCCTCTGTAGCTTTTCAAAGAAGCTTTGGGACATTTAAACTCTTGATTTACCAGACTATGACAGCTAGTGCTGTAAAAACAGGACTTCTGCGCAGTTTCCCTCTGCTGCTCCCTCTGAGGTTTCCTGCGCTGACTGAGTTTTGCAGGATCCTCCATTGGAAGACTGTCCTGAAAAATCAAAGAAAGGCAAGTGTGTAATTTTTTTGTCTGATCAGGGTCAGAAATAGGGGTTCCGATCTGGGCCAATGTCTTTGGGAAGAGTTGGAAAATGGAGGCGGGAAAAGTGTTTTTGGTGGATCAGCACTAGGGGAGGATCAGTGCATGATGAAATGTTCTGAAGGATGGTTGAATGGGCAGTGATTCATAACTAAGCCTTCTCATTCCATTGAGAGTGCCCTACATGTTGAACAGTAATAAAAATGGAACATGTGTAAACACTCAGCAAGTCAGGCAGCAGCTGTGGAGAGAGGAAGGAAGGATAACATTTTTCTGACCTTTAGCTTTTTGTCAAACAATAATGCTGTCTGTTACATGACTAAATAGCTGGTAACATGCCGTTATTGTAAAGACAGCTTGTCTTCTGTGTACAACTCTGAGTAATTGCATCCTTTCTGTGAGAAACTTTTTACACAACTTCCACATTTGGATTCTAATTACAAATGTGGAATTCTACAGCCGACTGCATGATCAGTGCGTTCCAGTTAGATACCAATCTAGTGACAGCAGCTTGCCTTGGTACGGTAGATCGAAAGCTATTTTAAATGTGAATTTGTGAAATGCAGCATTTGGCACCCCTTCCCTCTGGACACCTCGAATGCTTTAAATAACTTCAGTGCCAGCTGCAGCCCTCTCGCCTGGAGTTTTTCTGGCTGTGTTAGTGTGCCTGCTGGTGATGTACTGTACCTCTAGATGCAGAATTTAGATGAAAGCTATTTCCTCAGAGGTCACATCTATGTCATGTTCCACCAACTGCTGGGTGAAAACATCAACTCATGACTCCTTTCTGTTTTGATTTAAACAGCACTATGTAGCACAGATGCTCCTTTGCCATCTGAAGCAATATAGATTAGAAAAACAACTGCACTGTAAACATATGGCCAGCAGTCAGTTAATTTATCCTATGATAAACTGATCACATTAGTGGAGCTGTACAACTCATGATCACTGCACTCATCTACTCTCTGGCTTGCCAAAGCAGGAAAAGGACATTAATGTCTTAGTCCCTGCCCTTCTCCCTTACTTTCTCTCTCTCTGACCATCTCCTCACTCTCTAACCAGCCCTCTCACAGGCGAACCAAAGTGTGGACAAATTCACTTGCTGCCCCACTTGCCAATTTTAAATCTGGCAAAAGGTATATCTAGGTTCAAAACAAAAACAGAAATACCTGGAGAAGAGCAAAGTTGACGTTTCGAATCCTCATGACCCTTCAACAGATCTAAGTAAAATAGGAAAGGGGTGAAATATAAGCTGGTTTAAGGGGGGGTGGTGTTGTTGGGACAAGCAAGCAGTGATAGGAGGAGATAACCAAAAGATGTCACAGACAAAAGAACAAAGAGGTGTTGAAGGTGGTGATATTATCTAAAAGAATGTGCTAATTAAGAGTGGAGAGCAGGACAAGCAAGGTAGCTCTAGTGGGGGAGGGGTGAAATAAACGATGGGTGGAATACATTTAAACATAATGGAAATAGGTGGGAAAAGAAAAATCTATATAAATTATTGGAGAAAACAAAAAGGAGGGGGAAGAAACGGAAAGGGGGTGAGGATGGAGGAGGGAGTTCATGATCTAAAATTGTTGAACTCAATATTCAGTCTGGAAGGCTGTAAAGTGCCTAGTCGGAAGATGAGGTGCTGTTCCTCCACTTTGCGTTGAGCTTCACTGGAACAATGCAGCAAGCCAAGGACAGACATGTGGGCAAGAGAGCAGGGTGGAGTGTTAAAATGGCAAGCGACAGGGAGGTCTGGGTAATGCTTGCGGACAGACTGAAGGTGTTCTGCAAAGCGGTCACCCAGTCTGCGTTTGGTCTCTCCAATGTAGAGGAAACCACATTGGGAGCAACGAATGCAGTAGATTAAGTTGAGGGAAGTGCAAGTGAAATGCTGCTTCACTTGAAAGGAGTGTTTGGGCCCTTGGACGGTGAGGAGAGAGGAAGTGAAGGGGCAGGTGTTGCATATTCTGCGTTCACATGGGGAGGTGCCGTAGGAGGGGGTTGAGGAGTAGGGGGTGATGGAGGAGTGGACCAGGGTGTCACAGAGGGAATGATCCCTACAGAATGCTGCTAGGGGGCTGAAGGGAGGATGTGTTTGGTGGTGGCATCATGCTGGAGTTGGCGGAAATGGCGGAGGATGATCCTTTGAATGCGGAGGCTGGTGGGGTGATAAGTGAGGACAAGGGGGACCCTATCATGTTTCTAGGATGGAGGAGAAGGCGTGAGGGCGGATGCGTGGGAGATGGGCCGGACATGGTTGAGGGCCCTGTCAACTACCGTGGGTAGAAAACTTTGGTTAAGGAAGAAGGAGGACATGTCAGAGGAACTGTTTTTGAAGGTAGCATCATCAGAACAGATGCGACGGAGGCGAAGGAACTGAGAGAATGGGATGGAGTCCTTACAGGAAGCGGGGTGTGAGGAGCTGTAGTCGAGGTAGCTGTGGGAGTCGGTAGGCTTGTGTTGGATATTGGTGGACAGTCTATCACCAGAAATTGAGACAGAGTGGTCAAGGAAGGGAAGGGAAGTCCACTTCCTTACACCTTCCGTCCTTACACCTTCTTCTCCCTCCCAGAAACATGATAGGGTCCCCCTTGTCCTCACTTATCACCCCACCAGCCTCCGCATTCAAAGGATCATCCTCCGCCATTTCCGCCAACTCCAGCATGATGCCACCACCAAACCCATCTTCCCTTCAGCCCCCCGGCGGCATTCCGTAGGGATCATTCCCTCCGTGACACCCTGGTCCACTCCTCCATCACCCCCTACTCCTCAACCCCCTCCACGGCACCTCCCCATGCGAACGCAGAATATGCAACACCTGCCCCTTCACTTCCTCTCTCCTCACCGTCCAAGGGCCCAAACAGTCCTTTCAAGTGAAGCAGCATTTCACTTACTTGCACTTCCCTCAACTTAGTCTACTGCATTCGTTGCTCACAATGCGGTTTCCTCTACATTGGAGAGACCAAATGCAGACTGGGTGACCGCTTTGCCTTCGGTCTGTCCGCAAGCATTACCCAGACCTCCCTGTCGCTTGCCATTTTAACACTCCACCCTGCTCTCTTGCCCACATGTCTGTCCCTGATTTGCTGCCTTGTTTCAGTGAAGCTCAATGCAAACTGGAGGAACAGCACCCCATCTTCCGACTAGGCACTTTACAGCCTTCTGGACTGAATATTGAGTTCAACAATTTTAGATCATGAACTCCCTCCTCCATCCCCACCCCCTTTCCGTTTCTTCCCCCTCCTTTTTGTTTTCTCCAATAATTTATATAGATTTTTCTTTTCCCACCTATTTCCATTATGTTTAAATGTATTCCACCCATCGTTTATTTCACCCCTCCCCCACTAGAGCTACCTTGCTTGTCCTGCTCGCCACTCTTAATTAGCACATTCTTTTAGATAATATCACCACCTTCAACACCTCTTTGTCTTTTGTCTGTGACATCTTTTGGTTATCTCCTCCTATCATTGCTTGCTTGTCCCAACAACACCACCCCCGCTCTTAAACCAGCTTATATTTCATCCCTTTCCTATTTTACTTAGTTCTGTTGAAGGGTCATGAGGACTCGAAACATCAACTTTGCTCTTCTCCGCCGATGCTGCCAGACCTGCTGAGTTTTTCCAGGTATTTCTGTTTTTGTTTTGGATTTCCAGCATCTGCAGTTTTTTGTTTTTATCCTTGTATATCTAGGTTCCCCTGGGGTGGAAATCTGGGATGCGATTGACCATTAAATTGATTGTTACATTGGATTGAAGGTGTTGTACGCATAATATTTTTGAAATATGACATGTCTTTGACCAATTCCTCACTGCTATTGCATGAGTGATAGTTGAAAATAGTTGATGGAAACTATTATGAATTTGTAATGGCATCAGACTGAGAATGAATATTAACTGCCATATTGGGTGTTCCTTTTCCAGAAATGGAATGTCCTTGGGAATTGCTTTTGAAGACATCAGATTAGGCCCTGGAATAGCCTACTTCCCAGCAATCAGCCTGTCGTTCAAAGAATCGGTGGCGTTCAACTTTGGGAGCCGTCCAATCCGATATCCTTTTCAGTATGTGTGTTGTGTTGTGAGGGTGTAGAGTAATTGTCATCTACCTATGGCACAGAACTGTTGGCCAAAAGCTCCATCTGCAGCTCCTTTGTGTTATTGTTTGCTCTCTGCCAATGCATTTATTTGGATGTGTGGCAGTTATGATCCCAGCTGCTGTTACTACTGGACAAACCAGATCCCAGGGTGGAACTCGGCTTGATAGACCCTAATTTATTTTTTGTTTAAAAACGTGGAGGGTGGCTACTGAACAGATTCACAGGAGCCAGCTGATGAACTTTTAACAAAAGAATAAAACATTTATTAAACAAGAAAAGATGAGCTTTGTTACTCACCCACAAATATACCTTCACAGATATATACAGATTTGTAAGGATGACGCAAGTTACAAAAGCTATCTTCATGTTCACAGTAAGTATACAACCCATGTAAATCAATAGGTGGCCTATGGTCAGACACACCACACTCTGAAACCAAGTGACAGATGCTACCCCAAACAGATGCTATAGATCTCCCATCAACTCCCCCCAGATGCATGTCACACTGTAAGCCAACCAGTCTCACTGAACCCCATCTTTCACACGAGAGTTTCCAATCTCCACTCTCAAAGAACCTGCTTTGGAAATCTTTTCCCACCGGCGCTTTCTCTCGGATGTCTTCCAGAAGGGTCCACCTCCAGGGTTTTAAACTCTCCTTCCGCTGTTCCTCTCTCCTGGATTGCCATGTGCATTGAAGCTTTGTCTCCCACGCACTCTTTCTCCGAAACTCAGCCATGCCAATGGAACACCACTGCTTTACATGCCCAAAGTATGGAGTCCACCAACTTTTGGCTCTCTCTTTGGATCTTCTGGCTTCTCGCGAGCGCACTTTGCCTTGGGTCTGCTTCCTGCAGCTTTCTCTCTCTAGATTTGGAGCCTTCCTCTCTGCTCCTTGCTTTCACTTCCACTGAAGAGGATCTTGTTCCAGGTTCCTGCCCTTGTCCTCTGACTTAACTTAAAGGTTGTCTTGGGACCTTTCTCTTTTTCCTTTAGGACCTGCTCCTTGCAGTTCCCTCTCCCAGTAAACTGTTGACAACTTGGTACCTCCCTTGAAATCTAGAACTCACTCGACATTCACTGTTACTTTAATTTTAGAGCAACTCATCTAAGACTCTTAGACTTATTTTCCTCAGCAATCTGCTAGTATGTCCAGCTAGAGAGAGACTTACGCTGCTTCCTTCACCTTCGAGTGTAACCACCAACTGAACTCAAAAATTGCTGTTCTGTTTCTCCTGTGTCTGTGAGCCCCCTGTTGCCAGGCAACAGCCCAGTTTTCTACTTTGAGTCATAAAACCTCATTAGAAATGCAGTTAAACATACAAACCCACAGATTTGCAGGGAACTTTTAAAATGAAACTAAAACTCAAGATCCCCCCTTTCTTAACATACACTCCTGTACAGTACTGAAGGAAAGCTGGAAGGTAGGAGGTGCTGTCTTTTGGATAAGACGTTAAGCTAAGGTGCTGTGTGCCCCCTCAGGTGGATGTAAAAGGTCCCATAGCACTGTTTTAAGAAGAGCTGGGGAGTTCTATTTGGTATCCTAGCCAATACCTATCCCTCAGTCAGCATTGCAAGACAGACTACCTGGTCATTGTCACATTTCTGTTTGTGGGAGCTTGCTTTGTGCACAGATTGGCTGCCACGATTTCTACATTACAACTGACAACCACTTTGGGACGTCCTGAGGTCATGAAAGGCATTGTATAAAAGCAACTTTTTTTTCTCTTGTTAACATCCCACTTACCTAAGCCGTTCTATGCCATTAATTTTAATTTGCAGGAGCATGTGCAGTTGGGAGTTGTGGGTTAGGGAGAGGGGTTAAAAACGATGAAATTGACTTGTGTCAGGAAGCTGGTTCCAAACTGTTGACTTATGCATTTAACTGCAGCAAGTTAAGCAGTGTGCAAGCAACCCATTTGGGAGATGTTGATTGCCATTTTAATATATTACTCGCTCAATTGCAGTGATATTAACATAGCTTTTGCAATTTAACAGTGGGCGCACAGGTTTCTGGGACTCCCTGGAACTTGCCAGTGAAAGCAAGACAGGAGCACAGCGGCAATTGAGGCTGCTGAAGATATGACAGGGAAAGATGCCAATAAGTTCTTGCCTGAGGGCGAGCAACTCGGATCCCAAACCAGTGTCCTCAACTTAAATAAGGGCAATTACAAAGGTATGACGAAAGAGTTGTCTAAAGTGGGCTGGGAAAATAGACTAAGTGAAAGGTCAGTGGATGACATTTAAGCAGATATTTCATAACGCTCAGCAAAAATTTATCCCGGTCAAAAAGAAGGACTCGATGAGAAGGATGAACCACCTGTGGTTAACAAAGGCGGTCAAGGAGAGTATCCAATCAAAAACTAAGGTATACAAAGCGGTGAAAACTAGTGGTAGGCCAGAGGCTTGGGAATTTTTTAGGAACCAGCAGTGGATAACTAAAAAGCTAATAGAGGGAGAAAATTGATTATGAAAGTAAATTGGCAAGAAATATAAAAACAAACAGCAAGAGCTTCTACAGATATATAAAAAGAGACTAGTTAAAGTGAGCATGGGCCCTGTTCAAGAAGGGAGGGAGACAAAAAGCAGGAAACTATAGGCCACTCAGCCTAGCATTTGTCGTTGGGAAAATGCCATTGTTAAGGAAGAAATAGCAGGACATTTAGAAAAGCTTAACACAATCAAACAGAGTCAACATGGTTTTGTGAAAGGGAAACCATGTTTGACAAATTTGCTAGATTTCTTTGAGGATATAACAAGCAGAGTTGATAAAGGGGAACTGGTAGATGTAGTGTATTTGGATTTCCAGAAGGCATTCAATAAGGTGCCACATAAAAGGTGCACAAGATAAGAGCTCACGGTATTAGGGGTAATGTATTAGCATGGATTGAGGATTAATTAACACACAGAAGACAGAGTTGGGGTTAATGAGTCTTTTTCAGGTTGGAAAGATGTAACTAGTGGAGTGCCACAAGAATCAGGCCTAGGGCCTCAATTACTTACTATCTATATTAATGACTTGGAGGAGCTGGGGGGCGGGGGGTGGGGAGTGTAATGTATCCCAGTTTGCTGACGATACAAAAATAGGTGGAAGGGCATGTTGTGCTGAGGACATAAGGAATCTGCAAGGGGATATAGACAGGTTGAGTGAGTGGGCAAAAACTTGGCAGTGGAGTTTAATGTAGGAAGGTGTGAGGTCAAGCACTTTGGTAGGAAAAATCATAAGACAGACTATTTAAATGGAGAGAGACTCCAAAAAAGTACAGCACAGAGGGATCTGGGTGTTCTTATGCATGAAACACAAAGAGTTAGCATGCAGGTTAAACATGTTAGGCCTTTATTCATTAGAGTTTAGAAGAATGAGGGGTGAGCTTATTGAAATGTACAAGGTTCTGAGGGGGCTTGACAGGGTAGATGTTGAGAAGATGTTCCCACTAGTGGGGAAATCTCGAACTAGGGGACATGGTTACAGACTAAGGGGACGCTCATTTAAAACTGAGATCACAGAATCTCTCAGTGCAGAAGAGGCCCTTCGGCCCATTGAGTCTGCACCGGCACATGAGAAACGCCTGACCTACCTATCTAATCCCATTTACCAGCACTTGGCCCATAGTCTTGAATGTTATGACGTGCCAAATGCTCATTCAGGTACTTTTTAAAGGATGTGAGGCAACCCGCCTCCATCACCCTCCCAGGCAGCGCATTCCAGACCGTCACCACGCTCTGGGTATAAAAGCTTTTCCTCACAACCCCCCAAAACCTCCTGCCCCTCACCTTGAACTTGTGTCCACTCGTGACTGACCCTTCAACTAAAGGGAACAGCTGCTCCCTATCCACCCTGTCCATGCCCCTCCATAATCTTGTACAGATGCGAAGGAATTTCTTTCAGAGGGTAGTGAATGTCTGGAATTCTCTACCCCAGAGAGTTGTGGAGGCTAGATCACTGAAAATATTTAAAGAGGAGGTAGATAGATTTTTGAAATATCAGGGAGTTGAAAGCTGTGAGGGGATGGCATGAAAGAGGAGTTGAGGTTGGGGCAGATAAGCCATGAACATATTGAATGGTGGGACAGGCTTGAGGGGCTGAAAGGCCTACTCCTCCTAGTTCTTATGTTCTTATGATTGTGTGAATGGCTTTGATCACAGTACTTGAACAGAATTGTTACTTTCATAACTTTGGAGGATTATATGTCTTATCACAGCTCAAAGTGGAGATCAGTTCGATCAGCATGAGTGCCACTTGGGCTGTTTTACTGTGGACCTCAGGTGAGGGCTAAGGTGACCAGTATGAATAGCAGCAGCACCCCCAACCTGATCTAGATAGACCTGCCTCTCCACAGGAGATGGGGAACGAGCAGAGAGCTGTAGCCCACAGGAGGCACATGCAGCACAGGTTTATAGGCAGAGGATAAAATTCCTTGACATGTCTGAATAACAGTGCCTCAGAAAGTTCGGGGGGGGGTCTCATAAGATGGTGACAGACATTTGCAGCTTCTGGAACAAGCCATGCTGACAAAATCACCAACAACTTGAATTTTCTTGCCTCTGGATCCAACCAGGCCTCTGCCAGAGACATTTGCAGGATCTTGCAGTTGGTGGCCCAGAAATGCATAAGGTTTGTTTACCAGGACAAACAATTATCTCAATTTTGCCATTGATGATGCCAGTCAGTGTGTGGCCACTTGGGTTTGTGGCTCTGGCTGGCTTCTCGCAGGTGTACGATGGCATCAGTTGCACACATGGCAATTAAGCCACCGCCAGATCAGCCAGGAGTGTTGTTCATCCACAAGGACTTCCACTCCCATGAATGTGCAGCTGGTGTGCAACCACAGAAATCTTTTTGTAGGGGTGAGAGAGATTCCAGGCTGCTGCCATCTTGCTTTCATCCTTTGCCAGACCACCCTTCCTGATTTGTGTGCACCTGGAAGCATGCTTACTGGCTGGCTGCTTGGAGACGAGGGATGCCCACTGAAAGCATCTCTGATAACACCTGTGTAGGACCAAACCAATGAGCCCAGGAATGAAAGTCATATAAGAGCCAGATATGTAATTGAACAAGCCAGTGACATTGCTGAAGTTGTGCTTTGGGACCCGGACAGATTTGCAGATGCCCTTCAACATACATCGGCCAGGGACTCCAGAATGGCAGTGCTGACTTTTTTCGTTTGATCCATTCATGGGATGTGGGTGGCTTCCTAATTGCTTTCAAAGGTGGTGGTGAGCCACTTCCTTGAATGCTGCAGTGCGGTTTGGTAGGGAGAACCAGGATTTTGACCCAGCAACAATGAAGGAATGTCAATATATTTCCGAGTCAAGTTGGCATGTGACTTGGAGGTGGTGGTACTTGTCCTTTGCAGAGACTGCAGGTTTGGAAAGTGCTTCGAAGAAGCCTCAGAAACATTGTTGCAGTGAACCTTGTAAATGTCACACACTGCAGTCATGGTGTGCCAGTGTTGGAGGTAGTGGAAGTTTAACTTAGTGGATAGCGTGCCAATCAAGAGGGTACTTTGTCCTGAGTGGTGTTGAGCTTCTTGAATGTTGGAGCTGCAAGGCAAGCGGAAGGTATTCCACAACTCTCCTGACTTGTGCCATGTAGATGGTGGATAGGCTTTGGAGAGTCAGGACGTGAGTTACTCACCGCAGAATTTCCAGGCTCTGACCTTCTCTTGTAGCCACAGTATTTTATGAGCCCAGTTAAGTTTCTGGTCAATCGTTAGCTTCAGGATATTGATGGTAGGGGATTCAGTGATGGCAGTGCTGTTGAATGGCAAGGGGAGATGGTTAGATTCTATTCTGTTAGGGATGGTCATTGCCTGTGACACTTAAGTGGCAAGTAACATATGTACCAAACAACTCCTCAAGTCTAAATTTTGTCTAGGTCTTGTTGCAGGTGGTCACTGACTGCTTCATCAACTGAGAAATTGCAAATGGTGCTGACATTGTGCAATCATCAGCAAACATCCTACTCCTGATCTTATGATAGACAGTAAGGTCATTGATGAAGTAGGTGAAGATGGTTGAGTCTAAGACACTACCCAGAGGAATCCCTGCGGTCATACGCTGAGATGATTGTCCAGCAACAATCGCAATCATCTTCCTTTGTGCTAGGTATGACTCCAATCAGCGGAGATTCCACCCTCCACCCCTGATTCCCATCAACTATATTTTTCCGCAGGACTCCCTGATGCCACACTCGGTCAAATGCTGCCTTGGTGTCAAGGGCAGTCACTCTCACATTGTGTGGAATTCAGTTCCTTTGTCCGTGTTTAGACTGAGGCTGTAATGAGGTCTGGAGCTGAGCGGTCCAAACTGAGCACCGGTGGGCAGGTTATTGGTGAGTAATTGCTGCATATTAGCACTGTCGACAACACATTCCGTCAGATTACTGATGATTGGGAGTAAACTGAGGTGGCGGTAATTGCCTGGATTGGCCATACCTGGGCAATTTTCCATATTGTTGGGGAGATGCCAGTGTTTTTGTTGTACTAGAACAGCTTGATTAGGGGTTTGACTAGTGCTGGAGCATAGTTCTTCAGCACTACAGCTGATATTGTCAGGGCCCATCCATAGCCTTTGCTATATCTAGTGTCTTCAACCATTTCTTGCTAAAATGAATGGAATTGGTTGAAGATTGATATGTGATGAGGTGGACCATCCACTCAGCACTTCAGGACGGTTAAACACTTCTCTTATTCACAGATCCTCCTACTCCATGATCTGTTCAATTGTCCACGACTGGGTGTGGCGGGGATGCAGAGTTTTGATCTAATAGTTTGTTGCAGGATTGCTTAGCTCTGCCTAAGCGCATTACCTCACTTAGCATGAATGTATTTCTGTGTGGCAGCTTCATCAGGTCAACACCTCATTTTTAGGCATACTTGGTGCTGCTGTTGCCATGCTTCTCTAAATTGCTCATTAAATAAGTGTTGATCATCTGGATTGATGGTAATAGACTCAAGGATATGCCAGGACATGAGGTTAGATTGTGATGGAATACAATTCTGCAGCTGCTCATGGCCTGTAATGCCTCATGGATGCCTTTTTTTGGCTACTAAATCTGTTCTGAATCTATCTTATATAACACACGTATGGTGCTACCATATAAGTAAGTTTCCTCAGGGTGAAAACAAGAGTTCGTCTCCACAAGGGCTATGCAGTGGCCACACCTACCGACATTATTATGGACAGATGCATCAGTGCTAGGTAGATTGGTAAGATGTGGTTAAGTGCTATGATCTGCACAGCATTGCACAACAGTGAGGTTTGGACCTGCAGGAGGAACAAGGCATAGAGCTCAAAGCCTGTTTGGACTGGAATGTGGCAAGACACCAGCAGTGACACATACTGCTGGCCAGATGCACTCATTATTGCAAGGTTCACTTAGGTTCCATCGGTTCACCCACCTGACGCTCCTTCACCCCACCCCGCTGCCTTATTCCCAAACACACAGTAGTTATACAAACAACCATTGATGCGACCTTTGAGCATGTGTGCTGCATTTTTTCACTTTCTTGTGTTTTTCTTCCTGCTTCAGAATCTATCAAGTTTCATGCTTGCAGTGTCCCTTTAAATACTGCAGTTCAACAAACGCTAGCTTTGCCAATGTCGCCCACTTCCCATGAAAGAATTTTTAAAAATATCAGCCCGTGGGTCATCATCGTGCTCACTTGAGCTAATTGTTGGGTAAAACCGGAAGTTAATGCAGTGGCTGTGGTTAAAAAGCCATAGACAGATGTGCGTGCGCACATACACACATGCAGCATGATGGCGACTTAAAATCAAGCCCTAAAAGTCACCAGATGCGTCTATGAGTTGAGCTTAACTGATAGATTCCGTGTCCCTTACAGTAAGTTTTCCCTGTTCAGCTCGGCTTACCCTACTGGGTTTGCAAGGGTTTTTTTAATTCATTCATGGGATATGGGTGTTGCATTTATTGCCCATCCCTAATTGCCCTTGAGAAGGTGGTGGTGAGCTGCTGCCTTGAACCGCTGCAGTCCATGTGGCATTGGTACACTCACAGCGCTGTTAGGAAGGGAGTTCCAGGATATTGACCCAGTGACAGTGAAGGAACGGCGATATATTTCTAAGTCAGGATGGTGAGTGGCTTGGAGGGGAGCTTTCAGGCGATGGTGTTCCCATGTGTGTACTGCACTTGTCCTTCTAGATGGTAGTGGTCATGGGTTTGGGAGGTGCTGTCTGAGGAAGCTTGATGATTTTCTTGATTTGCATCTTGTAGACTCATGCCACTGGTGGAGGGAGTGAATGTTTGTGGATGTGGTGCCAATCAAGCGGGCTGCTTTGTTCTGGATGGTGTCAAACTTCTTGAGTGTTGTGGGAGCTGTACTCATCCAGGCAAGTCAAGAGTATTCCATCAAACTTCTGACTTGTACCTTTGTAGATGGTGGACAAGCTTTGGGGAGCCAGGAGGTGAGTTACTTGCCGCAGGATTCCTAGTCTCTGACCTGTTCTTGTAGCCACAGTATTTATATGGCTATAGTCTAGTTCATTGTCTATGCTAGTCCATTCTGGCCAATGGTAACCCCCAGGATGTTGATAGAGGGGGATGCAGCGATGGTAATGCCATTGAGTGTAAAGGAGCGATAGTTGGATCCTCTTTTAGAACCATAGAGCCTTAGAAAAGTTACAGTGCAGAAAAAGGCCAATTCAGGCCATCGTGTCTGCACCAGCCGAAAAAGAAAAACATTAAAAAAAACTAACTACCCATTTTAATCCCACCTCCTAGCACCTGGTCCCTAGCCTTGCAGGTTACAGCACCTTAGGTGCAGATCCAGGTGCCTTTTAATTGAGTTGAGGGATCTGCCTCCACCACCAAACCAGACAGTGAATTCCAAACACCCACCACCCTCTCGGTGAAAAAGTTTTTCCTCATGTCCCCTCTAATCCTTTCTCCAATCACCTTAAATCTGTACATCCCCTCTTATTGGAGATGGTCATTGCCTGGCACATTTGTGCCTGTGTGGCACAAATGTTACTTACCACTTGTCAGCCCAAGCCTGGATATTCAGGTTTTGCTGCATTTGGACATGGACTGCTTCAATATCTGAGAAATCGCAAATGGTGTTGAACCTTGCACAATCATCAGCAATGTAATGGCACAGCCATTGGTAAATTTCCCAAAGGGAAAATTGAAACAAATGCTGCAACGTGTTTTGCAATTTGTATAAATTTCGAGATGCATGCCTTGAATTTAGCAGTAATAATACCACATCTTATAGGTTTTTACAAAACTAGATTAAACATTTATTAATATAAATGATTTTAAACACATACATAGATCTACAAATTACTACTATGATAACTTCTAAATCCCCTACTTAATCTGACTCCCAATTACACTTCCGTTAAGGCAACAGTAAGACACACAGATTTTAAAAGACCCAGGCAAGGTGAGTTTTCTTCAGATCTTTGAAAGCAGCAGCTTGAGGTGTAGATGCTGAAGGCTTTTCACACTTGTTAGATTTAAAAATGTCTACCCTTACACACAGCCTTCGCTCCTTTAAACATACTTTCCCCTTTGAATGCAAATTCCCATTATTCCACTGTGTCTTTGGACTTACCTTTCTGATAATAAAAATACCTCATAGTTCTAGTTTTACCAGTAATCTTTGGGAAAAATAAACACACTGTTTCTAAACTTCACCTGACTCGGTGACACATTTCACCCGTCCTTTGAAAACAATCTAGTCTGGTTTATTTAAAAATGCACATGTCCTTTTACACCTTACATTCTAAACTTCCCCCATGTTTACATCAAAGCCTTCAGACCAGCTGCCTTTAATCCAATTAAGTCTCTTGTGCACACACACATGCGCACACACACAGACACAGATACCACTATTTTGCAATAAATTCCAATAACATTGAGAATTATTATATCTTCCTGACAAGCAAACATCCCCACTTCTGACCTTATGTAAGGAAGGTCATTGATGAAACAGCTGATGATGGTTGGGCCTAGGACTGTACCCTGAGGAACTCCTGCAGTGATGTCATGGAACTGAGATGATTGACCTCCAACAACCTCAGCCATCTTCCTTTGCGCTGGTTGGAGTCATGCCTAGCAGAGAGTTTTCCCCAAGATTCCTATTGACTCCAGTGTTGCTAGGGCTTCTTGATGCCTCACTTGGTCAAATGCTGCCTTGATGTCACTCTCACCTCACCTCGCATCTGAAGCACAGTTGGAAGAACTATAACCTCCAGTGACAGGTCTATCCTTCCAGGTCTCATCAATGAGCCAAGCTGGCTGGTCAATCCTCAATGGTGCCATGGAGTACTGTCGATCTACCTGGCTCGTGTATTGCGTTACCAAATTTTTTATGGAGGATTAGTCCCCAGCTCCCATTGTCAAATGTAGCTTCTGGGACCAACTCAATCCTGAATAGACCCTACTTACCTCTTCCACCCTTACCCCTGTAAAGGGGAGGATCAGTTGAGGAAGGAGGAGGAAGAAGGCAAGAGACTACTGGTGCAATGAATTACCTTTTGATATAGCTGAAAGGGGCACACAAATCAGTGCATCTTCGAAGTCGGCCACCGTTTCCTGCTATGTTTTTGTCAGTGTAACATTCCAGGTATATTGCCATAGATGCATCAAATTGACATTTATGATGTTTATATGTAGTTTATACAGCAGTTCTGCCATCACTTGTGTATCAGTTAACTGCCAGCTACCTGCTCTTTGCCAAAGCTCTGTCACTATTGTTTGAATAAATGATTGACCTTGGAAGGAACTTGTTTTCTTTTAACTTTTCCGCACATACCCAGTGGAAGGCTATCGCCCCATGCAGGACCCACCAGAGGCAGATCTTGTGAAAGCACACAAACTCCTAGGATATCTGAAAAATGTGATCACTACTAGTATGGACACCCAGGTATGGAGTTAAGTTTGTCCCCGTCAATGATATTTTGTTTTGTTACTGCCTTGGTTATTCATGTCTGGGGGTTTTGAAAGACAAGAGGGGCTTGGGTTGCAAATGGACGTTATTCTGAAACTTGTGGGCTAGTGCACTGACATTGACTTTTGACAACTTGCGCCAGTGTGCGAGTATCCTACTCCTTAGTGGAATATTTGATCAATCTACCCGCTGTAAGCCTTTGGTGAAACTGTTAAGCAGAGCAAAAGGGCATTTGGTTCATTTCTTAACCTGTGCTGAGTTAGCGGACCTCTGATAGTCTGGTAGAGTAGTTACAATTGGCCACAAGGCCTGAACTAGTGAAGGGAAAATGTGAATGACAGTTGTGTGTGATGATGGAATCAGGTGTGGCTGTAATATCCTATCAAGTGCTCAATAACCTGATATTTCTATGTTCATGTGAAGAATGGCCACTGGGGCAACATCTTGGAATTGCTTCCAGGACTTTAGGAAAGGGTAAAGAAACAGACCACTATACTCTCATGTACCCCAGGAAAAAAATTACCCCCACTTGGAGTCTCAAATGCCCACTCCAGTTCAACACACTTCCTTGTCTGGCTCACCTGTAGCTTTTGAGGGTCTCATTTCCAGCAGGTCCTCGACAGCCACTGGCCATCATCATTTGCCTTGAAACAACAGCCACCCCTGCATTCTCAGTTATTTGGCCTCTTCTCTATGCCCATCCACCACCTCTATTCCAGGATCATCCTGAACAGTAAGAGCAAACTTGCCACCTAACTCTGTACCCTTTTTGAGCCCTTTCCAATTTGGTTTCTGACACTCAGACTTCCACATTCTCTCCGCTCTTTGGGTATAGAAATTTCTTTTGAATTCCCTATTTGCTTTCTTGATTAGCATCTTATGTTGATGGCCTCTGGTTTTGCTCTTCCCCACAGTTAGAAATACACGGTGTAAATTACTCAATGAAGATCCATTCATAAAGACCTTGATTAGATCACCTCTCAGCCTTCTCTTTTTAAAAGAGACCCAGCCCGTTCACTCCTTCCTGATAGGTATAACCACGAAGAACTCTCCCCCACCCCACCTTCTGCACCTGCTCCAGTACTTCTATACTCTTTTAATAATATAGCAACTGGAATTGTATGCAGTATTCCACGTGCAGTCTAACCAAGGTTCAATAAAGTTTAGCATAACTTCCTTACTTATCATTTTTATCCTTCTGCAAGTGAACCCTAGTGCTTGGTTGGCTTCTTTAACCAGTCTCATTACTTTTAGTGATTTGTGCTCCTTGACCCTGTTACTCCTCTACCCCGTTTAGATTCTTACTTTCTAGATAATGTGCAATCTCATTTTTATCTATGTGGAAATTTATTTGTCAATTATATATCTATCCTGCAAGTTTGTTCTTATTTTCTTCTGGTTTGTGGTTGTCCTCCTCAGTATTGACTTTTCTCCCCTAAATCCTGTATCATCTGCAAATTTAGAAATTGTGTATTTGATTTGCAAAGTCTAAATCATTAATGTAAATTGTAAACAACAGTTGTCCCAGCACCGACCCTTGTGGAACACATCTCCCAACTTCTGCCAATATGAATAACTACCTTTACCCCCACCCTCTGCTTTCTGTCTTGAACCTTGCTAATTACCAATTCTGCCACTTGGCCCCTCGTTCTATGATTTTATTTATTAATCTACTAATATGGTACCTTATTGAAAGCGTTTAGCAAATCTGGATAAATAACATCCGCTACGTTACTCATCTATTCTGTCTCTCTTACACCTTCAAAAAACATTCAACAAAATTAGTCAAGCAAGATTTTCCCTTTTGAAATTCGTGTTGACTATTCATTTTATTTTGGGTTTCTCGATGTTCTTCTATTCTGTACTTTAGTAGGGATTCTGTTAATTTCCCTGTCACCTGTCATCACCTAAGATGATTGATCTATAGTTCTCCGGATATGTCCTATCTCCCTTCTAAAAACAGATATAACATTAGCTATTCCCTGGTCTTCTGTCACTACACCTTTCTCTAACAAATTATTAGAAATGTGTAGTAATGCCTCTGCTATCTTTTCCCTAGATTCTTTTAAAATGCAGGAATGTAGTCCATTCAGACCAGGGATTTCATCCTCCAAGTTCCATTACTTTATTTATGTTCCACCTCGTTTTACTTTAAAAGCAGTATGCCATTTCAAATCTCATCATTCGATCCCGTTTCCATGGTAAATACTGAAGAAAAGTAATTATTTCATATTGGAGCTGAAGAGAATAACAATGAGCCACTGTTGCAGTCACTCTGGATATTAATGCTGACTGACCTAGACAATCTCAACATGGTGGGATGCTCAGAAACCAAATTGGAGGATGTTCCAAAAGGATACAGAGTTGGGTGGCAGTGATACATAGATGGAGTAGAAGGGAAGATTGGAGGAAATAATTTTTGATGAAGTCAGGGAAGGGAGATCAAGGTCCAAAGATTCTGCAGCAGCATGTCAATTTTTGGCAATCAAGGCATGAATGGACTTCTCACATTTAGTGTCAAAAGTGAGAAAGAGGGTTGCGTGGAGATGGGCCTAAAAATAGGTGATTGGTGGTGGAGAAAAGTTTGCGTTGCTCTTACTGTTCAGGATGATCCTGGAATAGAGCTGGTGTATGGACATAGTGAAGAGGCCATATGACTGAGAATGTGGTGTATGGACATAGTGAAGAGGCCATATAACTGAGAATGTGGTGTATGGACATAGCGAAGAGGCCATATAACTGAGAATGTGGTGTATGGACATAGTGAAGAGGCCATATAACTGAGAATGCAGAGGTGGCGGCTGTTGCAAGGCGAACGATGATGGCCAGTGAGTGTGGGGAGTGCTTGAAGTGAATAGTATAGATGTATTTAAGGGGAAGCTAGGCAAGCATTTGAGGAAGAAGGGAATAGAGAGATTTGCTGATAGATTTAGATGAAGAAAGACAGGAGGAGGCTGGATTGGAGACTGGTTGAATCAAAAGGCCTGTCTCTGTGTTGTATATTCTATGTAATCCTATGTAAGGTTCTTAAAGTATTAATTGGCTGACTACTGCCCTACCTGGCCCTGTTGTTGGCGGGTGCACTGCCCAGACCTGATGGGAGGGGGGCATCCTGCCCAGCCCCGTTGTGGGGAGTGTCCTGTCCTTCCCTGTGGTTGTTTAGTGGGTGGGGTGGGAATGTGATGGGGTGGGGGGAGCCATGCAGCGCCTATGTTTGGGGCACCCTGCCTGCCCTGCCCTGCAATTGTTAGGATGCCCTCTTATTGCCTGTTGAGCTGTATTGCCAAATATGTAGTTTTTACCTTTCCTATTGTGTCCAGATGAGGTGGAGTTGTGAGGCACCTTTCTGTGTCCTGTAAATTTGTGACATTGCCACAGCAGTGTACTGCAGTATCACTTTGCAGTTAAAGATAACAGAACAGTAATGTCTCTCTTATTTTGCACAGTAGTGATCCCATGTATTGGTTAGAGAAGGTACCACATGCTGATGCACTGAAGAGGTTTATACTTCTCCGACATCAGACATTGTATAGTTAACCTGTTCTTAACCCTTGTAATTCTTGCTGTCAGTTAGAAAACAAACATAACTCAGTCCTTAATCTTTAGTGAGATGGGTTAATTATGAAACTTTGCAGACGTTTTTGTGTGTAAAGGATGTTTCGGTGAGATGTGTTTAGGATTATACGTGCATCCTACACCAAAGGATGAACAATACTCAGTTTGTCATGTGATCTTTTTAAAGGAAGGGATACTGACGGAACAGGATTCTGCAATATGGCAAGCTCATGGGGAGCCCACTGTGCTCATTACTCTCGCGCACATCTTCAACCGCTTTGCACCCCTTATGGCAAGTACCTGATTACTCTCTAACAGCAGCCAAAACATCAAGGAAAGCACGGCATTTACCTGGGCCAACTGCTCAGTCACCCTGTGTGCATTAGCAGGCGCAAGCAGCGACAACATGTAAACTGCAATTGTTGCCCAGTTGCACTCGTGCAGAAGCTACATTTACAACTCCAAAGCAGCTGCATGTGCCTGGTTAATGCAAAGTTGCATTTTACAACTTCTGTCAGGTTGGGCAATTTTGAATGCTAAGAAGAGGACCGATATATGCCAGCAGTGAGTGAAATGCATTGTCACCTCTTGGGAGGGCTGAAATTCAGTCCATGCATGGCCAGAGCCAAGAGTGCGGACTCGATAGCAAGGGCTGCCGGTGGGCACCTGATAAATTTGCTGGCAGAAGCATTTTGAGTCAGAGGCTCCCAGTGAACTCCCCACCCCACCAAAGTAGGTGCCTGACTGCTCATTCCTTCAATGGTACTAGACTTTGTCTTGTACATTACAGGGTTGCTTCTGACAGTCCACTTGTCGTCAAGGACTCTACTTTCAAGGGAGTATTAAATACTTCAGCATTGTGAAATGATCTAAACCTGAATAAAAGCTTGTCTTAAGATTGTTTTGACTATTTGGTGCAGTCACCTTGTGTGCGTGAAGTCTAATTGTTGGTTATTATTCTGTCTCGCTCCTCCCATACTACATCAATCACTGATACCCATGTTGTTTCTGGCAGTACTTCACGATGCCATCACAACTAACACCTGATGAAGTCCTGCTGGAAGAGGCAGATTCTGATATTTTGTATCTAACTCATGTATTTCTGTTATAAACAGTGTAAAGTTTACCTAGTGGAAGATGTGTTGATGGCCTATTTCTTGGGCATATTGGAGGGAGGCGGGGCAGTGGATGAGCACCCTCTGATTCAACATTTACTGGACCTCATGTGGCTCCTCATGGAGGTGAGTGCGTATGGCTACAGATATGGGCTTTATTGATGGGGCTAGGAAGAAAGTGGGGAGAGTCAATTTCCCGATGGGGGAATTCAGGGTAGTGACCTTTGCCGCTCCACTAGGTTTGCACTTGGTCTGTACTTGTACCCCACCATGGGACTAGAGTGCTGCTCAATATGTACTTGTGCCCGTCTGTGAGATTAGTGTGCAGTTCTGTCATACCCCTGTCCCTCCAGGTTAGTGTGTTGTTCAGTCTGTACCTGTACTCCTGCATTGGCTTAGTGTACTTATGTATTTGTGCCCCCTCTATGAGGTTAACGTACTCTTTGGTGTACACTTTTACCTATCCATTGGTTTAACGTACTACTGTGTCTATACTTGTGCGCTTCAATCAAGTTAATGTACTGTTTGGGTTGCACTTGGGTGCCTGCCTGAGGTAACTAACCCTATTATAAAACTTAGGTAGAGACGTTTCATTTTACAGTGCATATTCCTGCTCAGGCACAGTTTTGGTTGATTTTTCTCCTGTTACAGGATTATGAAGTCCAGGAGTGTTTGAAACAGCTGATGATGTCACTACTTCGTGCATACAGATTTTCTCCGATCATTCCTGATTTAGGGCTACAGGTGAGGCCTTCCCATTCTGTAAGGCATCAGCGCCTAATCATTTGGCGCAGGAGGCTAGATCCAACATGCCATGGCCAGGGAATGGGCTGCACATGATTAGAAAAAACTGCGAGATCTCTCAGACATGTTGAATCCAAGCCCTCCCAAACATTGCATTTCAATTGTAACATTTAAAGTTAAATTAAAATTGCTTAATTTAACATCAAACTGGTTACTGGACAATACTGTGCACAAACAGTATGTTTGCAATAATTATAAATTTTACCATTCTTAATGCCAAAAGCAACCAAGGCACTACTCCTACTCCAATCCATAATGTGAAATTAACCCTTGACATATAGTTGCTTGTATCTTGTGCCTTGCTCAGAACCTCTGCTTAGTTCAATGTCTCAGCTGAGCACAAGTAATAAAGTGAAACCCACAATTTTTGAAGATCTTGGCCATAGAGCTACCCACCAAAAAGACCATCGTTGTCCCTTCTCACAGAGCCAACACACCTCTTTACTCTGTGCACAACTGTCAATCAAACTCCTAACTCCCAAAAGACCCACAGCAGGCCAGTCATGTAGAATATTTAGAACCATAGAATAGTTACAGTACAGAAGGAGGCCATTCGGCCCATCTTGTCCATGCCAGTCCGAGGACACCTAGGTGCCCTTTCTAATCCCACCTTCCTGCACCTGGCCCATAGCCATGCAGCTTACAGCACTTAAGGTGCAGATCCAGGTACTTTTTAAAAGAGTTTAGAGTTTCTGCCTCTACCACCAACTTGGGCAGCGAATTCCAAACACCCACTACCCTCTGCGTAAAAAAGTTCTTCTTCATGTCCCCCCTACACCTTCTGCCAACAGCTTGATAGGATCTGTAATATTTGGGAATTAATGCATTGCCTAGCAAGCTATTGAGGACACTACATCACAGATTGACATCAGGACCTTCCAATCAACACACATTAGTATAGCAGCCCTCTTTTTGACAGGAGCATAGCAATACCATTCATTTGCAAGAGTGTAATGTGTAATTGTGTAGGTTTCAGAGGTAGCTAGCTGTAACTAATTTTAACCATTTGTTACCATGTGTATTCAATAAAAGGTCTAACCAAACAATGTTCTCTATTTTTGCCACAGTTTTTAGCTTTGTATTATTTGCCCAAGACATTGTGTGTACTTAATATAGGCAAGTCTTAGGCTGCTTAGAGTAGGTCTACAAGAGATAACAGAGGCTCTGGTGACAATCTTTCAAACATCCTTGCATGAGGGATTTGTACCGGACAATGGAGGGTTCCCAATGTAACACTTCTGTTGAAGAATGATAAACCACCTAACTATAGACCAGTCAGCCTAACATCATTCATGTGTAATCTTCTGGAAGCCAGAAATATCGGATATAATTCACACTCACTTAGAAAACATGAGTTAATTAAGGGTAGCCAGTATAGAAATGACAAGCTACGCCTGACAAATTTAATGGAGTTCTTTGAGAAAGTAGTTACCTCTGAAGGAAATTTTTGCTTTTTTTATTTGTTCATAGGATGTGGGCGTCGCTGGCTAAGCCAGCATTTATTGCCCATCCCTAATTGCCCTTGAGAAGCTGGTGGTGAGCTGCTGCCTGGAACTGCTGCAGTCCATGTGGTGTAGGTACACCCTCAGTGCTGTTAGGGAGGGAGTTCCAGGATTTTGACCCAGTGCAGTGAACATTGTGTATATGCTCGATATGATGCTGTAAAGCAGTTGTATTGGTGAAATTAAGACAAATGAAAAGAAATGTGGCAGCATAGGTAGGAAGGTTGCTAAATGACCGATGCAGATCAATGGCTAATGGCACTTTGGTCGGAGGAATGTAAAAAATCAGTATTCTCCGGTGTTTGCGCCATTGCTATTAAGATACATAATAAATATCGAAATATGCAACAATTGCAAAAAATATGGACCCTGGTTAATAGAAAAGTAACAGTAAACAACTTCAGTAGAACAAGAGCTGTTTAGCAGATTAGGTGGATATTTGTTAGATGAGATTTAGTGTGGAGAAATATGAGGATACGTTTTTGGAGGAAGACTAAGGAGAGTAAATACACATAAATGATAAAATTTCAATTAAGAATAGAAGAGCAAATGTAATTAAGGGTTTCTTTACAGAAAGGGTAAAAAGTGAGAACATAAGTTGACAAAGCAGTTATAAATAAGCTATAAGACCCTTGGTTTATAAATAAGGGCTTAGAGTGCAAAATCAGAGAATGAATATTAAACCTTTACAAATCATTGGCTTGGCTGCAGTTAAAACATTGTGTTTTAAAGTTTTGGGCTTTAGAAAGGATGTCAAAACCATGGCGTAAGAACAGGGAGGTTCACTAAGTTGATATGTGGCTTTAAGTCATAAGATCATAGCGTAAGAAATAGAAGCAGGAGTAGGCTTTTCGGCCCCTCGAGCCTGCTCCACCATTTAATAAGATCATGGTTGATCTGATTGTGACCTTAACTCCACTTCCTGTCTGCCCCTTTCCCCACCCCCCCCATAACCCTTGACTCCCTTGTAGGTCAAAAATCTGTCTCACTCAGCGTTGAATATATTCTGTTGTCTAGCCAGCACCGCTGTCTGGGGAAGAGAATTCCAACTATCTGAGAAGAAATTTCTCCCCCTCTCTCTTAATTGGGAGACCCCTTGTTTTGAAACTGTGCCTCCAAGTTCTGGATTCCCCCACAAGGGAAACATCCTGTCAGCACCTACCCTGTCAAGTCCCCCCCAGAATCTTACATGTTTCAATAAGATCACCTCTCATTCTTCTAAACTCCAATGAGTACAGGCCCAACCTGCTCAACCTTTCCTCATAAGACAACCCCTTCACCCCAGGAATCAGCCTAGTGAATTGTCTCTGAACTGATTCCAATGCAAATATGTCCCTTCGTAAGTAAAGTGACCAAAACTGTACACAGTTCTCTACGTTTGGCTTCACCAGTGACTTGTACTGTTGGAGCAAGATGCCCCTAATTTTATACTCCATCCCCTTGCAATAAAGGCTAATGTTCCATTTGCCTTCCTAATAACTTGATGTACCTGTATGTTAATGTTTTTTGTGATTTATGTACATGGACCACCCGAGTCCCTCTGTACTCTTGCATTCTGCAGTCTCTCTCCCTTTAAATAATACTCTGCTTTTCTATCTTCCTGTCAAGGTGGACAACCTCGCACTTACCCACATTATACTCCATCTGTCAAATTTTTGTCCGCTCACTTGACCTATCTGTATCCCTTTGCAAACTCTTTGCATCCTCTTCACAATTTGCTTTCGTACCAATCTTTGTATAACTGGCAAATTTGGCTACAATACAGTTGATCCCTCCATCCAAGTCATTACTATAGATCGCGAATAATTGAAGCCCCAGGATTGACCCCTGTGGCACTCTTCTAGTTACAGTTTGCCAACCTGAAAATGACCCGTTTATTCCGGCTCTTATGTTCGCTAGCCATTCCCCTGTCTATGCTAACACACTACCCCCAACACCATGGGCTCTTATCTCGTGCAGAAACCTTTTCTGGTACGTTCTTGAATGCCTTTTGGAAACCCAAATACACTACATCTACTAGTTCCCTTTTATCCACCCTACTTGTTACATCTTCAAAGAACTCTAATAAATTTATTTCACTTTTTTGAAACCATGTTGATTCTGTCTGATTGTACTATTTTTAATTGCCCTGCTACTACTTCCTTAATAATGAATTCTAGCATTTTCCCAATGACATGCTAGGCTAACTGATCTATTGTTTCCTGTTTTCTGTCTCCCTCCTTTCTTGAGAAGAGCTGTTACATTTGCAGTTTTTCAGTCCTCTGGTGTCTTTCCAGAATCTAAGGAATTTTGGAATGTTACAACTAATGCACCTACTATCTCTGTAGCCACTTCTTTTAAGACCCTAGGATGCAGGCCATCTGGCCCAGGGGTCCCATTATTTTTTCCAGTACTTTTTCTCTAGTCATCGTGATTGTTTTAATTGTAACAAGCAATTAAAAAGGATGCTTAGCGCAGAACAATCAGCTTTTTGGTCCAAAAACTCCTTCCCCCACCTTTCCCCCTCTGCTTTTCTACTATTCTTGCATTGCTTTCTGCGTCTTCTACTATGCAGACAAATTACTTGTTCAAAGCCTCTGCCATTTCCTTGTTTCCTATTATTAATTACCCGGTCTCACCATCTAAAGAACCAATTCTCATTTTAGCTGCTGTTTTCCTTTTTATACACTTGTAGAAGCATTTACTGTCTGCTTTTATATTTATTGCTAGTTTTCTCTGATACTCTAATTTCTCTCCTTTATTAATTTTTAGTCGTCTTTTGCTGGTTTATAAAAATTTCCTAGTCTTCTGGCCTGCCATTAATCTGCACAGCATTGTGCACCTTTTCACCAAATTTGATACCATTATTAACTTCCTTGGGTAGCCATGGCTTTAGCTAGGAGGTGCAACTGGGGCTCCTTTTCATTAGATTGGATATAGTTAAAAGGAGACGTAGTAGAGATATTCAAAATTGTGAAGGATTTTGTATGGAACACAAGGAAAAAACCATTTCCGTGGGTCAACGAGTCAGCAACAAAAGGCTGAGGTTAGAGTTATTGATTATTTATGGCCATTAGGTCATGGAATACATTACCAGAAATTGTAGAAGAGGTTAGAAGCCTGTTAGCTTTTAAAAGAGAAGTGCATAAATAAAAAAAGGTAACAGGTAAAAGTCAGAAATGGAACTAAGTGGATAACTCTGAGAGAGCTGGCACGGACAAGTTGGGCAACATTGCTTTCATTTTATGTTTTGAATCTTTTTTGTGACCTTTAGTGTGCTAACAGTTTGTCTTTGTGTCTCTTTGCAGATCCACTATTTGCGCCTTAGCATAGCTATTCTGAAGCATGAGAAAACCAGGAAATATCTGCTCAGCAATGTCTTATATCCTTTGAATCCACCTGTACTTGTCTCTGCTTTATTCCCCTGGTCAATTGTTTGAGCAGCAAAAATGCTAGAAATAAAGACCCTTTGTTTCAGCTGTCCCATATACAATTTTCTCAGTGAGCAGGCAGACACGTATCTGATCCAAAGGTTTTCCTAGTGCCACGGTGTTAAACAGCTGCTGGAAGATAATAACAGCAGTCTGTTGTGGCATTGTCTCAATTTCCACCTGTACTTTTCTGAAGTGCTTGGCTTCTCCTCAGTGGAGTGACCATGATGGTTTTTAGACCAGGGTCAGTTAAATCTGGGTGGATTGAGTAGATTGCACCTCCCTGTGACCCTATAACAGTTTTTGAGAAAGTTGGGTATGCCATTTATGGGAAGCAAGAAGTTATTCGTTAGCACTCCATAAAATCCTCATCATTGGCATTAGTGAACCACTGCAAACTGCTGATCATTAAAAGACACTGAAGCTTTGAAGAAGAAGTCACACTCCAAAGGATATTAAATTATGTTTTTTCTTTCAATCAGCAAACATTGAACGGTAGACAGTGACATTGTATGTCAGTTTTGTCTGTTTACTCAGGATTTTATTCCAAAGGAATGGAGCACAATATGAAGAAGTTTTTAAAAACGCAAAGTATAGCATGCTTGATCAGTGTACACGCTGTCAAAAACAACTTTTGTCCAAGGTACAGCTTGGTAATGATTTCTTTAGTCTTGTATATAAAGGGTAAAACCAGCTTCAGTGACTAGAAAGGAATATTGTGGCTTAGTTTTTAATTAGTTGCAGTTGGTCACTCGCCTGATCCATATATTCATGTGACATTGGTGTTAAGCTATTTCAAATGTAAAGTTCCAATGGAATTGGTTATAATATATATTTGTTTGACAGACCTTTTAGAGTTTAACAAGCAATTACTTACATTTGCTTGGCTCCAGTTGTTTTTGAAAATGATTTCTTAGCCCGTGTTGCCCTCCCTTAAAACCTGTTTCTGTACTGTAACGTTTAATAACTATATGCAACAGGTAAACTACCAGATGGAAAATGTTTGTCCAACAAATTCCACATGGGCGGTGGAATTGAAGTTGTGTTGACCTCTGTAAAAGAATGTCCTTCTCAATGATTAGATCTCTGACGTTTTCATTCTCATATGCAGAGGCCATGGGGGTCAGGGCTGTCAGCCGGCCTAAGCTGTTCTCTCCCTTTTACTGACTGAGGTGTGGAAGGGGCAGACAAAATGGGTTAGAAACATAGAAAACTAGGAGCTGAAGTAGGCCATTCGGCCCTTCGAGCCTGCTCCGCCATTCATTATGAGCATGGCTGATCATCCAACTCAATAGCCTGCTCCCGCTTTCTCCCCATACCCTTTGATCCCTTTCACCCCAAGAGCTATATCTAACTCTTTCTTGAAAACATACACCGTTTTGGTCTCAACTACTCTCTGCGGTAACGAATTCCACAGGCTCACCACTCTCTGAGTGAAGAAATTTCTCCTCATCTCAGTCCTAAATGGTCTACCCCATATTCTCAGACTGTGACCCCTGGTTCTGGACTCCCCCACCATCAGGAACATCCTTCCTGAATCTACCCTGTCTAGTCCTGTTAGAATCTTATAGGTTTCTATGAGATCCCCCCTCATTCTGAACTCCAGCGAATATAATCCTAATCGACTCAATCTCTCCTCATATGTCAGTCCCGCCATCCCAGGAATCAGTCTGGTAAACCTTCGCTGCACTCCCTCTATAGCAAGTACATCCTTCCTCAGATAAGACCAAAACTGCACACAATATTCCAGGTGTGGTCTCACCAAGGCCCTGTACAATTGCAGCAAGACATCCCTGTTCCTGTACTCGAATCCCCTTGATATGATGACCAATATACCATTTGCCTTCTTTACCGCCTGCTGCACCCGCATACTTACCTTCAGCGACTGGTGTACAAGGACACTCAGGTCTCGTTGCACATTCCCCTCTCTCAACTTATAGCCATTCAGATAATAATCTGCCTTCCTGTTTTTGCTACCAAAATGGATAACCTCACATTTATCTACATTATACTGCATCTGCCATGCATTTACCTTCTCACTCAGCTTGTCCAAATCACACTGAAGCATCTTTGCATCCTCCTCACAGCTCACCCTCCCACCCAGCTTTGTGTCATCTGCAAATGTGGAGATATTACATTTAATTCCCTCATCTAAATCATTAATATATATTGTGAATAACTGGGGTCCCAGCACCGATCCCTGCGGTACCCCACTAGTCACTGCCTGCCATTTGGAAAATGACCCATTTATTCCTACTCTTTGTTTCCTGTCTGCTAACCAGTTTTCTATCCATCTCAATACACTACCCCCAAACCCAAGCACTTTAATTTTACACGCCAATCTCTTATGTGGGACTTTGTCGAAAGCCTTCTGAAAGTCCAAATAAACCATATCCACTGGCTCCCCCTCATCAACTCTACTAGTTACATCCTCGAAAAATTCCAGTCGATTTGTCAAGCATGATTTCCCTTTCATAAATCCATGCTAACTCTGTCCGATTCTGCCACTGTTTTTCACGTGCTAAGCTATTAAATGTTTTATAATGGACTCTAGAATTTTCCCCACTACTGATGTCAGGCTGACTAGTCTATAATTCCCTGTTTTCTCTCTGCCTCCCTTTTTAAATAGTGGGGTTACATTAGCTACCCTCCAATCTGTAGGAACTGTTCCAGAGTCTATAGAATCTCGGAAGATGACCACCAATGCATCCACTATTTCTAGGGCCACTTTCTTAAGTACTCTGGGATGTAGATTATCAGGCCCCGGGGATTTATCGGCCTTCAATCCCATCAATTTCCCCAACACCATTTCCCTACTAATACTGATTTCTTTCAGTTCCTCCCTCTCACTAAACCCTGTGTTCCCCAACATTTCTGGTATGTTATTAATGTCCTCCGTTGTGAAGACAGAACTAAAGTATGTATTTAGTTGGTCAGCCATTTCTTTGTTTCCCATTATAAATTCTCCTTCTGACTGTAAGGGTCCTACATTTGCCTTCACCAATCTTTTTCTCTTCACACACCTATAGAAACTTTTACAGTCAGTTTTTATGTTCCCTGCAAGCTTACTCTCGTGCTCTATTTTCCCCTTCTTAATGAATCCCTTGGTCCTCCTTTGCTGAATTCTGAACTGCTCCTAATCCTCAGGTCTGTTAGCACAGAAGGGAAGGGGTGTAGGGTTTGGAGATTGTAAGGGGTTGAAGGGAAGAGGATCGTTTGACAACCTGATATGATAACTTCTTGTGTGCCCTGAGAACCGGCACCTCAATGACCCTTAACTCAAGGCCACGTTTGATGTGCTGAGATCAGTGGTGTTTTTTTTCATTAAGACCCCTCTTCGAGTGGAGGAAGCTGGGTTAGAGGAACTCATTCCCACCACTTGGTGGCCAACCAAGTTTGACAAGGAGGTGAGATCCTTTGTTCTTTGTTTTGATCTTTGCCGGTGAACAAACTACCCTTGAATATGGTCAGTTTGGGTGAAAAATTTCCACGTGGTATGCCTCATTTTAAAAGAAGATATCCTCACTTTCTCCCTCCAGGGCAAAGAGGTGAAGGAAGAATGTGCTGAGGAGAGGCTGAGGCGTCGGGCCTATGACCGTGGTTGTCAGCGATTAAAGAAACGTATTGAGGGTAAGCATTTAACATGGAGGCATGTGAAGAATGTTAAAGTTGGAGTCATTTCCACAGTGCATTTGGAACTTCTTAGGCAGTCCCTCAAGATTGAGGATGATTTGCTTCCACTCTGATATGGGTTCTGAGATAGTTTATAAGGCCAATGTGAGGACAGGTGCTTGGAAGGTCGGGCAGATGAGTTATTTGGAGGTTTGTGTGCTCTCTCTGCTTTGACTTCACCTTTGCACATTCTCGATGAAGTCTTTCGATGTATTTTGTGCCTTCCCGGATGAGCCTTCCCCATTTTGGTTGGCCACACGCCGGGGCCTCCCATGCGTCAGTGGGGATGTTTGACCTCTGCAGGAATACTTTGAGGACATTCGTAAAGGGTTTCTGCTGCCCTCCTGAGAGTCTCCTGCCGTGACCATTGTTCTTGTCATTCGCAATGCAATCAGTGCCAGGTTCTTCCCATCTACCCAGAGAGTTTAATTTTTCCCTGTATTTTCTTGTTATTTCTTTCTTCATCTACCAAAGGTGCTAAGCAGAGTTCCATGCAGGCCAATACCTCCTGAGGGTATTCTTTATTTGGGAACCTTGACAGTGAATGCCCAAAGCATATTGAACTGTGTGGGGGAACCATGAAGTTGGATAACTTAGGTGTCCCCTCTCAACTATACTTAACTTCGTATACAGCAGCTGCTTACTGCTTCTCACTTTTTAAATTAGCAATGCAGCCTTGACACTGTAATAGAACACCAACCAAGCTCACTTGTGCTCCGTTGTTGCTAAACAAGTTGCATACCTGCCTCAGAGTCAGAAGGTGCAGAGTCTGACCCCATTCTGGCCTGTCCTGCCACGTGGACAGGCCGGGTTGACATCCAGCAGTGGGTGTGGGTGCCCCACTAATTGGACGAGATCTATGTGCCCAGAAGACCCTTTAAGTCGCACATGACAAAACGTCTGTAAAAATACAAAAATAAACAGCAATGTAACTCTGCTGGTGTATGCCAACCAAAGTGTTCTAGCAGGCTGGCTGTCATCCAGGCCCAGACATAAATCGAGGATGATAAGGTTACAGAGCTCTATTGACAGTCTGGTGGGTAAAGGTAACAGGGCTTCGTTGATGGCCTTGAGGTTAAAAGGCTGTATTGATGGCCTGGAGATTAAAGGTTACAGGACTCTATATTGATGGTCCATAGGGGTCCTCTGTGTATTTTGTCAGGGATGCAGTCGGGAGGCTGCGCAGCTGAACTCAAAAGCTTCTGTTTGGATTCCTGGTTCCTATCCAGTGCTGGAAAGTGTGCACAAAGATAGAATCAAATTCAGCTGTAAATGAACCAACAGCACTGTTGACTGACTGCAAGTCATAATTGAGCAGCAGTTGCTTACAAAGATAAGTTTTCATTATTCATAGGATGTGGGTGTCTTTGCCACATCCATTTACTGCCCAACCCTAATTGCCCTTGAGAAAATGGTGGTGAGCCGCCTTGAACCGCTGCAGTCCATGTGGTGTAGGTACACCCACAGTGCTGTGAGGGAGGGAGTTCCAGGATCTTGACCAATGATGGTGATACAGTTCCAAGTTAGGATGGTGTGAGGCTTGGCCGGGAGCTTGGTGTTCCCATGCGCCTACTGTCCTTGTGTTTTTAATTTTTCCCTCTATTTTCATCCTCATGGAGTTGCTTTCCTGTTGAGGCACTATCTGTCCTATGGCACCTCTCCTGGATGCCCAGCCTTTAGGCATGGACGTACACGGTTGCTGCAGCATGCTATTCTGTGGAGGGCAGCACAGCCAAGCTTGTCCTTATCCAGTGTCCACTCTCCCCCTTTCCAGGAGAGAGAACTGACTGATTTACCTCATTCTCGGCTGAGGTCACTGTCCAGTGACAATATCAAGAAAATAGAATAAAAAGCCTTTCTCTCTCAGCTGGTTGGTAATAAAGAGTATCTTTATAAAACAGCATTGGGATCATGCACAAGTGTAGATTTCGGCGGCCTCCATGGTAACTGCTAATTGCTAACTGCAGAAACTTGATTTGTTGAACACTATTTGAGCGAAATTATTATGTTAATTATAAATTAAAATCATTTCAGGCAATGAGTGCTGAATCAGCTGCTTTAAGCAGAAATGTGCAGTCAAATTATAATTAAATCTTTACTTGTTGGACTGTTGGAAATTCATCGTGTTGAATATCGTCTAGCCTTTGCCTGTTGAAAAAGCAGAAAATCTTACTTCACCACCACAGCTATTTGCTTCTGCTCCTACTCCCAGCTTTGGGACCAAAAAGCTGATTGTTCAGTGCTAAGCATCCTTTTTAATTGCTTGTTACAATTTAAGCACAGTGTAAGGTTCGGGCAGCAAGACTCTGCTAAGTTGTGACGAATTGTTCTGTCCAATGGAAAACATTACCAGTTCGTCTATTATCTTCCAGCACTCGGTCCAGATATCTGACTAACCAATTTAGTTGGAAGGGTTGGGGAAGAGATTCAGAAAGAGAAAGAACACCAGGGAATGTGACCTGGAGGAGTCGACTGATAGCTAAGACAGCATAGGGAATGGAAAAGGCAGGGTACAAGTTGGAGGAAGATAACCAAGACTGCCTCAGAGTAATATAGGAATTAAACATATGGAAGAGAAAAATAGGCAAATAAATTACCATTCTTGACAGAGGTTAGAGAATTTGCACTGGCAGTGTTTATACTGCATGGTCAGGATTGCCATCTGTTGTCCTTAAACATTGTTATTGCTACATTTTCTCCCGTTCTACTCCCAATTGGACTGATAGTTGCAGACTGTTCCATGGGCACTGATTATCGCTGCAGTAAGGTTCTATGGGCACTGATTGCTGAGCTAGAGTTCTATGGGCACTGATTATTGCTGAGGTAGGGTTCTATGGGCACTGATTATTGCTGAGGTAGGGTTCTCTGGGCACTGATTATTGCTGAGGTAGGGTTCTATGGGCACTGATTATTGCTGAGGTAGGGTTCTATGGGCACTGATTATTACTGAGGTAGGGTTCTATAGGCACTGGTTATTGCTGAGGTAGGATTCTATGGGCACTGATTATTGGTGATGTAGCGTTCCCCTGGCACTGATTATTGGTGAGGTAGGGTTCCATGGGCTCTGACTATTGCTGAGTTAGGGTTCCCCATTACTGAATAGTAGTGAGGTAGTGTTACCCGGGCATTGATTATTGCTGAGGTAGGGTTCCCCAGGTACTGACTATTGCTGTGGTCGAGTTCTGTGGGCACTGATTATTGCTGAGGTAACTGCCCTGTGTACTGATTAGTGCTGAGGTAGTGTTACCTAGGCACTGATTATCGCTGAGATAGGATTCCCGAGGACTGACTATCACTGAGGCAGGGTTCCCCAGGCACTGCTTATTACTGAGTTCGGATTGTATGGCCACTGATTATTGCTGAGGTAATGTTATATGGGCACTGATTATTGCTGCGGTAGGGTTCTATGGGCACTGATTATTGCTGAGGCCGGTTCCACGGGCACTGATTAATGCTGAGGGTAGGGTTCCCCGGGGACTGATTATTGCCGCGGTAGGGTTCTCTAGGCACTGATTATTGCTGAGGCCTGGTTCCCCGGGCACTGATTTTTGCTGAGGTAGTGTTTCCCAGGGACTGATTATTGCTGCGGTAGGGTTCTCTGGGCACTGATTATTGCTGAAGTAGTGTTATATGGGCACTGATCATTGCTGTGGTAGGGTTCTATGGGCACTGATTATTGCTGAGGCTGGGTTCCACGGGCACTGATTAATGCTGAGGTAGGGTTCCCCAGGGACTGATTATTGCTGCGGTAGGGTTCTCTGGGCATTGATTATTGCTGAACCTTGGTTACCCGGGCATTGGATTTTTGCTGAGGTAAGCTTCCTGTGCACTGATCATTGCTGAGGCCGGGTTCTGTGGGCACTGATTATTGCTGAGGTAGTGTTCCTGGACACTGACTATTGCTGAGGCAGGGTTCCCTGGCCATTGATTATTGCTGAGGCTGCGTTCCCTGGGCACAGATTATTGTTGAGGTAGTATTCTCCGGCCACTGATTATTGCTGAGGATTGTTGCATGGGCATTGATTATTGCTGAGGTCAGGTTCCACAGGCCCTGATTATTGCTGAGGTAGGAATCCCCGGGCCCTGATTATTGCTGAGGTCGGGTCGCCTGGGCACTGATTATTGCTGAGATAGGGTTCTATGGCCACTGATTATACCTGAAGTAATGTTCCATAGGCACTGATTATTCCTGAGTTAGCGTTCCCCAGGCACTGAATATTTTTGAGGTTGGTTTCCCTGGGTATTGATTTATTGCTGAGCTCGGGTTCTGTGGGCACTGATTGTTGCTGAGGTTGCGTTCCATGGGCACTGATTATTGCTGATGCAGGGTTCACCGGGCACTAATTATACCTGAGGTAGGGTTCCCCAGGACTGATTATTGCTGAGCTAGGGTTCTCTGGGCTCTAATTATTTATGAGGTGGGGTCGCCCGGGCACTGATAATTGCTGAGGTTGGGTTCCACGGGCACTGATTATTTCTGAGGCTGGGTTCCCTGTGCTCAGATAATTGCTGAGGTACGGTTTGCCGGGCACTGAGTATTGCTGAGGTAGTGTTCCCGGGTGCTGGTTATTGGTGAGGTAGGGTTCTATGAGCATTGATTATTGTGCTCAGATAATTGCTGAGGTCAGTGCCCGTAGAACACTACCTCAGCAATAATGAGGTAGGGTTCCACGGGCACTGATCATTGCTTAGGTCAGGTTCTGTAGGCACTGATTATTGGTGAGGTAGCGTTCCCTGGGCACTGAATATTGCTGAGGTAGTGTTCCTGGGTGCTGGTTATTGGTAAGGTAGGGTTCTAAGGGCATTGATTATTGCTGAGGTAGGCTTACCTATGCACTGACCATTGCTTAGGTCAAGTTCTGTAGGCACTGGTTATTGGTGAGGTAGGGTTCTATGGGCACTGATTATTGCAGAGCTCTGGTTTTATGTGCACTGATTATTGCTAAGGTAGGGTATCCCGGGCATTGATTATTGCTGAAGTAGGGTTTATTGGACACTGATTATCACTTGAGGCAGCGTTCCCTGGGCACTGATTATTGCTGAGGTAGGATTCCCCGAGCACTGACTATTACAGAGGTTGAATTCCATGGCATTGATTACTGCTGAGGTCGGGTCCCCAGGCACTGATTATCCCTGAGGTAGGGTAACGCGGGCACTGATTATCACTGAGGCAGCATTCCACTGGCATCGATTATTGCTGAGGTAGTTTTCTATGGGCATCGATTATTGCTGAGGTAGTTTTCTATGGGCACAGATTATTGCTGAGGCAGGGTTCTATGGGCACAGATTATTGCTGAGACAGGGTTGTATGGGCAGAGACTATTGCTGAGACAGGGTTCTATGGGCAGAGATTATTGCTGAGACAGGGTTCTATGGGCAGAAATTATTGCTGAGACAGGGTTCTATGGGCAGAGATTATTGCTGAGACAGGGTTCTATGGGCAGAGATTATTGCTGAGACAGGGTTCTATGGGCACTGATTATTGGTGAGGTAGGGTTCTATGGGCACTGATTATTGCTGAGACAGGGTTCTATGGGCACTGATTATTGGTGAGGTAGGGTTCATTGGGCACTGATTATTGCTGAGGTAGTGTTCTATGGGCACTGAGTATTGCACATGTCCGTCCTTGGCCTGCTGCAATGTTCCAGTGAAGCTCAACGCAAACTGGAGGAACAGCACCTCATCTTCCGACTAGGCACTTTACAGCCTTCCGGACTGAATATTGAGTTCAACAATTTTAGATCATGAACTCTCTCCTCCATCCCCACCCCTTTTCCAATCCCCCTTTTTTCCAATAATTTAAAAGATTTTTCTTTTCCCACCTATTTCCATTATTTTTAAATGTATTTCCATCCATTGTTTTATCTCTACCTTTTAGCCTATTTCAATCCCTTCCCCCCACCCCACCCCCACTAGGGCTATCTGTACATTGCTCGTCCTGCTTTCTACCCTTAATGTCACCTATTAGCACATTCCTTAGATAATATCACCACCTTCAACACCTCTTTGACCTTTTGTCTATGACATCTTTTGGCTATCTCCACCTATCACTGGCCCTCTATCCAGCTCTACTTGTCCCACCGCCCCCCCCCCCCCCAAACCAGCTTACATTTCACCTCTTTTCTATTTTTCCTTAGTTCAGTTGAAGAGTCATACGGACTCGAAACATTAACTGTGTTCCTCTCCGCAGATGCTGTCAGACCTGCTGAGTTTTTCCAGGTATTTTTATTTTTGTATTGCTGAGACAGGGTTCTGTGGGCACTGATTATTGCTGAGATTGGCTTCTATGGGCACTGATTATTGGTGTGGTAGTGTTCCACGGCCAATGATGATTGCTGAAGTAGGGTTCCACAGGCACTGATTATTGCTGAGGTAGGATTCCCCGGGCACTGATTATTGCTGAGGTAGAGCTCTATGGACACTGATTATTGCTGAAGTTGGCTTCTATGGGCAATGATTTTTGCTGAGGTAGCGTTCCCTGTGCGCTGATTATTGCTGAGGTACTGTTCCTCGGGCACTGATTATTACTGAGGCAGTGTTCCCTGGGCACCAGTCATTGCTGAGGTAGGGTTCTCTGGGCACTGATTATTGCTGAGGCAGTGTTCCATGGTCAATGATTATTGCTGAGGCAGTGTTCCATGGTCACTGATTATTGCTGAGGCAGTGTTCCGTGGTCACTGATTATTGCTGAGGCAGTGTTCCGTGGTCACTGATTATTGCTGAGGCAGTGTTCCATGGTCACTGATTATTGCTGAGGCAGTGTTCCGTGGTCACTGATTATTGCTGAGGCAGTGTTCCACGGTCACTGAATATTGCTGAGGTAGGACTCTATGGGCATTGAATATTGGTGAGGTAGGATTCCCTGGGCAATGATTATTGCTGAGCTAGGCTTCTGTGTGCACTGATTATTGCTGAGGAAGGGTTTTATGGGCACTGATTATTGATAAGATAGTGTTATAGGGGCACTGATTATCGCTGAGGTAGGGTTCCGCAGGTAATTATTATTGCTGAGGTAGGGTTCCGCAGGTAATTATTATTGCTGAGTTAGGGTTCCCCAGGCAATTATTATTGCTGAGTCAGGGTTCCCCAGGCAATTATTATTGCTGAGTCAGGGTTCCCCAGTAATTAAAGTGGGATACGGTTCCCGGGGACTGATTATTGCTGAGGTAGGCTTCTATGTGAACTGATTATTGCTGAGGCAGTGTTCCACGGTCATCTGATTATTGCTGAGGTCGTTTTCCCCAGGCACTGATTACTGCTGAGGTAGGGTCCTATGGGCACTGATTACTGCTGAGGCAGGGTTCACTGGGCACTGATTATTACTGAGGTAGTGTTCCCTGGTCACTGATTATCCCTGAGCTAGAGTAATGTGGGCACTGATTATTACTAAGGTAGGGATGTATGTGCACTGAATATTGCTGAGCTAGTGTTCTACGGGCACTGATTATTGCTGAGGTAATACAAAGAACGAAGAGCAGGAGCCGGCAATTCAGCCCCTCGAGCCTGCCCCGCCATTCAATACGATCATGGCTGATCTCATTTCAGCCTCAACTCAAATTTCCCGCCCTCACCCCATAACCTTTCAACCCGTTACTAATTAAAAATCTATCTATCTCCTCAAATTTATTCAGCGTCCCAGCATCCACTGCACTCTGAGGTAGTGAATTCCACAGATTCTCGACCCTTTGAGAAAAGTAATTCCTCCTTATTTCTGATTTAAATCTACCACCCCTTTGCCTAAAACTATGGCCTCTCGTTCTAGAATGCCCCACAAGGGGAAACATCCACTCCACATCTACTTTGTCTATCCCCTTTAGCATCTTATATACCTCGGTTAGATCTCCTCCCATCCTTCTAAACTCTAGCGAGTGTAGGCCTAAACTGCTCAATCTCCTCATAAGACAAGCCCCCCATCTTTGGAATCAATCTAGTGAACCCCCTCTGAACCACCTCCAATGCAACTACATCCTTCCTCAAGTAAGGGGACCAAAACTGTGCACAGTACTCCAGGTGCGGTCTCACTAAAGCCTTGTACAGTTGCAACAACATTTCCCTATTTTTATACTCTATTCCTTTAGCAATAAATGCCAAAATTCCATTTGCCTTCCTTATTACCTGCTGTACCTGCATATACTAGCTTTCAGCGATTCATGCACGAGGACACCCAGATCCCTCTGCACTGAAGCATTCTGAAGTTTCTCTCCATTTAAATAATAAGTCACCTTTTTATTCTTCCAACCAAAATGGATAACCTGACACTGATCCACATTAAACTCCACCTGCCGAATTTTGGCCCATTCACCTCACCAGTCCATACCCATTTGTAAATTTCTTATTTCTTCATTACAACTTACTTTCCCACCTATTTTGGTATCATCTGCAAATTTAGCTATAGTACCTTCTATCCCTGAATCCAAGTCATTGATATAGATTGTAGATAGTTGGGGCCCAAGAACCGAACCCTGTGCCACCCCACTAGTTACAGCTTGCTATCCAGAAAAAGACCCATTTATCCCGACTCTCTGCTTTCTGTTGGTTAGCCAATCCTCTATCCATGCTAATATATTACCCCTAACTCCATGTGATCTTACCTTGTGTATTAATCTTTTGTGCAGCACCTTATCAAAGGCCTTCTGGAAGTCCAGATATACTACATCTGCAGGATCCCCATTATCCACTTTGCTTGTCACATCTTCAAAGAACACTAGCAAATTACTCAAACACGATTTACTCTTCATAAAACCATGCTGACTCTGATGGATTGCATTTTGACTTTCCAAATGCCCCATTACTACTTCCTTAATAATGGATTCCAACACTTTCCCAATGACAGACGTTAAACTAACTGGTCTGTAGTTTCCTACTTTCTGCCTCCCCACCTTTTTGAATAAGGGCCTTATATTAGCATTTTTCCAATCCACTGGAACCTTTCCAGAATCCAGGGAATTTTTGGATTATTATAGCCAATGCATCCACTATCTCCGCTGCCACTTCCTTTAAGACCCTGGGATGTAGGCCATCAGGTCCTGGGGACTTGTCACCCTTTAATCCCAATAGTTTGCTCAGTACTTTTTCTCCTGTGATGGTGATTGTTCTAAGTTGTTCCTCCTCTATACCCTCTGCTCTACCTGTTACTATTAGGGTGGTACTAGTGTCCTTCACCGTGAAAACTAAGGTAAAATATTGATTAAGAGTCTCTGCCATTTCTGCGTTCCCCACTATTAACCTCCCAGTCTCATCCTCCAAGGTACCAACATTTACTTTAGCTACTCTCCTTCCTTTTTTATATACTAGTAGAAGCTTTTGCGATCAGTTTTTACATTTTGCGCTAGTTTTCTTTCATAATTTACCTTTACTCTTTTTATTATTTTTTTTAGTAACCCTTTGTTGATCTTTAAAAGTTTCCCATCTTCCAGCCTGCCACTGACCTTTGCAATTTTGTTTGCCTTAGTTTTTGCCTTTATGTTATCTTTAACTTCCTTGTTCAGCCATGGATGCTTTTTCCCCCTCTTACCATCTTTCTTCCTCTTTGGAATATATTTTACCTGGGAGGAATTGAATATCTCCTTAAATATCTGCCACTCTTCATCAACTGTCCTACCTTGTAGTCTTCCTGCCCAGTCCACTAGGGCCAAATCTGCCCTCATGCCTATGTAGATACCTTTGTTTAACTCCAGAACACTAATGTGGGGCTCAGGTTTCTCACTCTCAAACTGAACTTGAAATTCTATCATGCTATGATCACTCTTCCCTAGATGATCCTTTACTCTGAGTTCATTAATTAATCCCATCTCATTTAACAAAACCAAATCCAGAATAGCCTGCTCCCTGGTTGGTTCCACAACATATTGCTCCAAGAAACAACCTCTAATACACTCTATGAACTCTCCCTTGAGGCTACCCTTGCCAATTTGATTAGTCCAGTCTATATATGCATATTAAAATCACCCATGATTATTGCTGTGCCTTTCTTACATGCCCCCAGTATTTCCTGGTTTATACTGTGCCCTATTGCTGAACTGCTGTTTGGGGACCTATAGATTACTCCCACCATGGACTTCTTTCCCTTGCTATTTCTTATTTCTACCCAGACTGACTTTACATCTTGCTCTCCAATGCCTATATCGTTCCTCACTATAGCACTGAGCTCTTCCTTTACTAACAAAGCTACAGCACCTCCTTTTCCTTCCTGCCTACCCTTCCGAAACACTGAATACCCTTGGATATTCAACTCCTATACCTGTTCTCCCTGTAACCACGTCTCAGTAATCACCACCAAATCATACCTATTTATCTCTATTTGCACTAAGTTCTAAGGGCACTGCTTATAGCTGAGGTCGGATTTTATGGGCACTGAGGTATGTTTCTATTGGTGCTGATTATTGCTGAAGTCGGCTCCTATGGGCACTGATTATTGCTGAAGTGGGGTTCCATGGGCACTGATTATTGCTGAGGTAGTGTTCTAAGGGCATTGCTTATGGTTGAGGTAGGATTTTATGGGCACTGATTATTGCTGAGGTAAGGTTTTACGGGCATTGATTATTGCTCAGTCAGGGTTCCTAATGATTGCTGTGATGCATTTCCCTGGGTACTGATCATTGCTGAGGTAGGGTTCCATGGGCAATGATTATTGCTGAGGTGGGGTTCCGTGGGCACTGATTATTGCTGATGTAGGGTTCCACCGACACTGATGATAGCTGAGGCAGGGTTGGACCGGCACTGATTATACCGGAGGTTGGACCCCTCCCCACTGATTATTACTGAGGTATGGTTCTATGGGCACTGATAATTGCTGAGGTATGGTTCTATTGAGTTAGGACTGATTATTGCTGATGTAGGGTTCTATGTGCATTGATTATTGCTGAGCTAGTGTTCTCCGGACACTGATTATTGCTGAGGTAGGGTTCCCTGGGCACTGATTATAGCTGAGGTAAGATTTTATGGGCACTGATTATTGCTGAGGTATGTTTCTATAGGCACTGATTATTGCTGAGGTAGGTTTACCCGGGCACTGATTATTGCTGAGGCAGGGTTCCCCATGCACTAATTATTGCTGATGTAGGGTTCTATGTACATTGATTATCGCTGAGATAGGGTTCCCTGGGCACTGGTTATCCCTGAAGTAGGGTATCGTGGGCACTGATTATTGCTGAAGTAGGGTTCTATGGGCACTGATTATTGCTGAAGTAGGGTTCTATGGGCACTGATTATTGCTGAAGTAGGGTTCTATGGGCACTGATTATTGCTGAGGTAAGGTTCCATGGGCACTGATTATTGCTGAGGTAGGATTCCCCAGGCACTAATGATTGCTGTGGCATGCTTCCCTGGGCACTGATTATTGCTGAGGTGGGGTTCCACGGCACTGATTATTGCTGAGGTGGGGTTCCACGGCACTGATTGTTGCTGAGGTGGGGTTTCATGGGCACTGATTATTGCTGTGGTAGGGCTCCCCAGCCTAGATTATTGCTGAGCTTGGGTTCCACGTGCACTGATTATTGCTGAGGTAGGGTTCCGTAGGCACTGAATATTGCTGAGGTGGGGTAACACGGACACTGATTATTGCTGAGCTAAGCTTCTATGGGCACTGATTATTTCTGAGGTAGGTTTTTTTTGTACTGCTTATTGCTGATGTATGGTTCTATGTGCATTGATTATTGCTGAGGTAGGGCTCTATGGGCACTGATTATCGCTGAGGTTATGTTCTAAGAGCACGGCTTATAGCTGAGGTAGGATTTTATAGTCACTAATTATTGCTGAAGTATGTTTCTATTGATAGTGATTATTGCTGAGGTCGGCTTCAACAGGCACTGATTATTGCTGATGTAGGGTTCCACGGGCACTGATTATTTCTGAGGTAGGATTCCCCGGGCACTAATAATTGCTACGGTATGTTTCCCGGGTGCTGATCATTGCTGAGGTGGGGTTTCATGGGCACTGATTATTGCTGTGGCAGGGTTCCCCAGCCTTGATTATTGCTGAGCTTGGGTACCCCGGGCATTGATCATTGCTGAGGTAGGGTTCCACAGGCGCTGATTATTGCTGAGGTATGGTTTGTTGGCACTGATTATTGCTGAGGTAGAATTTTATGGGCACTGATTATTGCTGTGGGAGGTTTCTATTCGTGCTGATTATTGCTGAGGTAGGCTTCTAAGTACACTGATTATTGCTGAGTCAGTGTTCTACGTGTACTGATTATTGATGAGATAGTGTTTGAGGGGCACTGATTATTTCTCTGGTAGGGTGTTATGACACAGCAGTTTTTAGAAACTGAGTTATTTAAAATCCCAGAGCGAAACTTTAAACAACTGTCATAACCTATATTTTCGATTGATATGTTTTGAGGTGCAGATCTAAATTCAGGAATAAGACCACTAGTTCTCGAGAGGTTTTTATATCAAACTACATGAGATATTTATTAGTTTACAACAAATTAACCATATACACATGGCTACAAATTACTGCTATCATAACTTTTTAACAAATCCTCAAATTAACCTCTACTAAGGCAACAATAACCAATAGACTTAACCAGACAAAGCATTTTCACTCTCAAATTCAAAATGAGGTTCCTTTCAATTTGGTTCCTTTGCAGACAGTTATAGGCTTACAGCCGTTTTGATGTTACATGCCTCTGCTCTGCACACAAAACTGCTTTCTGTTATACCCAGCACTTCTCTTTGAATGTACATTTTCATTGTATCAGCAGGCCCTTTGAACTCCTTTCATGGTACCAATTTTATTAGTAATATCAACATTGCTTGGCCTCTCCTAGCTAGGTGCAAGATTTCACTCCCACTCTTGAATGCTCTATTCAACAAAATGCAAATGTAATTCTACCTCTGTTTTCATTTCAAAACTACTGTACATCAAAGCACCCAGGCTAGCTGGCTTTAATCGAATTAAGACGCACATAGCCTAAACCTCTGTTTAAAAAAATTTCTAATAACATTATATACATTAATAGCTTCATGACAGGGCTTCCATGGGCACTGATTATTGCTGATGTAGGGTTCCAAGAGCACTGATTATTGCTGAGGTAGGATTCCCCAGCACTGAATATTGCTGAGGTCAGGTTCCCTGGGCACTGATTCTTGCTGAGGTAAGGTTCTGTGGGGACTGATTATTCCTGGGGTAGGGTTTCATGGCCACTGATTATTGCTGAGGTAGGGTTCAACAGGCACTGATTATTGCTGAGGTAGGGTTCAACAGGCACTGATTATTGCTGAGGTAGGGTTCAACGGACACTGATTATTGCTGAGGTCGGGTTCCCTGCGTGTTGATTATTGCTGAGCCAGGGTTCTGTGTGCACTGATTATCGCTCAGGTAGAGCTGCCTGGTCACTTATTATTGTTGAGGTAGGGTTCTATGGGTACTGATTATTGCTGAGGTAGGGTTCCTTGGGCACTGATTATTGCTGAGGTGGGGTTCCTTGGGCACTGATTATTGGTGAGGTTGGGTTCCCCGGACACTGATTATTGCTGAGGTGGGGTTCCTTGGGCACTGATTATTGCTGAGGTGGGGCTCCTTGGGCACTGATTATTGCTGAGGTGGGGCTCCTTGGGCACTGATTATTGCTGAGGTGGGGTTCCCTGGGCACTGATTATTGGTGAGGTGGGGTTCCCTGGGCACTGATTATTGGTGAGGTAGGGTTCCATGGACACTGAATATTGCTGAGGTCTGGTTCTCCGGGCACTGATTATTGCTGATGAGGTATCTATACCTCAGCAAGAGGTAGAAATATTGCAAGCTTTACAGCACGGAGGAGGCTAGCTGTCAATCTTCTCCATGCTGTCTGAAGAGAAACTATCCAGCTCAATCCCCCCCCTCGAGTGCTGGATCTGTCCACCTCTAGATTTTGCTACCTGAAGTGCATATTCAAGCGTTTTTTTTTTGATACAAGGAGAGTTTCTGCTTCTACCGTCCTTTTTATGCTGCGCATTCCAGTCTCCCTCTATTGTATCGGTGCAAATAATTACTGCTCAGCTCCCCTTTAATCCTCCTACCAATTACTTGATATATATCCCTACCCCTCATTATTGATGTCTCTGCTAAGCAAAGTAGGTCTTTTGTATCCGCTCTATCTACAGTCCCCATAGTTTTATACACCTCAATTAAATCTCCATTCAGCCTCCTTTGTTCCATGGAAAACAACCCCAGCCTATCCAATCTTTTCTTCTGGCTAAAACTGTCCTTTCCAAGTAACCATCTCATAAATCTCCTCTATACCCTCTCCTGGTAATGTAATGACTGGTGCTGTTGCTGCAGTGTAACTGATGTTTTATACATTTCTTGCATTACTTTCATGCTCTGATACTCTGGACCTTGGCATGGAAGGGAAACTTGCCAGTACACCACCTTGACCATCTTATCTACCTGACCTTCAGGGATCTAAAGGCATGCATTGAGGCCTCTCTGTTCCTTTATAGTTCTGAGCATCCAACCATTTATTGTCTATTCTCTTGTTTTGTTTGTCTTCCCAAAATGCATTACCTCACACATTTCAAGATTAAATTCCGTTTGCTATTTTTCTGTTCACCTGACCAGTCCATTGATATCTTCCTGAAGTCTACAGCTTTGTTTCCCACTATCAACCACATGGTCAATTTTCGTGTCACCTGAAAAATTCTTAATCCTTCCCCCTACAGTTAATTCGAAATCATTAATATATACCATGAGCAGTAAGGGTACCAGTACTGAGCCCTGCAAAACCTGACTGGAAACAGCCTTCCAAACTCCAGCACACATTTTGAGCTTAACCCTTTGCTTTCTGCCACTGAGCCAGTTTTGGATCCAACTTGTCACTTTCCCTTGGATCCTATGAGTTTCTAATTTACAGATCAGTCTGCCATGATTGGACAATGTTTGCTAAATACTCCTCAGTGTGCTAAAAATTACGCTGACATCCAATTTAAGATTGTCATTCAGGCTTGCAATGTGGCACATTTGCAAGTACTGGAAGCTACATATATTAATACACAGGGCCCTGTTCTTTTCAGACAGGAAGAACGTGCTCACATTGTGCTTGTTTCAGCTAAGTTGAATAAGTGATAGCCATTTGCTGGTTCATTCTTCAGGGCAATGCCTTGACCAATCGGATTCGAGCTGTCTCGTTTAAAATTCCAGCAGTGCTTGGCAGTTAACTGTTAGTCACCATTAACTGGTGCATTTTCCATGGCAATGCCTCTACCAATCAGTGTCTACTTGCCAACCAATCATCACTCTCTTCTCACAGTATAAAGTTTTTGCTTCCCCTGACATTGGTATTCTTGCGATTGTTTTGACAAGTGCAAGACGAAAAGCTTTGGCAAATCTCTCTTTTCAGCAATACTGAAGAAATAAATTAAAGATTTCTTTAAAAAAATCACTCATTGCTTTGAGTGCACAAGAGCACAGAAACTTAGAATTCACAGAAGCATAGAGGAAGCCATTTGGCCTTGGATTCACATTGAATCGCATGGTCTATTTCCGTATGTTGCATATTTAAGTTTCTACTTCCCACCTGTTTTCCTGGCCGAAATGTTGTAAATGAATATATCATTAAGTGTGCATTGATTGACCCAGGCAGTACAGAATGTCCATTGATGATATGTAATGATTTTGTTTTGCAGTTGTGGAAGAGCTACAGATCCAGATCCTGAAATTATTTCTCAACAACAAAGATAAGGGATCGGTGAGTAATGGCTGCTCTCACGGAGCATACAATCTGCAGGAACAGCCCCAATACACACTCCTTGAATGAAAATAAACCATGTACCAGTAATAGTAGCAGTTAGTCATTGGTAGCTGAATGTTGTGCACAGGGTGCAGTATGTGGAGAGGGCAGATTTTTTGGACACAGCAGTAATTTAATCCATGGCTTTGCTGACAGTTCAGGTTTGCTCTTACAGTTTCTGATGACTTCCTATTTAATTCCTTTTGTCTACTGCCTGTGCTCTTTTATGCAGGCATGCAACCCATTACCTGAAGACCAATCTGCAACTCAGTGCTAGCTGTTTTGTTTTTCTTTGTGAAATTTACTGCCCACTGTCTGTATTCCTGTGTGGAGCTCACTACCCACTGTCTGTCTTGCTCATGTCAACTAACTGCCCACTGTCTGTCTTGCTCATGTCAACTAACTGCCCACTGTCTGTCTTGCTCATGTCAACTAACTGCCCACTGTCTGTCTTGCCCATGTGAACTCACTGCCCACCATCATGCCCGTTTGACCTCGCTGCCCGCCGCCTGTCTGCGTGACCTCGCTGCCCGCCGCCTGTCTGCCCGACCTCGCTGCCCGCCGCCTGTCTGCGTGACCTCGCTGCCCGCCGCCTGTCTGCCCGACCTCGCTGCCCGCCGCCTGTCTGCCCGACCTCGCTGCCCGCCGCCTGTCTGCCCGACCTCGCTGCCCGCCGCCTGTCTGCCCGACCTCGCTGCCCGCCGCCTGTCTGCCCGACCTCGCTGCCCGCCGCCTGTCTGCCCGACCTCGCTGCCCGCCGCCTGTCTGCCCGACCTCGCTGCCCGCCGCCTGTCTGCCCGACCTCGCTGCCCGCCGCCTGTCTGCCCGACCTCGCTGCCCGCCGCCTGTCTGCCCGACCTCGCTGCCCGCCGCCTGTCTGCCCGAACTCGCTGCCCGCCGCCTGTCTGCCCGACCTCGCTGCCCGCCGCCTGTCTGCCCGACCTCGCTGCCCGCCGTCAGTTTTCCTGTGTGCGTCAGTGACACTAACATGATTAAATTGGCAACTCGCATTCATTGTTAACTCATTTAGTATTGATACCAGCACCTAACATAATTCTCTAATTCATGTTCCTGACACGCTGCTATTCATTGAGATGGTACATCTGTCAGCAGTGAACCTGCTGTAACAGAATGAAGAACACTGCATAATTTCTGCTTGTTATGCAGAGCAACATATTTGAGATTAATTTCCGACTCGCCATCTAAATCCCGAAACACTGATTCACGCATTCATTCCCCTACGTTCTCTGGTCCATTAGGTAGCTGTGGAAGAGATGTTTGTAGTTTAAGATGCAGGGTTTCGGGGAGAATTTTGGAACACAGGGGCAAGTACCTGTCATGCTTTATTACTGAATTTGGAATGGAGGACATGGGTTAATAATGACATATGAGCAAGAGAAGTCCATTCAGCTCATTGAGCCTGTTCTGTCATTCAGTTAGATCATGGCTGATCTGTAACTTTAAAGCTATTGATCTCTCTGTGTTCTATGTCTGTTGACCCTGCACCTCATGTAGTCAGTCCCAAAAATTTCAGTTGATCCCCTAACCCAAAGCTTTTAGTATATTCATAAAAGTAGTTAGCTTCCTGATTTTACTCTTGAATGTTCTAATTTTAAGGTTGTGGCAGTTTTGTTCATGATTACCCCACCAGAGGAAACAGATGTGCCTCTCTCTTCCCTATTGAATTGTTTTGAAGTGCAGGGAAGTTGTTCCTGTCCAATATTAACCCCTCATTTAAAATCACAGGTTACCTGGACGTTATTACATTGTTGGTTGTATGAATTTGCAGAGCACAAATTGGCTGCTGCATTTCCTACATTACAACAGTGACTACACTTTAAATGTACTTCATTGGCTGTAAAGTGCATTGACCATAAGACATAGGAGCCATTTGGCCCATCGAGTCTACTCTGCTATGCAATGAGATCATGGCTGACATGATAATCCACATTCCTGGCTTTTCTCCATAACCCTTGATTCCCTTACTGATTTAAAAACCTGTCTATCTCAGCCTTGAATATACTTAACGATCCAGCTTCTACAGCCCTCTTTGGTAAAGAATTCCACAGATTCACTACCCTCTGAGAGAGAAGAAATTCCTCTCCATCTCTGTCTTAAATGGGTGGCCCTTTACTCTGAGATAATGCCCTCTGGTTGTAGACTCTCCCACAAGGGGAAACAACCTCTCAGCATCTACCCTGTCAAGCCCCCTAAGATTCTTATATGTTTCAATAAGGTCGCCTCTCATTCTTCTAAATTCCAATGAGTACAGGCCCAACCTACTCAACCTCTCCTCATAAGAAAATACCTCCATACCCAGGATCAACCTAGTGAACCTTCTCTGGGCTGCCTCCAATGCCAGCATATCTTTCCTTTGATAAGGGGACCAAAACTGTTCACAGTATTCTAGGTGTGGCCTAACTAGGGCCTTGTAAGGCAAGACTTCCCTATTTTTATACTCCATTCCCTTTGAAATAAAGGTCAACATTCCATTTGCCTTCCCTATTACCTGCTGAACTTGTATGTGAGCTTTTTGTGATTCATGCATGAGGACCCCCAAATCCCTCTGTGCTGCAGCTTTCTGCAGTCTTTCTCCATTTAAATAATATTCAACTCCTCTATTCTTCCTGTCAAAGTGCATAACCTCACATTTTCCCACATTATATTCCATCTGCCAAGTTTTTGCCCACATACTTAACCTGTCTATATCCCTCTGTAGACTCTTTGTGTCATCCTCACTACTCGCCTTCCCACCTATTTTTGTGTCATCCGCAAACTTGGCAATAGTACATTAATTTCCCTCATCCAAGTCATTAATATATATTGTAAATAATTATGTCCCCAGCACTGACCCCTGTGGCACTCCACTAGTTACAGGTTGCCATCCTGAAAATGCCCCCCTTATCCCAACATTGTCTTCTATTAGTTAGCCAATCCTCTATCCATGCTAATATACTACCCCCAACACCATGGATTCTTATCTTATTAAGTAGCCTTATGTGTGGTACCTTATCGAACGCCTTTTGGAAATCCAAATATGTTACATCTACTGGTTCCCCTTTATCTATCCTGCTTATTACCACCTCAAAGAATTCTAATAAATTTGTCAGGCATGATTTCCCTTCATGAAGCCATGTTGACTCTGCTTGATTAGATTATAGATTTCTAAATGCCCTGCTATTACATCCTTTATAGTAGACTCTAACATTTTCACAAGGACAAATGTTAAACTAACAGGCTGATAGTTACCTTTTTTTTTTGTCTCCCTCCCTTTTTGAATAAATGTATTACATTGTTAGTTTTCCAATCCTCTGGGACTTCTCCAGAATCTAAGGATTCTTGGGAGATTACTACCTGTGCATCCACTATCTCTGTAGGTACTTCCGTTAATATCCTAGGATGCAACTCATCAGGTCCGGGGGACTTATCGGCCTTTAGCCCCATTCGTTTCTCTAGTACTTTTTCTCTAGTATTTATTTCCTCCCCCACTTTTGCCCCTTGATTCTTTAGTATTTTTGGAATGCTGTTAGCGTCTTCTACCATGAAGACTGAAACAAAGGATTTATTCAACTCCTCTGCCATTTCCTGCTTCCCCATTATTATTTCCCCAGCCTCATTCTCTAAGGGGCCTATGATCTCTTTGGCCTCTTTCTTCCTGTTTTTATATAATTAAAGAAGTTCTTACAGTCCATTTTTATATTATTTGCTAGTCTACCCTCAAAGTTTATTTTCTCCCTCATTATTTTTTTGGTCATCTTTTGTTGTTTTTGAAAACGTTCCCAATCCTCTGGCTTATCACTAATCGTTGCCACATTGTATGTTTTCTCTTTCAATTAGATACTACACTTAACTTACTTGGTTAACCATGGATGGTTTATCCCCTTCCGTTTGCCCTTCTTCCTCACTGGAATGTTGTGAGTCATGAACCATTTTCTTAAACGTCTGCCATTGTCCATCAATCATCTTTTCTGCTAAACTCCTTTCATAGTCTATTCCAGCCAGCTCTGCCCTCATTCCTTTGTAATTACCCTTATTTAAGCTTAGCACACTTGTTTCTGACCCAGGTTTCACTCTCAAACTGAACGCTAAATTCTACCATATTATGGTCACTGTTTTCCTAGGGGACCTTATACTCTGAAATCATTTATTAAACCTGCCTTACTACACATTACCAGATCCAAAATAGCCTGATCCCTGGTTGGATCCACAATGTATTGTTCTAGGAAACTGTCCAGAATGCACTCTGAATTCTTGCTTATGGCTACCTCTGCCAATTTGATTTTCCCAATTTACATGAAGATTATAGTCACCCATGATCTGTACTGCCTTTTTTACATGCCTTCATTATCTCTGTCCTACAGTTTAGCTACTGTTAGAGGGCCTGTAGACTACTCCCCTTATTTCTTACCTCCACCCATATGGATTCTACATCATCCGATCCAAGATCATTTCTTGCTATTGTTCTTATTCCATCTTAGACTAACAAAACTACCCCAGCACCCTTTCCTTCCTGCCTGTCCTTTTAAAAAGTCACATATGCCTGAATATTTAGTTCCCAGCTTTGATCTCCTTGTAACGACGTCTCCGAAATATCTATAAGATCATATCCATTAACTTCTACTTGTGCTGTTAATTCATTTATTTTGTTCGGAATACTACATGCATTTAAGTAAAGAACCATTAATTTTGCCTTTCTACCATCTTTCCCTCCTTTGACCCTATTTGCTGCTCTTTTTTTATTTTTTTGTACACTCTGTTCCCTCCTGTCACACTCTGGGCATCATTACCTAAGTAGCTACCCTGCTATGCTGCCATATCCTTTTGCTTTGTAAGCCTACGCATCCCCTCTCAGAACCACCCCCCCCCCCCACCCCCCCCACTATTTAGTCTAAAGCCCTCTCTATAGCCCTAGTTATTCAATTTGCCAGGACACTGGTCCCAGCACGGTTCAAATGAAGCCCGTCCCACTGGAACAGCTCCCTTCTACCCCAGTACTGGTGCCAGTGCCCCATGAACTAAAACCCATTCCTACCACACCAGCCTTCAAGCCATGCATTTAACTACTTGACTTTATTTACCTTATGCTAGTTTGCATGTGGCTCAGGTAGTAATCCTGAGATTATTACCTTGGAGATTCTGCTTTTTAATTTAGTTCCCAACTGTCAAATTCTTTCAGCAGAATCCCCTTTCTAGTCCTATCAATGTCATTGGTACCAATGTGGACGATGACAACTGGATCCCTCCCACTCCAAGTTCCTCGCCAGTACTAAGGAGATGTCCTTAACCCAGGCACCAGGCAGGCAACAGCTTTTGGGCCTCACGCTCATGGCTGCAGAGAACGGTATCTATCCCCCTAATTATAATGTCCCCTACCACTATTACATTCCTATTTCCTCCCTCCCCCCTCCAACTTGAATGTCTCCCTGTACCACAGTGCTGTGGTCAGTTCGCTCATCCCACCTGCAGTCTCCGCTCTCAAGAACACAGCTTGGAAGAACCTTGTAACTGTTGGACAATTGCAAGGGCCGAGGCTCCCCTTCCTCCCGGCTTTTCCCCCCCTCTCTCCCACCTGCCTCTTCCCCCCTCTCTCCCACCTGCCTCTTCTCCCCCTCCCTCCCTCCCCCCTCTCCCGCCTGCCTCTTCTCCATTCCCTTCCTGCCCCCTCATTCCCCCCATTCCCTCCTCTTTCCCTCTTCCCCCCGCCCGCCTCTTGGGCCCCCCGCTCGCCTTTTGGGCCCCAATTATATCACCATACCACCCAACTTCATGCAACCTATCCTCATAATTCAACCATTTAAGCCCCATTATCAATCTGGTGAATCTTTCCTGTACCATTTTAAGGCTAATATACCCTCCTTGTGGTGTGGTGCCCTAAACTGAGCACAGTACTCTGAATTGAATGTGATTAAGGCAACTGAAGCATCACTTCCAGCCCTTTATATTCACGCCCGTTTGCCAACAGTACATTAGCCTTTTTGATTGGCTTTTGTCACTCACTTTTAATGATTTACGGAGATGGAGCTTGTGGGAACTGGGATGGGACAACTTTAGGGTATTGGAACTTTGGCCAAGTTGCGGTTAATATAGGGAGAAAGGTGGTAGCTGGTGAGGGGCATGTGGAAGAGACTGAGCCCAGAGGCGGTGCAGGTATAGCTGAAGGTTTTGGCAGTGGTGGGAGGATCTGGTGGCAAATACAGTAGATGTTGAGGTGCAAATGGGCATAATTGGTGATGGAGTCTAAAGCCTGGTCAAATGAAATGCCCTCACAGATGAATTTGTAAGGTTCTGAAGGGCAGGAATTTGAACTTCCATCTAGTTGTAAACTGAGACTGTAACCAATTGGTTGGATGCTGTGAGAATTAGTTCAACACGATAAAATGTTTAAACCTTATTATTTCAGAGCGAGGCATCCAGATACATTTTCCTCAGTAAGTTTAGAAAGTTTTTGCAGGAGAATGCCAGCAATCGAGGGGTGAGTATTTATTTATAATGAGTCCTCATAGAATACTGTGATATTGCATATTAATATAGTGTGAAAGAAATCTTTTTTTTTGCCTGTGCTTTTAATTTTGCACCAGTGAGGAGTGATCCTTGGTTGACTTGAGATTGGAACATTTAGGATACAGAATGTATAAAGGGTTGATGCATTCGACACTGCCTCAGAGATTTAACCGGATGGATCGGCCAGTGAATTGGGAACAGATGGAGAGGGGATTCGGCTCCATGCAGCTGAACTGTGCCATTAGCTAAGAATTGGGCTGAAGAAAAGCCCAGGAGCAGTATTTGCTCAATTGCAGCTCAGTGAAGCTGGCTGTTGGATCAGTGAACGCACAGGAGCAGTAGTGTTCTGTCCAGAGTTGCTAGAGAGGTGGAATCATATCGGTAATTGGATGCCTGGCTGCAGCCTCGGGAATCCAGTGGGACTCAGTCTCAGGAGAAGAGATTGAGCAACTGGGAAGCGAGCAGTCGTTGGAGCAGCCTGAGTTAGAGCAGCTGTTGAAGCAAATCATAAGCTATATCCTCGAAAGAGAGGAGCAGAAATCCCTCAGGAGATAGACGTAGTTTTAAAGAATTTTTGTGACTCACTGATGTCTGGGTGGGGTGCTGAGAACATTCAAGGGACCTGTCTTGATTGTGTCTACCATTTAATGTGCAGCTTGTGGTGTGTTCAACCCACAGTTTGCCTGTTAATTCATGTTTATCCTGAATATTTGAGTATGAGGTAGATAGTGTTGACTGTTGACTTGTATAGTAAATGTTCTTCTGTTTGTTTAAAACCATGGAATTTTGTGGATTTATTCTCTTCATCAGTAACTGGGTTTAATAATTTTGTCTACTTTAAAACAAAAGTTGCTGGTCCCTAACCGGACTGTAACAAAATTTGGGGGTCTCCTTGTGCTGACCGTCAAGGACATTATCCAAAAACACATCAGTTTCCGCATCCACCAACTTATTTGACCTGCTTCAGTGCTTTGAATTTATGTTGCTTTTCCAAAACCCAATATTGGATGGACAAAAATTTTCTCCGGGTAAATATTGGGAAGATGGACACCAGCATCTTCAGTCCCTTGTGGATGGCTCAGCTGTAGACATAGGGACGAAGAGGATCAGAAAAGCGATACATTCATACAGGATTCAATAGTTAGTGGAGCAGACAGGTGTTTCTGTGGCTGTGGGCATGATTCATGGATGGTATGTTGTCTTCCAGGTGCCAGGGTCAAGGATGTCACTGAGCAGCTGCAGAGCACTCTGAGTGGGGAGGGTCAATAACCATATGTGGACCATACCGATACCAATGCCATTGGTAGAAAGAAGGATAAGGTCCTGCAGGCAGATTTTAGGGACCTAGGAAAGAAATTACTGAGCAGGACCTGAAAGGTGTGGTGATGTGCAGATTACCCCAGTGCTTTGTGCTAGTGAGTACAGAAGGAGGAGCATAGTACAGATGAATAAGCAGCTGGAGAGATGGCTTAGGTAAAAGAGGGCTTTGATTCCTGGGGCACGGGGACAGGGGAGGTGAGACCTGCACTCGTCGAACATACTGCACCTCAACAGGGCAGGGATCAATATTAAAGTGGGAACGTTTGCAAGTGCTGTTTGGGTAGGCTTAAACTAACTTGACAGGGAGGTGGGCACCTGCGCATAGGTTCAGAAGGGAGAGAAGCAAAGCTGGAAATGGAAAGCAGAAAATCAGTAAGTGAGAGTGGAATGCAGAGGAAACAAAGGCGTTTGGCGGTGCTAATTGATATATTTTTCAATGCAAGAAATTTAGTGAATAAGCAGATGAGCTGAGGGATCGATAACTCGGAAATATGATATAATTGCTGTTACTGCAACACGGCTCAGAGAATTGTAGGCATTGCAGCTAATCATTTCCTGCTTACAGGGTTTTCAAACAAAATTGAAAGGGGATTAAAAAAAAGAGTTTGTGAGCAATGTTGGTTAAGGAAAATTATGCCTCTGAGGAGAGATTGAATTCTAGAAGGATCAGCAAGTGGTACCATAAGGGTTGAACTGAAGAATGAAAAAGGGGCAATCACACTGCTGGGAGTGTACTACAGACCCCCAAACAGTCAGGGGGAGAAATATGTAGATAACTCGCTGAGATACAAAAACAATGGGGCAGTAATTGTAGAGGACTTAAAATACCCTAATATCAACTGGGATAGAATCAGTGTAAAAGGTATAGAGGGTACAAAATCCTTAAGTGTCTAGGAGAATATTTTTGAGCCAGTACATAGCAAGCCCAACAAGAGCAGAAGCAGTTTTGGACTTGGCTTTAGGGAATGAAGTTGGGCAGTGAAAGGGATATCAGCTGGAGAGCATATTAATGGTGATCGTCGTTCAGTTAGAGTTAGAATAGTAATGGAAAAAGAATAACATTTTTCAACTGGGGAAAGACCAATTTTACTAAGTTATGACCTGATTTAGCATTGGTGGACTGGAAATAGGTACAGAAGGTAAATCAATGTCAGAGCAGTAGGAGGCAGTAAGGGAGGAAATAGTGAAATCAGGACAAATATGGTTTAGCAAAGAAAATTAGTGGGACTCCCAAATCCAAAGCATCTTGGATGACAAAGAACATGTAGTATTAATTGTAAATGAACTGTGTTTAATTATATGCAGGTCATGGGCATTAACTGGATTTTGTTAAGCCTCCATAAATAAACAGACTGAAGCTGTGGTTGTTGGGTTAGGCAGTGCATGCTTGTAATGTGTGACTCTAAATAAACATAAGCGTGTAGAGATTGGCTCCAGTTCTATCCTTCACCAACTAGCTTTCTGGATTATAACATACAGAGTAGGATAAGGCAAAAAAGGAAGCTTATATCAGATGCTGGGGACTGAGTACAGTAATATAAAGGATTAACAGATGAGATATGCTAATGTATGACGTAGATGATGATGTACCACTGACGTCAGTCATGTGTTAGACGAGAGAGGCTGGAATGATACCAAGGAGCAACGTGCCTCCTCTGTAACCTGTTTAGATTTTGTATAAATAAAAGTGTTAAGCAGATACCAGAGTACGTCGGTAGTCTGTCTACTAAAGAAGTCCCACGTCTAGAGTCCATAGGAGGACCCATCTCAGAACATGGTGGCTGCAGCGGAGAGCTCAATGTAAAAAAACATTGTTGTTATCGAAGGAACCAAAGAGTGAAGAAAACTTTGATAGCAGCTTGTAAAAAAACTGGGGGAAAGAGGAGGCACACTGGCAAGAGGTAACGATGATCATACCTGGTGAGCAGTCCCTGCCCTTGTCTCGCCCACTTGACTGCCTTCAGGGCCCATGGAGATGCCAGCAGTGGGAGTTATGAAATGTGAAATGCTGTTTTCTCCAGTACTGAGCAGCGTCAGGCTTTCACGAAAAAGAGCAAAAACTTCAAGTCAGTTCCATTCTTTATGCTGTACGTCCAGTAACAGATGACGTTCTTCTAAGGCAGGGCATGCAGGAGTCCACCGTGGATTTTGAGTCCATTCTTAAAGCTGTTGACGCTTATTTTAGTCTGAAGCAAAACTTAGTTATTAAATTAGCATGTTTTAACCAGTGGTCACAGCAAGCTGGGGAGTTGATTGAATTATTTCTAACCAATTTATATCACAGAGCGAGTTCTTGCACGTGCGGGGTGCTGAAGGTTGAGCTAATCTGTGATTGAAGTTATGAATCTCTCAGTTCTTCATGAAGTGTGGCCAGAGGTGACGAATACAGAAGGCACTGCAGCAGACGGTGACCATCCCTGAGAAAGACCTGCTGGACCTGAATCGGCTCTTCCTAGAATGTGATGATGAAGAATCCCTTGTGTACTGAATAATCTCTTGGAGATTGAGGTCCGAGAGGATGATTTCTCTTTTCAGCTGATGGATGCACTGTATGAAGCCTCTGTTGTTTCTAGTGGCTAAGCAGTATTCAGAGCTCAAGTATTGCTGAAAAAGAGAGACATGTAGAAGCTTTTCATCTTGCAATCATTAGCAAGAATACCAATATAAGGGTATATTGCTATACTGTATGTGGAGCAAGTGCTGATTAGTTCGTAAGTGGACTCTGGTAGAGGCGTTGCCATGGAGAATGCACCAGTGATGGTGACTGACAGTTAACTGCCAAGCATTGTTTGAAATTTAAATCAGGCAGCTTGACCCTGATTGGCCAAGGCATTTCCCTGAGGAATGAGGCAGCGAATGGCTATCATTTGTTTTGTTTAGCTGAAACAGGCGCAATGTGTATACATGTTCTTTCTGTCTGCAAAGAATAAGGCCATGTGTACATGTAGTTTCCAGTACATGCAAATGTGCCACACTGTAAGCCCAACTGACCATCTTAATTTGGTTGTCAGCATCATTCTTAGCACACTGGGGATTTTAGCAAAAGTTGTCCAATTGCGGAGTCGCATCTAATGTTGTACTGAGTTTTGCAAGCGTGGACTGATTGGGTATGCCCTGTTAATTGCCCATTGTGAACAACGGCTGGGACATGCCAAAACGAAAACAAAAAATACTGGACAAAATCAGCAGGTCTGATAACATCTGTGAAGAGAAGGACAGAGTTAACGTTTCGAGTCCGTATGACTGTTCTTCAGAGCCGTAGGGACTCGAAACATTAACTCTGTCTTTCTCTCCACAGATGCTGTCAGACCTGCTGAGTTTTTCCAGCATTTTTTGTTTTTGTTTCAGATTTCCAGCATCTGCAGTATTTTGGCTTTATCTGGCTGGGACATGCTGTTGGATACGATCTGCCAGTCTGGGAGCTTACATACCTAGCATCACACTGGCAATGAAATACATATACCACGTTACTCATTTGTGTAATAGGCAAACAACTATTCAGATCTCAGTTTCACTGAACCTACCAATGTATTGCCTACTTATCTCCTGTTGTCCATAAAGAATCTTAGAGAGAATGCCTTGCCTAAGTCCAGGTTAGATTCCACAGAAGATCTCACTGCTAAAGTGCTGGTACCTTCCAGGAATGAAAGTCAATTGCCATGCATGCTTCAGTCCCAGGTGAAAGTCGCCTTCCCTCCAGAGCTGGAGGTCAGCACAGAAGCAGCGGCAGAATTTTTAGCCTTTCTGAAGCTGCAGAATCCTGTACAGCAACCCTGTCCACAAGTTAATTGTTTGCAGGACATTCATCTCATTACAGAAGATGAGCTTGTCTTGACTCCATATTCTCAGCAAGTCTTCCCATTGCCCATAGTGGAGCAACCTCGTACAGAGAGAAGTGTGGCTTTCTTACCACTGCCTACAGGAAGTAGACAGTCCTCCAGAAATATCATTGGGAAATCAAAACAGAAAATGCTGGAAAAACTCAGTCTGATAGCGTCAGTGGAGAGAGGAACAGAGTTAAGGCTTCGAGTCCGTATGACTCCTCTTCAGCTTTTATCATTGAGAAATCATCTCCTCTTCTCTTCCTGACAGTCTTAAAGGAATTTGGTTGCTTTCTCCTTTGTTGTCTAAGTTCATTGAAATTTCGAATCTTCAGTGCCTTTTCAGTCACCTATACAACAGTGGATGATACAGCTATGACAGTCTTTCCTGGAGTTGAAGGTCATCCCTCTTCTGAAGCTCTTTCCCTGTGTGCTTCGAGGGAACAACAAGTTCCTCCGAGTATCCTGAGTTCTTCTCTTCTAGTCCCAGAGGGTCCAAAGGTCGATTCTCTTCAGTCTTTTAGATCAGTTTTCCTTTGAAAAGCCTTTATTGTCCTTGCAGTCCAGTCATCCTGCAACCTACACTCTGCTCCCCAGCTATGCTGCTAAAGTGTTGTCCCATTCTGCAGATGATGATGTCCTACCAGATACAGAAGAAAGTCCTCATGTCTTCAAGACATCTTCCCTAAGGACCCAAAATACTGTGGGAGCTTGAATCCTCCAGGACTGTGACTTGGGGAGGGGGAAAGTAGGAGTTGGAGTTGGCTAGAACCTGCAGTTGTAAAAAGGGAGCTACAGAAATGTAATATAAATAGCTAAAGACATAGTTCCTTGTTGTTGAAAATAGGATAGTATACTTGGGAGGTATAGCGTAAAGGGTTAACAGATGGGATATGTTAATGCGTGACTTAGATGATGTACCAACATCAGAGAGTCATGTATTCGACTCACTTTTTTTCTCTCTCTATATGTACATATATATACATATAGAGAGAGAAAGATTAGAATCGTGCCTAGGAGCAAAATGCCTCCTCTGGAACCTGTTCAAATGTAATACTAATAAACAATTGTTAACCAAACACCAGAGTACACCTGCAGCCTGTCTGCTAACCAAGTCCCACACCTGGAGTCCAAGATAGAAGGACTGTCTCAGAACAAGTACTGCAGAAAGCATGGAAGAGTATGAAATAAAGGTGCGAAATTAAAAGAAATTTGGAAAGCAGAGAGGACATGAAAAAAATCTTGGCAAGTAAAATCAAGGAAAACTCAAAGATGTTTTATAAATGCATAAAGCACAAGAGGCAAACAAAGGAATGAGTAGACTTATTAGAGACCAAAAAGGGAACCTGTGTGTGGAGTTGGAAGACAAAGGGGGAGGGAGTGATGCAAACAATGTAGTTAAAGAGAAATGTAAAATATTGGATGACGTGAATATAGTGAGAAAGGAAGTATTAAGGAATTTAGCATCCTTGAAAGTAGATAAATTGTCTATCCTGTCCCCTATAACTACCACATCCCTTTTCACTTGAACGGCATCCTGTGCCATGGTTCTGTGGCCAGTTTGACCATCCACCCTGCAATCCTTGTTCTCATCCGCATAGGTAGCAAGCACTTCGTACCTGTTGTTCAATGTCAAGGACTGAGGCTCCTCCATGACTGCATCTTGGATCCCCGGAGTTGCCTAACTTGCAGCCAAACCCTCGTGTGCCTGATCATTGACCAACTCTGAAGTTCTACTTAACCCAGGGGGTGGGACTTCACCGGAAAGATGCATGCAGATAACTCCCCCTCCCTGATGAGTTGCAATGTCTGCAGCTCGGACTCCAGCTCAACAACTCTGAGCCAAAGTTGCTTGAGCTGTAGACACCATTAGAAATCATCCAGTATTGCAGTGCTCTCCACAAACTGATATATGCTGCAGTTACAGCGCACCACCTGCCCTGCCTTTTCTATCTAACCCTACAGTATAAGTGATCAAATAAATTTTTTAAAAAAATAACAGTAAGTTATTAGCTGAGGCAAAAAAGAAGCAATCACCAGCTACTGGTGGTTAAAAAAATAAAGAAAAGGAGCACTTCCTTCCCCGTCTACATTGAATTTCTGACACCTGATCGCTCTGTGTTCCACACTCTTCTATGGTTAAGCTAGAACTGTATGACATGTCTGAAACATGAGCTAGGCCACAGCTTATTGTTGGCATCCATCCACCTGCGAAAGATGATGGGAATGCTGCTGTGGTCCTTTATGCCAGTAGTTCAAGTGACTCTCTGCATACACAGGCAAAGTTTGGAAGGAGTAAAACTATTACTCGTCTTTTTGGCTTTTTCGGAGGCATGTGAAATCTTTGTGTGAAATTCATTATTGTATTTTTCTAGTCAATAAAACACATCTACAGATTGTGTGAAAATCTCACATCACTTTGTTTTACTGAAATCCCTGTGGAACAACTTGTAACAACTTGTTGCTGTAAACACATCAATATTTAGCAGCTCCAAGATGTATATAGTCTTAGGGCTTTATGGTTATCTTTTCTCCATTATTTGTATTTTTCTGAGTTGTCACGGTATTTGACACAGTGATACCATCTAGTGGTGAGAATGGGCACATCAGTCTATTCTGGTAGTAAGTGAGGGTGCACTTGACTTCTCATGGCCGAGGGTTAAATATTTTAAACGTTCTCTGTCAAATCTTGAATTTACATTTAATGGTAAGATTTTCTTCCAGTCTAGATGAAGCAACGTGATGTAACCAGGGGCGCTGAGCTGCTGGGCTTTGTTGATAGGTGTGGGAGGCTCGTTGAATATCTTGTGATAAACTGACCTGTTTACATCAGTGCTCTCCTCTTTCAGATAACCTGGAAAATAGGGTCAGTGTCTGTGTGCATGTCTCTGTATCTGTCTTTCCAGGTGCTTTTGTGGGTGAGATTAAATCATCAAAAGTGTGTGGGTTAAGATGTTAGTGATTTCCCTCCTCTCCAGTTAGACATGGCAGCACCACATTTTTAAACAGTTTATTTCTTTGTCTATCCTTATTTTCTATTTAAAAATAAATGGACATAACCAATTAACATGTAACCTAATCGTTAAATATTGATTTAAAATCATAGAATGCTACAGCACAGAAGCAGGCCATTCAACCCATCAAATTTTAGGCATGGTGTTTCTGCTATGGGTGCAATTGGTCAAAATGCAACTAGAATTTGCTGGGCACTCCTTTGGTTTTACCGAGGTGAGGCTGCAGTCAGGTTTCTGTGCATAGACCCCAATTGTCTATGAAAATCTTGCTTTTTTGATTCTGATCAATTTCCAGTCAGCAGCAGGAGTATCAGATCTGCACACGTGGACCGCAGAGCATCAAACCCCCACTTCAGATTGCTGCTTTGTTATTGGAGATAAACTTGTTGAATTTGCAATACAAAATGGGAATAGTGATTGCAGATTAAAGTCTTCTGAAGCAAGTTGGAAAGGCTTTGTGGAGACAATTCCCGGCTTAGTTCAGTTGGTAGTTAAATGGGGTTCTTGAGCCTAGAGTGATGGCCTCAAACCCCATATTGGGTGATGATTTTTTAATATTGTTTGTTATTTATTTACCAAATATTACATTCATTTGTAGAAAATGATAAAAGTTAATAAATAATGCAAGATGGAGTAAGCCTATACATTTTGATGCTTCTCAAAGTCTTTCTGAAAGCATCTGCAAAAAGTCCGATTGAAAAAAAGCCATGCCCAATGTATTCCTGATGAGAATTTTAATACTAATGACTGACAAATGAACAGAACATTTTGGGGAACAGTCAATCCTAACATGATTCTGTTTCAATTTACTCCCTAACACCAGGTTTCAGTTTGCATTTCAAAACTTAACTTAGAATGTCTTGTCTAGTTGCACATGATAAAGTCACAGACTGATTCACTGTATCTGCGCATGTGCAGGAAGTGCTCCCCCTAGTGTTGCAGCACAAATAAACACACAGGTTGCAACGCAAGAGGCCATTTGGTCCTCGATGCCTGTGCTAGCACTCCTATGAATTGGCACAGTTGAGCTGCATAATCATTTGTAACTTGAACAGAGCATTTTCCATCACAAAAAGACATGGGATTGCCAGAAAGTGAACAATTGTTCAACTGACTGATTCAATGCTCTGAGCCTTACTTTTTAATTGGCTTCAATTGACTTCTTTGACCTGCCCTTGGTATATAAGACCTATGATCAGCAGTCAGTTGAAGCTGTGCAGATACACCTTGCTCTGCTGTAATTGATTAATTTTTGACTAATTTAAATTGAATTTGGAATCATTTAAAGTAACAGTGGCAGAAGCACAACAGGGTGAAACTTCAATTGAATGATGGTCACTGCAGATACAGGTCATTAATACCAGATTCATGTGACTGGGTGCCTGTGGGCCTGAGAATCTGAATGTCATGTGATGATCTCAGATACTTGAGTGCAACTAACTTGTGTTATTTAATTTAATTCCACCCAAATTCTGCTTGTAGCCTGGCGGAAATTATGAGGAAATGCAACCCCTGTATCATAAAAATGTATTTGTGTAACGCATTTCATAGCTCAAATGACCCAAAACACTTTGCAGCCAATGAAGTACTTTTGAGGTGTAGCCACTCTTGCAAAGTAGGAATGGCGGAATCCAATTTACACGCAAAAAGCTTCCACAAAGAGAAATATGATAAAGACCAGAAAATCTTTTGATGTTGACTAAGGGATAAATATTGGCCGGAGAGGATAACTCTGCTGCTGCTCTTTGAAATAATGTCATGGGATCTTTTATATCCACCTGAGAGGGAAGATGGAGCTTAATTTTAATATATCATCCAAAACATGAGCCTCTGACAGTGCAGCACTCCCTCAGTGCTGCACTTGAATGTCAGCCTCGCTTTTTGTGCTCAAATTCTGGAGTGTGACTTGAACCCACAAGCTTTTGGCTCAGAAGCAGGAATGCTACTGACTGAGCCATGGTCAATACTATCTCCATTTGAACCACCCAGTCTAATCTTTCTCCTGTTCATACCCATTAATGTTACTCTTCTTCAAACCTCTCAGTGCCTTTTAAAAGATTTAATGGATTTGGCTTCAAAAATGGTTTGTGACTGAGCATTAGTCATTTTAACCATCTCCTGTATGAAGGTTTGATTTATAATTCCTCCAATCTCTGTCAGCTGTGGCTCAGTTGGTAGGACTCTTGCCCCTGAGTCATGAGGTTTTGGAGTCAAGTCCCACTTGAGCATAAAAATCAGGCTGACATCCCAGTGGAGTGCTGCACTGTTGGAGTGACGACTTTCAGATGAGATGTTAAACTGAGTCCTCATTTGTCTGTTGGTTGGATGTAAGGAATCCCATGGCAATATTTTGAAGAAGAACACGGGAGCTATCTCCAGTGATAAAAGCGAAATACTGCGGATGCTGGAAATCTGAAATAAAAACAGAAAATGCTGTAAAAACTCAGGTCTGACAGCATCTATGGAGAGAGAAATAGAGTTAACGTTTCGGGTCGTATGACTCTCCTTCAGATCTGAGTTATCTCCAGTGTCCTGGCCGGTATATATCCCTGATAGCTTCAGAAAAACAGAGCATCTGGTTATTATCACATCACTGTTTGTGGGATCTTGCTTTGTGTAATTTGCTGCATTTGCATTACAGCAGTAACTACATTTCAAAAATGCTACATTGTTGGAGGGGAGGTCTTTTGAATGAGTTGTTAAATCAAGGCCCCTTCTGCCTGTTCAGGCGGTGGATGTAGAAAATACTCCTTTAAAGGTGATAAACTGCAGGTTATTGCTGCCTGTGAATAAGCACTTGCACCAAATTTATTCAAGGATAGGTACATATTCTAGGTTTGTCAACTTTCTTGCACTGCATGCCAGGCTACTGGAGTGGGGCATGAATCAGTTGGACACTGCTGTAAGCAGCCTGGTGGAACTTTGCTCTCTCTCAATGCCTCGCAGCGGTAGCCCACCCTCTCAACGATGTAATTTAATAGAGAATCAGATAAGTATTTGAAAGAGAGAAATATAATAATATCTGGGGGAATGGGTTACAAGAGAGAGCCCTAGCACAGGCACCAGGAACAAAATGGCCTCTTGTCCTGCCCATTCTGTAATTCTATGAAAATCCTTCTTTCAGGGACTGTTTAGAAATGTTGGTGCTGAGTTTATGGTGATGTCCCTTTTCAGAAGTGCCCCAGACACTGAACCCACTGCCTTTGTGAAATCTCTTGGTTTGATACTGTCTGTTTTTGATGCCTGGAGTGCAAACGCCATCAGCTTTGACTGAGGTTCCTTGTTCAGAATTGTCACCACATAGGACGTGAGTCCAAACCAGATTCCAAGGAGTTAGGAAGAGAGATCAGTTTTACCAAAAGTGGCATTGATTGGGGAGCCTCACCACACCTTCTATAGTGTAGGGAAATTCTGGCTGTAGGTACAAGGTGGCTGTCAGCAGGCTTTGGGTTTACTACTAATTACAAATAAGGTATTGCATCTTTACATCTATTACTACCAGTTACCTATAGACTATCAGTGAATTATTGTATGACTGAATTAGAGTGCCCCCAGTAATACCATTCATTATCTGTGAAATTTTGGTGAGTTACTATTAGTTATGGTGGAATCAAGGTTCCTCCCACCTCTGGTGTCCCTCCTGCAAATCACTCCCCCACCTTCCATGTCCCCTCGCCCTCAGTATCCCCTCTGCAAATCACTCCCCCGCCTTCGGTGTCCCCTCGCCCTCAGTACCCCCTCTGCAAGTCACTCCCCCACCTTTGGTGTCCCCTCATCCTTTGTATCCCCTCATCCTCCCTTGGTTTCCACCCCCCACCCCGCCCAGCCCTCGGTGACCCTTCCAGCCCTTAGTGACCTTTTGTCTCCTACTTACGGCCTCCTAGTTCTCTGAACTTCTGGCACGACAACTGCTGGTGTGAAACCATGAGCAAACATACCAAGTTACAGTGATCCAATGTTTGAGGTAAATGCAATAACATTTGCAGACATCCAGGAATAACCCTCATTGGACTCTCTGGTGACTTATCATTCTTAACTGTAAATGTTCTCTTTGTGTGAACAGACAGCTAGATCATTGTTATCTGCCTTCACAGAATCCTGCAATCCTTTGCCCTCCTGAATACATGGTCTGCTTCCTGCACCGACTGATCGCTGCTTTGCGAAGCTACTGGGATGAGTACAGGCGGAGGAATCCATCAGCAATACTCAGTGAAGGTATGGACCAGTGCTTTAATGGTTTATGCAGAATAGTCAAAAAAACTGGCTTGTAGCTTGAGAGATGAGGACCTACAAATCCATTCCAAATGAGTAAACTTCATGCTGGGCTGTTAAGAACTATGAGGAGCAAGAAAACACCATTTGACCTATTGATCCCTTACCGTGGGTTGCCTAGGCATTGGAATAGCAGGTTCTCTTCCCCCCCCCCCCCAACACCGTTCCATATGCGGCCCATATCTAATTATCTTTTCATGGTCTCTCCCCAGCTCCATATGTAGCCTGTGTATGATTATTTTATCCCCTCCTGTGCCACCATTATTCCCTACTTTTGGGACACACAGCACCTTCCCTATGTACCCTGAAAGAATAGTCAGCTTTAATACTATGATACTTGTATTAGTGGCACCAGCTTATGATGTGTGCATCTCATGGGGCAGCCTGCAATCCGGTCATAAGACTCACTGGGAATCACTGCAGCACGCCCAAAAAAATACGGGACTCCCCACTGCTGGCCTTGGTGAATTCTGGCAGGTTTAGTTCTAGGCTTCAGCTGGGTGTTGCAAAACTACTGCATCAAAAGCTGATAACACTAGTATGGTCTCACTTGTAAGGTGTGGCAGCCTGTTGACTGAGAGTGTGCAAGGAGTGGCGGATGTTGACTGTGGGTGTGCAGTGATTGGCAGCCTGTTGACTGTGCAAGGAATGGAGGCCCATAACCCTTGGGTGTGTACTGAGTTACCCTGTTTTTCTGCTTCCAGATGCTTACGTCCCCCCTCAGCTCTTCTTCAATGGGAAGGTGGATTACTTTGACCTGCAGAGACTTGGTGGCCTTCTCTCCCATCTGAAGAAAACTCTGAAAGGTGAGGCACTAGATGCTGGTGAATAACATTCAACCATTCTGACATTGACTTTTCTCGCTCTAGGCCAACCCCCTCCCAGAAATGTTGCTCTGAAAGGATCAAATTTTACTAAGGTTTAGCCTTTCCCATGGGATGTGGCTTCAAAATTTCAGTGGTACCGCAAACATGTTGCATGTCTGGTTGAGTATAATAAAGGTGCACATAATGTTACGTGACTACCCCGATTCAACAGTATGAATTACCAGGGTACCCATTAGAGGAAGGATTATGGTCTCAGGCACGCAAATTACGTGCATAAGAAAAGAACAAAATAGGAAAATAGAAGAGCAATCACAGTGCTGACACACATTATTGAAGCATAGCTCTGGAAGTTTGCTGGTTTAAAGTAGGCCTGTAGGTAATCTGACATGAACACACACATGATGCAAGTGCAAGTGATTTTGCGGGAGGAATATACTCTCGTGAGAAATAGTAAATGCAAAAGGAAGGTCGACCCAAAAGGAAGCAGTTGTTTGGTGGTAGAGAACTTGAGTATTGCTGAAAAAAGAGACATGCTGTCGAAGCTCTTCATCTTGTACTCTTCAGAACAGATTCACAAGAACACCAATAGTAAAGGGAGCAACAGTTTATACTGCTTGAGAAGAGACTGCTGATTGGTTGGCAAGTGACCTCTGGTAGAAACATTGACTTGGAGAATGCACCAGGGAACAGTTAACTGCCAGGCTTTTGTTCAAATTCAAACCAGGCATGCCGACTCTGGTCAAGGCATTGCCATGGGGAGTGAACGAGGGAATGGCTGTCCCTCAAGCTTTTGTTTAGTTGATAAAAAGGCACAATGTGTGGACATGCTCCTTCTGTCTGCAAAGGACAGGGCCCTGTGTGTGAATATATGTATCTTGCAGCATGCATAAGTGAGCCACACTACAAGCTCGACTGATAATCTTAAATTGATTTTCAGCGCAATTCTTAGCACAATCAAGATTGTTTAGCAAGTGTTGTCCAATTGTAGAATCACAACAAATGTTGAGCACTATTTTGCGTTTTACAAGCACGGGCAGTCAAATGAGCTCCTTTTCCTTAAGGTGCTGGTTGAGAAATCTGCCAGTGGGTTCTCTACTACTGTCTACCCCCAGCCTGCCTTCACCAGTCAATATACGCATTGGGATTCCTGCTGTTCCACACGTTATAAGATTGGCCTAATTGGCAACCTCGTAAACAGGGCCCAAGCCATTTGCTCCCCGTGCAAACTTGATGCTGATATAGGGCACACCAAAGCCACTCTCTTACCCTGGCTGCCTTGATTAGATCATTGTTCGCTGTATATCCTGAAAATTCATGAATGAGCTTAAAACTGCTACTTTCAGTTCTGGAAAGTGCCCAGTCTACCTCTGATTACCCTGGAAGGGTAAGGTGCCTCAAAAATTTGAGCAACTGGGCAACAAAAAGGGAAGACCTTGGTTCATGGCTTCATCAGTATGATCCTGAATTTCTTCAAGTGAATAAACAGTCAATAGGAAAGCAGCACGGTATTGAGATGACTATAGGAAAAATTAATATTAAATCAACCATACATATAGAAGAGCAGAATTTGACAGCCTCAGCTTTGAAAGTTGAACAGAATTGCAACCCCCCTTAAACCCGTGCTCAAACCCGCCCCATCAGTAATGAGTGTCCTATCTCACAACCAAGGTGCCTTTCCTTCCCAGTTATTGATTGGAAAATTAATCTCCCTCATCCACAACAGCCTGGTCTAGGTACCAAGTAAGAAACTGGGAGGCTGGGGCAGATGGAGGGAGCAGAGAATTCTCTTGTATCTCATATACCCCTCACACAACAGAGAAAAAAGCTTGGCGTAAAACTTTTTCCCCCCATTGAGCCAATATTGTAAATACTTAGAACCATTGAAAAGTTACAGCACAGAAGGAGGCCATTCGGCCCATCTTGTCCATGCCAGCCCGAGGACACCCAGGTGCCCTTTCTAATCCCACCTTCCTGCACCCGGCCCATAGCCCTGCAGCTTATAGCACTTTAGGTGCAGATCCATGTACTTTTTAAAAGAGTTTAAAGTTTCTGCCTCTACCACCAACTTGGGCAGCGAATTCCAGATACCCACTACCCTCTGCGAAAAAAAGTTCTTCCTCATGTTCCCCTACACCTCCTGCCACTTATCTTGAATCTATGTCTCTTGGTTCTAGAATTCTCCATCAAGAGAAACAATTTTATCCTGTCCATTCTATCTATCCCCTTCATAATGTTGCACACCTCAATAAAGTCACCTCTCAGTCCTCTTTGTTCTAAGGAAAATAACCCCAACCTGTCCAATCTCCCCTCGTAGCTACACTTTTCTAACCCTGGCAACATTCTTGTAAACCTCCTCTGCACTCTCTCCAGAGCTATTATGTGCTTCCTGTAATGTGGTGACCAGAACTGCACATAATACTCCAGTTGTGGCCTCACCAGTGTTTTATACAATTCAAACATTATATCCTTACTTTTATATTCTATTCCTCTGCCAATGAAGGAGAGCATTCTATATGCCTTCTTTACAACCTTGTCTACTTGAACTGCTGCCTTCAGGGACCTGTGTACTTGTACACCAAGATCTCTCACTTCTATCTACCCCTCTTAGTATATTCCCATTTATTTTGTAATCCCTGTAACTGTTTGACCTCCTTAAATGTATGACCTCACACTTCTCTATGTTAAATCCATCTGCCACTTTACCGCCCACTCTACCAACCCATCTATGTTGTTTTGGAGATTATGGCTATCCTCTACACTATCCACTACTCGGCCAATCTTTGTGTCATCTGCAAATTTCCCAATCATGCCCCCCACGTTCATGTCCAAATCGTTAATATATAACACAAACAGCAAGGGTCCTAACACGGAGCCCTGTGGAACACCACTTGAGACAACTTTCCATTCGCAAGGGCATCCATCGACCTTTACCCTTTGTTTCCTGTTACACAGCCAACCTTTTGTCCAGTTTGTCACATTACCCTGAATCCAATGGGCTTTTACTTTCTTGACCAATCTGCCATGTGGGACCTTGTCAAATGCCTTGCCCAAATCCATGTACACAACATCCACTGCACTACCTTCATCAACACTTCTTGTCAATTCCTCAAAGAATTCAATCAAATTTGTGAAGCAAGACCTTCCTTTAACAAATCCATGCTGACCATCCCTGAGTAGTCCATGCCTTTCCACATGACAGTTAATCCTATCTCTCAGGATTGATTCTACTGATTTGCTCAAACTGATGTAAGACTAACTGGCCTATAATTGTTTAGCATTTCCTTTGATCCCTTTTTAAACAATGGAACTATGTTTGCATTTCTCCAGTCCTCCGGTACCTCCCCTGTATCTAGTGAAGATTGGAAAATCATCCTCAGAGCATCTGCTATCTCCTCCCTGACTTCCTTCAGCAGCCTCGGAAACAATCCATCTGGCCCTGGTGACTTATCAACATTCAAGGTTTTCAACCCTTTGAGTACTGACTCTCTCTTTATGACTATCCTGTCCAATATCTCGCAGTGTTCTTCCTGGACTATCTATGTCCTCCTTTTCCTTTGTAAGCACGGAGACAAAATATTCATTCAAAACCCTTCCCACAGCCTCTGCATCTACACACAAGTTTCCATCTTCATCTCTGATAGGTCCCACTTTTTCCTTAACTAACCTTTTGGCATTAATGTATTGGTAAAACATCTTTGGGTTATCTTTAACTTTACTTGCTAATCTTTTTTCATGCCCTCTCTTTGATTTCCTTATTTCCTTTTTGACTTCGTCCCTGCACTTTCTATATTTGTCCAGGCTATTTGCAGTGCTTAGTTCTTTGTGCCTAACGTACGCTTTCTTTTTCTGTTTGATCTTCACCTGTATTCCTCTAGACAACCAGGGAGGTCTGGATTTGGCAGTACCACTCTTATTTTTGTAGGGGACATGTCTACTTTGTACAATTAGGATCTTGCTTTTTAGTGCTTCCCACTGTTTTATCCTCCAGCAGTGCTGTCCAGTCCACCTCAGCCAAGCCCCTTCTCATTTCTGCAAAATTTGTCTTACCCCAATTCAAGACTTTTACCCCTGCCTTATCTCTGTCCTTTTCCCATGGTAATGCTAAATATAACTGAATTGTGATCACTGTCCCCGATATGGTCGCCAACTGTCACTTCACCCACTTGCCCTTCTTCGTTCCCCAAGACTAGGTCTAGAATAGCATCTCCTCTCGTTGGGTTTGTCACTAATTGGTTGAAAAAATTTTCCTGGACACACTGCATGAATTTTTCTCCCTCAGTGCCCCTTATATTGTTTGAATCCCAGTTGATATTAGGATAGTTGAATAGTCCTACTATTATTGCCCTCTTGCTCTTACAAGCAGAAATTTGCCTACATATTTGTTCTTCTATCTCCCTTTCACTATTTGGGGGTCTGTAGTATACTCCCAGTAGTGTGACTGCCCCTTTTTTATTTCTGAGCTCAGTCCATAAAGCCTCGTTTGTTGACCCATTTAGTATATCATCCCTTCTCACAACTGGAATTGATTCTTTAACCATTAGTGCTACCTCCCCTCCTTTTTTATCTCCTACGCTATCGTGTCTGAAGACTCTATAACCAGGGATATTAAGCGCCAGTTTTGTCCCTCCTTTAGCCAGGTCTCCGTTAGAGCAATGACATCCTGCTTCCATGTGTCTACCTGTGCCCTTAACTCATCTACCTTGTTTGTAATACTCCTTACATTGAAGTATAAACAGTTTAACCCCGACAATTTCCCTTGCTGGACACTTCTTAAACTTTGCTTCCCCTGTAACTCCATGTCTATCACAACGTCCCTAGCTAATGTTCTACCTCCATTTTTCTGATCTGAATCTGACTATCTGATCCTACTCCTGGGATCCCATCCCCCTGCCACACTAGTTTAAATACTCCCCAACAGAACTAGCAAAAGCCCCCGCAAGGATACTGGTCCCATCTCTGCCTGGGTGCAGCCCGTTCGGTTTGTACAGGTCCCACCTTCCCCAGAACCGACCCCAGTGCCTCAAGAATCTGAATCCCTCCCGGCTACACCATCTCTCCAGCCACGTGTTCGTTTGGTCTATCCTCTTATTCCTGCTGTCGCTAGCACGTGGAACTGGGAGTAATCCTGAGATTACTACATTTGAGGTCCTGCATTTTAATTTATCTCCTAACTCCCTGTACTGAGCTCGCTGGTCCTCATCCCTTAGTTTACCTATGTCGTTGGTACCAATGTGTACCACGACCACTGGCTGCTTTACCTTCCCTCCCCAGAATGTCCTGCAGCCGCTCCATGACATCCCGGACCCTGGCACCAGGGAGGCAACATACCATCCTTGATTCACGTTTGCGGCCACAGAAGCGTCTGTCTGTGCCCCTAACTATTGAATCCCCTATCACTATAGCCCTGCCACTTGTTTTCCTCCCGCCCCTCTGAGCAGCAGAGCCACCCACGGTGCCGTGAACTTGGCTGTTGCTGCTTTCCCCTGAGAGGCCACCCCCCCCCAACAGTATCCAATGTGGTATATCTGTTAGAGAGGGGGATGACCACAGGGGACTCCTGCACTGCCTTCCTGAGTCTTTTACTGTTCCTGATGGTCACCCATTCCCTTCCTGCCTGTGTAATCTTCACCTGTGGTGTGACCACCTCACTAAACGTGCTATCTACAACTTGCTCAGCATCGCAGATGCTCCACAATGAGTCCACCCGTAGCTCCAGCTCCGAAATCCGGTTAGCTAGAAGCTGCATTTGGACACACTTTCTGCACACATGGTCAAGCGTCCCTCATTTCCCACATCCTGCAGGAGGAGCATATCATGGGTCTGAGTTCTCCTGCCATGACGTCCCTCTCGATTAAGCTAGTTACTCCCTTAAAAAATACGCTAGCTCGGGGCCTTATTTATGTTAGCTAGGAACCTTGTTTCTTGACTAATTATACTTGTACAGTACTACTCTATACTTTTTTTTTAGCTCCTACCTCAGTAGTAAGCAAGGAATAGCTTTAATAGATTGAAAAAAAACTCACCAGGATTTACTCACCAATCAGCTGCTTTTTTAAAAACCCACTTTCAGAAGAGTGTCCCTCGCAGGTCTGGTGCACTCCTGAAGGTACTGCCTCTCCCTTTTTTTTTTGGTTTGAGGAGGAGGGAGGGATGGAAACACAACAGCAATGTAATGTTTGGGGCTATTCCGTTCTTTGCCAGTGGGTCCTCCTTGATCCCCTTCTGAGTCGCGGTGTCTGCGGTGACTTCTCCCAGAAATTTTTTTTTTGAAAAATATACTTTATTCATAAAATATCTGGAAGAACATTACAAAACATTTCAAAATCGCCATCACAAACAGTACAATCAGTTTCAACTTTTACACATGGATCACGAGGTGCTTCAATACAATCAATGAATGTTACAATCATTTCAATATGGTTATTACAGACAATCAGACAATGGTATTGGAGTTATCAACATACATCATGTTGCACTCTGAGGTGCTTCAATACAATTATAATACAACTCGTGTTCAATGCATACCTTCATTGTGAGCTGTACAGCCCGAGGGGCTCTAAACAATTCCCAGCCCCTCGGTGCACTATGGAAGAAAGGTCTTAGCCAGCGACCTTTCCCCATTGCGCCTTTGTGGTGGCTGCCCTAAGCTTTAGTGCGTTCGTCCGCACGTAGTCCTGGACCTTGGAATGTGCCAGTCTGCAACACTCGGTCGGGGACAACTCTTTGCGCTGGAAGACCAACAAGTTTCGGGCAGACCAAAGAGCGTCTTTCACCGAGTTGATAATCCTCCAGCTGCGGTTGATGTTTGTCTCGGTGTGTGTCCCTGGGAACAGCCCGTAGAGCACAGAGTCCTGTGTCACAGAACTGCTCGGGACGAACCTCAACAGAAACCACTGCATCTCTCTCCAGACCTCCTTTGCAAAGGCACAATCCATAAGGAGATGAACAATGGCCTCGTCCCCACCACAGCCACCTCAAGGGCAACGTGCAGAGGGGGTGAGACTCCTGGCCTGTTGGAAGGATCTGACAGGGAGGGTCTTTCTCACCACCAGCCAAGCTACATCTTGGTGCTTGTTGGAAAGTTCTGGTGATGAGGCATTCTGCCAAATGACTTTGACAGTCTGCTCAGGGAACCATCCCGCAGGATCCACCCTCTCCTTTTCCCGCAGGGCCTCTAAGACGTTACATGCCGACCACTGCCTGATGGATTTGCGGTCAAAGGTGTTTCTCTGCATAAATTTTTCCATGAGGGACAGGTAGTACTGCATGGTCCAACTACTTGGAGCGTTCTGCGGCAGCGTGGCCAGACCCATCCTTCGCAACACCGGGGACAGGTAGAACCTCAGCACGTAGTGACACTTGGTGTTTGCGTACCGAGGGTCTACGCACAGCTTGATGCAGCCGCACACAAAGGTGGCCATCAGTATGAGGGCGATGTTGGGCACGTTTTTTTCCCCCCTTATCCAGAGGCTTGTACATCGCGTCCCTGCGGACACGATCCATTTTCGACCTCCAGATAAAGCGAAAGATGGCTCGGGTGATCGCCATCGCGCAGGAGTCTGGAATGAGCCAGACCTGCACCACGTACAGCAACAACGAGAGTGCCTCACACCTGATGACCAGGTTCTTACCCGCAATGGAGAGGGAGCGTCGCTCCCACATGCCCAGTTTTCTTTGAACCATAGACATTCGCTCCTTCCAGTTTCTAACACATGCCCTGGTCCCTCCGAACCATATCCCCAGCACCTTCAGGCCGTCAGCCCTGACGGTGAAGGGGACAAAGGATCGGTCAGCCCAGTTTCCAAAGAACATGGCCTCGCTCTTCCCACGATTTACCTTGGCTCCCAAGGCCAGTTCGAACTGGTCGCAGATGTGGATCAGTCTGCGCACCGACAGCGGATCCGAGTAGAAGACGGCGACATCGTCCACGTACAGGGAGGCTCTGACCTGAGTGCCTCCACTGCCTGGGATCGTCGCTCCTCTTATGCCCGGATCCTTCCTGATGGACTCAGCAAAGGGGTCTATGCAACACACAAACAGGACAGGGGAGAGAGGGCAGCCCTGCCTGACTCCAGATTTAATAGGAAAGCTATCTCCCAGAATGCTTCAGTCACGTCTCACTACCGCCCTCTGTTGGATGCTCTTCCTCCTGTTGAGTGCAAGAGTCCTTCTCCTCGATCGCCTTGTGCATCTTCCAGCCCTTCAAAAAAGCAGCAAGCACCAACTCCACTCTGAACTGGAAACCTTCCCACTAATAATCAAATGTGGCATCATATAGGCTAACGCTGTTTCTGTTCCATAGGTGCCAACATTGTCCTGGCCGTGCTGATGCCCTCTGTGGGAACTCCAGCATGCTTACTGTGTCCTGGATAATCATTTGTGCAGGAAGTGTTGCCAGTTGCAGCTCTGGATTTCTTAACTTGAGCAGCAGCTGGGCTCACTGTGGTAATCTGAGAGGTTGAATGTTTTGTCAACAGCATGTTTATAGATATGGTCACCCCACAGTTTGAGTATGCAGGGAGAGAGTGAACGGTTGACCACCAGACAGCCAAAAAGAATAGGTAGATAGTTCAGGAGTTCCCATGGCACCACGGGTGGCTGAACTACCATTCTCCTTTTAAAGGGTGCCATGGGATCTTTTACATCCACCTGAGATAATTTAAATTTAATATGAAAGACAGCACCTCTGACAGTGCTGGACAGTCTTAGCACTGCACTAAAGTGTCAGCCTAGATTATGTACTTAAGAACCTGAAATGGGTCTTGAATCCGCAACTTTATCAAGAGCACTGAGCCACAGCTGATACGGAAAAAAATCTATACAAAAAAAATCTCAAACGCGATTGTTAATTGTTTCTTTGGATGTTTTCCAACTTCAATTTGTATTCCGTAATGATTTGCCTCTTGAGGTAAAACAAGTGGAGAGAAGCTGTGAACTCCATTAGGAGGAAGTACGTTTTATGTGAAGTGGGTAATGGGAAAGCTGCATCACCTGCAAGTTTAGCTTTGAGCTGTCTTTACAATTAGCAGCTTGTCCTTCTTCCAGATGAAACAGTTGGTGACACGCAAGGTGACCTGGAGTGCCTGCTGTTCTTTTTTGAAGTTCATCTTTCAGCTACGTTTGTGTCTTTACTGGAGTATAGCTATAAGGAGAGAGCTGCTTGTGCTGTCAGTTTTTCCAGGGTCTAACGGAGTTGGATATTTTTGTCAGATGCTCAGCAGTGCTGATGCTTTATAATACATATTAATTTGTTCCTTATTAGAGGTGTCAGCTGTGGCTCAGTTCATAGCACCCTCACCTTTGAATCAGAGGGTTGTCCCACTCCTGGAAACCAAGAACTGTGATTGTACTCAAAAAAAAGTTGCAATCTGTGACTGTTGATAACTCGAAAGAGTATCATCAAATCTGAAACAGCTGGAAAAGGAAAATCCTTGTTTGGAATGCACAGAACCTCCCTACCTTGCCTGGATCTTGCTTTTCAAGAGTTTTGAAAGGCTCTGTAGTCAGAAGACTTGGTCACAACTCTGCTGTTAGAGTCCATAAGCTGTCACTTTTAACCAGTGTTGTTGCACCCTGCTCAAGTAGGTTCAAATCCAGAAAGAAGGCACTGTGTTCAAAGCAGACTACCTGGAGCTGTGGCCATTGGCCTTCAGCTGTGGATATTCCATTAAATCTCCTTCAGTGCTTTATAAATGGCCAACATCAGCCTTTCAGGGAAGTCACTGCAGTGGTTATTATAAAGGGACTATTGAACCCCTATCAAGTATGAACAGATTATTCCTCTCAGTAGTCTCTGGTTCTTGAACATGAATTCCATCATACTGGAATGGGTTAGTGCATTGTCAACTGCAGAATGCTCTCCATTAGTAATATGACAGCATTTTTATTTGGAGCAGGAGGATGGTGTTTGTACAACAGATCCAGCCTGAGATATGTTCTCAATTTCCCCATTTTGACTGTTCAAAGGACAAATATCCTGAAGCTGCCCCATGCCTGTGGAGTGCTGCCCTCCTTAAGCTATATGAATAATTGTCTCTCTCTCTCTAATGGAGAATGATGCCTATAGTCCTTTGTGTACTATGGCTAATTCCTTCCTTACTTGATGAAGTAATAGCAGTTTATTCCTGCTAGGTAGTCATTCTCAGAACTGCTGGCATACTTGAGTGCCAGATTGTGAAATATACCCACACCTTGTTACAGAATTTTCTTGGTTCACTCTTCCATCTTAAGTTGACAAATGTTGAGTTGAGACAGATTTCTTTGAAAGAATGAGATTTGGGAACAAAGTGCGAGAGTAATTTGAACATGACGTGTAGTAAATTTAGCATGTGTGGGAGAAATCTCAAAGCCCTACGCTACTGGGACTTTCCTTGTGTCATTTCTGTGTTTGTTGTAAACTAAATAAAGAAAAGAAATTGATTGTGGTATTTAGTCAGCAATGTCATTATTGTTATATCATGTGAATACCAGGGTGGTTGAAGTCAAACTAGATGCATATTAGTCATTTTTCATTTGCAGTAACTCTTCCTGAATTATCTCAGCTGTTCCCACTCATTCCTGCTGTATTACTGCTATCATGAAGGGTGCCTGTCTTGACACTGCTGTCCCCGGAATTGCTGGGATTTCCTGATTTTATCACATGGCTTTCACATTTCTTTAAACTCTTTCGAGTCATCAACAGTCACAGATTGCAACTCTTTCGAGTACAGTCACAGTTCTTGGTTTCCGGGAGTGGGACGTGAACCCACAACCCTCTGATTCAAAGGCGAGGGTGCTATGAACTGAGCCACAGCTGCTGATTAACTTGCACTTTAATTAAAGTGTAACACTAATTATCTAAACAGTAGTTTAGGTTCAGTGGAAGGACTAATCAGTGCAACACTGAGGGACACTAATGGGACTGCACTTCAATCCATCTGCTCCTCAATATTTAGAGCAGGCAAGTTTAAAACTTTGCATTTGACCTAAAGTTGAAACAATCTCACCAGCAGCTGTGTCTGTTGGCAAATTACATTGAGTGTAAAGTTCTTTACACAGACGCTTGTAGAGTGGGATATTGTTTGTATCTCCTGAGGCCGATCTAACACCAGTCTTTGAAAGACCTGCCAGGGAAAGAACCTTTGGCAGATTTCTGAAGGGCCCAGGCCCCCCACAGTTGGTTGGAACTGAGTTCAGTGAGACTGGGATCCCCTCTCGGTGTTCAATGTGAGATAAAATGCTGTTAATTGGTCAGGATTAAACCACCAGATCACTGGGGGTTGGGGGTGTTCACTCAGCTAGACCACTGTGAGGACAGGCACACCAGATCACTGGGGTGGAGTGAGGGGGTGTGGTTTCACTCAGCTGGATTAATTCATGACCCACCATTGTGGAAGATCCCAAAGTAGCTCCATTGGAAACAACAGGGGCCAAGACTCCTGGATTCCAAGAGCTTTGGAGTTACCTGACTTCAGATAAGAATGCAGATTGTCCATTGGTAGGAGTGTTTCCCAGGGACTCAACTCTAGAGTGGCATCGAGGTTGGCCTGTTTCCACGAGAGCTGCTTCAGAATTGATTGTGACAAATTGGAAAAGCTTTGCAGGACTTGACTACTACCTGCAACTCAGAAAATTAATATTTTTTAAAACTGCCAAACTAGTCATAGACACGAGCCCGGAGAGGTGGTTGTCCAGCAATTGAATTCATGGCTAGCAAATCCCAGGAGTCAATCTTTACTGCTGTATGGCTAGACTCATTTCAGGCTCTGTTTTATGTGAAGGCTCAGACTTATGGCTCTGAGATCTCCATCAGGATTGAGAAAGGAAATGGAACTGAGGGCCATAGGGCGATAAACCATGGAAACTCGTGCCGATGCTGAATGAGCACTCCATGTATGTCTTGCCAAGCACAACTTGATCAGTCTGTAGAATGAAGCGCAGCCAGGCTGAGGTAGTCCCTGGCTCCTGTCCTGTGGGTTGAGTGAGGTGCAATAGCTCCATTTACAGCATGCTGATCATGAGACGCAAATAACTAACTACAGGAGCATTTGTGTCTGAAGTCCATGAGGCCCCTTGTGAGTAAGATTCTGCAGTGTTGTTGCTGCATTCACTTAGTTGAGCAAGTGCTAATTTTTATCTTTCATTTGCTTTGACAAGTTAAAAATGGCCACAATAGGTGGATTTATAGTGCAACAGAATCTCTTTGCTTTATTGTTTTTAAAAATGGTGTGATGGGTTGGGGTGGAGGCTGGCATGTACACATACTGCTATAATTATGTATTAACAATTATGTATTTGCCTTGATGTGCATGATCCAATGTGTGGTGCTGAGACCAAGAGGGCTGCTGGTCTGTACTGAATAGCTATTTTCACCTAGGATGGTGAGGTGGCAATGTAACATATTTCCAAGTCAGGATGGTGCATGACTTGCAGGGGAACTTGCAGGTGTTGCCATGCATCTGCTGCCCTTGTCCTTCTAGGTGGTAGAGGTCGCTGGTTTGAAAGATGCTGTCCAAATGAGCCTTGGTGAGGAATTCCTGCAGCGATGTCTTAGGACTACCACAGGAATCTGCGTTGGGTCCCCTATTATTCGTCATTTATATAAGCGACATAGATGACTTTGTGGGGGGTAGGATTAGTAAGTTTGCAGATGACACAAAGATTGGCCGGGTGGTTAACAGTGAGGTTGAGTTTCTTGGGCTACAGGAAGATATAGACGGAATGGTCAAATGGGCAGATAAGTGACAGATGGAATTTAATCCTGAAAAGTGTAATACACTTTGGAAGGAGTAATTTGACAAGGAAGTATTCAATGAAGGAAGTTCTGAGGAACAAAGGGACCTTGGCGTGTGTGTCCATAGATCTCTGAAGGCGGAGGGGCATGTTAGTGGGGTGGTGAAAAAGGCATATGGGACACTTGCCTTTATCAATCGAGGCATAGATTACACAAGTAGGGAGGTCATGGTGGAGTTGTATAGAACCTTGATGGTTGCCTCACATCCTTTAAAAAGTACCTGGAGTACTGTGTGCAGTTCTGGTCGCCACATTATAGGAAGGATGTGATTGTACTGGAAGGGGTGCAGAGGCGATTCACCAGAATGTTGCCTGGGATGAAACATTTAAGTTATGAAGAGAGGTTGGATAGACTTGGGTTGTTTTCGTTGGAGCAGAGAAGACTGAGGGGCGACCTGATCAAGGTGTACAAGATTGAGGGGCATGGACAGGACGGATAGGGAGCAGCTGTTCCCCTTAGTTGAAGGGTCAGTCACGAGTGGACACAAGTTCAAGGTGAGGGGCAGGAGGTTTAAGGGGGGATGTAAGGAAAAATGTTTTTACCCAGAGGGTGGTGACGGTCTGGAATGCACTGCCTGGTAGGGTGGTGGAGGCGGGTTGCCTCACATCCTTTAAAAGTACCTGGATGAGCACTTGGCACGTCATAACATTCAAGGCTATGGGCCAAGTGCTGGTAAATGGGATTAGGTAGGTAGGTCAGGTGTTTCTCACACGTCGGTGCAGACTCGATGGGCCGAAGGGCCTCTTCTGCACTGTGATTCTGTGACTGAGATGATTGACCTCCAACAGCCACATATCTTCCTTTGTGCTAGGTATGACTCCAACCAGTGGAGAGTTTTCCCCCAATTCCCATTTACTCCAATTTTACTAGGGCTCCCTGATGCCACACTTGGTCAAATGTAGCCTTGATGTTAAGAGCAGTCTCTCTCACCCTCACCTCTTGAGTTCAGCTCTTTTGTCTTGTTTGGGTCAAGGCTGTAAAGAGGTCAAGAGCCAAGTAGCCCTGGTGGAACCGAAGCTGTTTAAGCATTGGAACTGCACTCATCCAGGCAAAAGTATTCCAACGCACTCCTGACTTGTGCCTTGTAGGTCATGCACAGGCTTTGGGGAGTCAGGAAATGAACCACTTGCCACAGAACACCAAACCTCTCACCTTTTGTTGAAGGACTGTGGAGTGAATACTCCTATCAATTTTGCTATAGACAGATGCATCTGTGATGGGTAGAATGGTGAGGATGAGGTTTAATTTCCCTTGTGTTCATGTCTCATCACCTGCTGCAGGCCCACACTGGCAGGTATATCCTTCAGGACTCGGCCAACTCAGTCAGTGGGCATGCTATCGAACCATTTGTGGTGATGGACATTGAAACCACGCCCCCCAACCAGAGTGCATTTTGTGTGCTTACTACCCCCTCTTTCCAAGTGGTATTCAACATGATGGAGTACTGAGGGAGGGCAGTTGATGATAATCAGCAGGAGGTTTTCTTGCTCATGCTTGACTGAATATCATGAGGCCTCAGAGTCTGGTGAAAGTTGGTGGGACAGGACATACCCAGGGATGGTAATGGAGGATGTTGGCTGAAAGATATGATTCTGTCAATATGGCTATGCCTGGCTGTTGCTTGACTAGTATCTGAAACAGCTCTCCCGTGGCACAGTGAGGATGACTTTGGCCAGTTGTCTGGGCTGGGTATACCCTTGTTGTGTCCGAATCATGTGCTTAGGTCGATGTGGGTCGATGTCTGTCGGGTGTTGTTCTTATTGTAGTTTCTCATCAGAACTCCAATGGAAGGTTATCAGCCTGAAATGTTAACTCTGTTTCTGTCCACAGATGCTACAAGACCTGCTCAGTATTTCCAGCATTCCCTGTTTTTATTTCAGATTTGCAGCAACTGCAGCATTTGTTCTTTTAAATGCAGCTTCCATTCTTTTCTTTTTTGCTGTCTTTCTCCTCTTTCCTGAAGAAAAGATTTATTTGAGGATACATTTTCATAGCAGCCTGGCAACCCATTAGTATCTCTTGTAAGTGATATTTTTAATGTGCAGATTGAAGCAGTGAGTGCTCATAGGCAATTCGGTTGTGAACTACCACTGCCAAGTCCAACCTTTTGCTCATCCGACATCATACATATCCACTTTTCAGCAACTGTCAGTGAATAATTATCATTAGTCAGAACTGTACCCCATGGGATATTGGGCCTATTTGTTGCCTTTGTTGCACTACCAGCAATCAGCTAACACAGGACAGATCAGGTATGAAGCTTGCGATCTTTCTGGTCAGTATAGACCTGGAGCCAAGATAAGATACATTTCAGAAAAGATTTGAAATGGGTATGTGGTAAATATGAAGCATTCTTAGGCCTGCTGCACCTCTGCAAACAAAGCCTTTGTGTAAAGGATCATCACTATTTCATTGCTGAGCCATTTACATAAGTTGGCTCTGAAGTGTCATATCAAGAAACAATTCATGTTTTAATTACTTCTGTTTCCATTCAGGCTATTGATTAACTGCTGTCCTTTGTTTAAACTTTCTCCCCCCACCTGCTGATTGTTATCTCAGTAAACCTATTTATTGATAGCCCTGTTTATAATAGAAAGAGATCACTACAAATTCAAATTTGGATTTACAAAACTGGCGGGTAACGTATATTGGAGCAATTTACTGTTGGCAGGAAGAAAACGGTTATTAATCTAAAATTATATGTATCTGCTACAAAATCAGATAGAGCTTATGCTGATGAAAAATATGAAGCAGGTTTCAGATTATTTACGTCCATCCAGCCTAGCAACTCGTGTCCTTTAATCACAGAATTTTAACGGCACAGAAGGAAGCCATTCGACCCATTGTGACTGCACCGGCTCTCCAAATGAGCATGATGACCTAGTGGCACTGCCCTGCCTTTTCCCTGTACCCCTGCACGTTGTTTCTGTTCAATTAATCATCCAATGCCCTCTTGGATGCCTCAATTGAACCTGCCTCCACCACACTTCCAGGCAGTGCATTCCAGACCCGAACCACTTGTGTGGAAAAGTTTTTTTCTCACGTCACATTTGTTTCTTTTGCAAATCTCTTTAAATCTGTGCCCTCTCTTTCTTGATCCCTTTACGAGCGGGAACAATTTCTCCCTATCTACCCTGTCCAGCCCCCTTATGATTTTGAGCATCTCCATCACATCTCCTCAGACTTCTCTCCAAGGAGAACAGTCCCAACCTCTCCAATCTATCCTCATAGCTGAAGTTTCTCGTCCTTGGAACCATTCTTCTAAATCTTCTGTGCACTCTCTCCAATGTGTTCACGTCTTTCCTAGAGTCATAGACTTTTACAGCACAGAAAGGCCCTTTGGCCCATCGTGTCCACGCCGGTCATCAAGCACCTATCTACTCTAATCCCATTTTCCAGCACTTGGCCCATCGCCTTGTATCCTATGGCATTTCAAATATTCATCTAAACACTACTTACTGTGGTTTCCAGAACTGTACACAGTACTCCAGCTGAGGTCTAATGAGTGTCTTATATAAATTCAGCGTAACCTCCCTGCTATTGTACTCTATGCCCCTATTAATAAAGCCCAGGATACTATATGCTTTATTAACTGCTCTCTCCACCTGTCCTGCCACCTTCCATGATCTATGCACATATACACCCAGGTCTTTCTGCTCCTGCACCCCCTTCAAAATTTCACCCCTTACTTTATATTGTCTGTCCATGTTCTTTTCACCAAAATGCATCACCTCACAGTCCTTCGCATTGAACTTCATCTACCTTCTATCTGCCTACTCCACCAACTTGTCTATGTCCTCTTGAAGTTCCACACTATTCTCCTCAAAGTTCACAACACTCCCAAGCTTTGTATCATCTGCAAACTTTGAAATTGTCCCCTGCACACCAAGATCTAGATCATTCATATATATCAGGAAAAGCAAGGGTTCCAATATGGACCACTAGGGAACTCCACTACAAACCTTCCTCCAGCCCAAAAAATATCCATTGACCATTACCCTCTGCTTCCTATTTTTCAGCCAATTTTGGATCCATGTTTCTACTGTCTCTTTTATTCCATGAACAATAACTTTTCTCACAAGTCTGTTGTGTGGCACTGTATCAAATGCCTTTGAAAGTCCATGTACACCACATCAACAGCATTACCCTCATCATTCAAGTTAGTTAAACACAATTTCCCTTTAGAAATCCATGCTGGCTCTTCCTTATCAACTCATATTTTTCCATGTGACTACTAATTCTATCCCGAATAATTGTTTCTAGAATCTTGCCCACCACTGAGGTTAGTTAAATTAACTGGTCTATAATTGTTGGGCTTATCTTTGCGACCTTTTTTGAACAAGGGCGTAACGTTTATAATTCTCCAGGCCTCTGGCACCACCCCTGAGTCTAGGGAAGACTGAAAGATTATGACTAGTGTCCCTGCACTACTCTCACTTCCCTCAATATCCTTGGATGCATCTCGTCCAGTCCAGGTGCCTTGTCAACTTGAAGTGCCGACAGTCTATTTAACACTTCCTCCTTATCAATTTTGAACCCTTCTAGTAACAGAGTTTCCTCGTCTGTCACCATGGCCTGAGTAGCATCTACCTCCTTGGTAAAGACGGATGCAAAGTATTCATTTAATACCTCAGCCATGGCCCCTTCGTCCATGTGCATATTTTTTTTTAGGTCCCTAATCGGCCCTACTCTTCCTTTTATCACCCTTTTACTATTTATATACCTATAGAAGACTTTGGGATTCCCCTTTATGTTGGCTGCCAGTCTTATCTCATAATCAGTCTTTGCTTCTCTAATATGTTTTTTAAATCCCCTCTGAACCTTCTGTATTCCTTTTGGTTCTCAATTGTAATTTCTGCCTGACACCTATCATAAGCGCACTTTTTCTTCTTCATCTTAATTTCTATCTCCTTTTTCATCCAGGGAGCTCTGGATTTGTTTGCTCTACCATTCCCTTTCGATGGAATATACCTTAATTGTGCCCAAACCAATTCTTTTTTGAAGGTAGCCCATTGTTCAGCTACAGTTTTTCCTGCCAATGTTTTGTTCCAGTCTATCTGGCTCATCTCCGTTCCTGCCCCATTGAAGTCGGCTCTCGCCTATCGTCCTTTTCTATCATCATCCTAACTTGTACAACACAATAATCACTGTCTCCTAAATGTTCCTCCACCGACACTTGATCGACTTGGCCCACCTCATTTCCAAGAACTAGGTCCAACAGTGCATCTTTTCTTGTTGGACTGGACACACACTGCTGTAGAAAATTCTCCTGAACACAATCTAGGAACTTTTGCCCCCCTCCGCCCTTTACACTACCACTGTCCCAGTCTACATTTGGGTAATTAAAGTCCCCCATTGTAACTACTCTATAATGCTTGCATCTCTCTGCAATTTCCTTGCAGATTTGTTCTTCTATGTTCTCCTCACTAATTGCCGGTCTATAGACTACACCGAGCAGTGTAATTGCACCCTTTTTGTTCCTTAACTCTAGCCAAATTGATTCTGTCCCTGAACCCTCTGGTACATCCTCTTTCCCCAGTACTGCAATGCTCTCCTTAACCAATACCGCCACCCCTCCTCCTTCCTTTCCTATCTTTTCTGAACATCTTGTACCCAGGAATATTTAACACCCAGTTCTGCCTTTCCTTGAGCCAGGTCTCTGTTATCACCACAACAACATATTTCCACATGGCAATCTGCACCTGTAACTCCCCAATCTTATTTACTATACTCCGTGCATTCACATATATGCATAGTAACCCTGATTTGGATTTTGCTACTTTCTCCCTTACCCCGACTTTACCTATTAACTTACTATCCTCTATACTGGTGTTATCCGTCCCTCCCAGTATTTTGTGTCCCTCCCAGTATTTTGTGCACCCTGGTATTCCCCTCTAATATTTTTTCTTGGTTCCCACACCCATGTCAAGTTAGTTTAAAACCCTTCCAACAGCACTAGCAAGGAACTCAGTCCCAGCTCTGTTCAGGCGCAACCTGTTCAGCTTGTACGGGTGCCACCTCCCCCAGAGCCAGCCCCAGTGTCCCAGGAATCTAAAGCCCTCCTTCCTGCACCATCTTTCCAGCCACACATTCATCTGCCTTATCCTCCTATTTCTGTACTCACTGGCACGTGGCACTGGGAGTAATCCGGAGGGTACTATATTTGAGGCGTCACATCTACGACCACTGAAACGCCTGTCTGATCCCCTAACCAATGAATCCCTTACACTTGCTGTTCCTTTCTTCTTCCTCCCCTCCTGTACAGCCGAGCTGCTCGTAGTGCCACAAACTTGGCTCTGACTGCACTGCTCTGAGGAACCAGCGCCCTCACCAGCTTTAAAAACGGAAAACCAATTTGTGAGAGGGACTCTGGGGGACTCCTGCACTACCTGCCTGCTTCTCTTGGACTGTCTGGTGGTCACCCATTCTCTCTCTGTCTCCAGACCCTTAAGCTGTAGTGTGACCACCTCGCTGAACATGCTATCCACATAGTTCTCAGACTCACGGATGCACCACAGTGACTCCAGCCGTTGCTCGAGCTCCGAAACCTGGAGCTCAAGTTTCTGCAGCTGGCAGCACTTCCTGCACATGTGGTCGTTTCGGACACCGGTAACGTTCATGACTTCACACGTATCACAGGACACGCATTCCACTCAGCTGAGCTGCTCTGCCATGTCTTCACTCTACTTCCCTTACGTTAACTTTATTCTACTTTGGATTATTTATATTACTTTATTATATTGGCCCTAAATTTCCCTTATTCCTGGCGCTTCTCAGTTAAATCCAAGTACAATAACTTATTTGGAAGTATTGCACTTTTCTAATTTACTTACCAAGGCCAACACTCCTCTTTCTGAGGATAGGTAGAAAAGGAAAGGAGCACCTCCTCCCCAAACTCCCTCAGTTGCCGAACTCCAACTGAAGCATTCTGCTGCAGCCAAACACAGCACTCCAGTGCAGACAAATTCAGCACTATAAGATAACCTACTTTTATACTCGCTGAACCTAGCATCTAAAAACCTGATTAAGCCAGTTATCTAATTAACTAGTTGCAGCTGCAAGCAGAGCCTGTATGACCCCCGTTTTAAGGCTGGAATAAAACTCACTTTTTTTTTAAGATCTAATAATGGCTTTATTTAATTTGAAATATTATTCATTCATTTACAATGGAATGCTGGTCCAACACAGGGTAGAGTTCAGACATTACATCCAATCAGGCTTCTTTGACCAATGACCCCGCCAATGTAAAAACCACGTCACAATTTCCATGGCTACAAGCGTGTTCCTCAGTGCATCCTTTACAATTATTTATTTGTAACTCCCAGCCTTAAATGACGCCTCAAGATCCTTGAGTCTTTCAACAGCCACTGGGATTTCTCCTGGAGTTGGAGGAGTTAGCTCCACCCAAGCATATTTCCAGAAGGTAGCCAGGTACGACTCAGAGTAATTAGCAGCAGCCAGGGTGAGCTTGGGGCTGCCGGTCACCACTTTCTGCACCAGCTGCTGTGCTGCCTCCACCACCTTCACAATGTGCACCACTGGGAAAACTCACCACCTTCCATCCCTAACAGCAACTTTTAGTTAGTTGCTAAATTAAAGAACGACTAGACTTTAGATAGGATTTAACCCTTAAACTCCATCAGTCACCAAACTCTAACTGAAGCACTCTACTGTAGCCCAAAACAGCACTCCAGTGCAGACAAGTGAGTGTTAACTGGCAGTTATGCAGAATGGTGGTAAAAGAAATACAATTTAATTGAAGATGTTTTGAACATGTAAATTATTTTTGGTTGTCTGGTGGGTAAATCTTAAGTCAGCAATTAATGTTTAGGTGCATCAATCTGGAAAGCATCAAACTGATCACACAAAGGGAATGTTTGGAGAAACCTGCTATCAGGTATCTGTTGTTGGATTTGTTTGTTCAGAAGCTCATTACGGGGACCTGATATCTCCAAGATCTCAATGTTGTTCCAACTCTGGCCTCTTGAGCTGTCCAATTTTAACTGCTCCATCATTGGTGGCTGTGTCGTCAGCTGCCGAACCCTAAGTTCTGGAATTTCCTCTCTAAGTTTTTCCTTCTCTCTCTTTCCTTTTTTAAAACGCTCCATAAAATGTACCTCTTTGACTAAGCTTTTGGTCATCTGCTCTAGTATCTCCTTGTGTGGCTCATTGTCAGATTTTGTTTGGTGATGCTTCTGTGCAGCTTGGGACGTTTTACTGTGTTAAAGGTACTATATAAATGTAAGTTGTTGTGATAATGAAGCTTGCTGATTCCTAAGAAAGCAGGTTTTGTGGAAATAAAAGCAAAATACTGCGGATGCTGGAAATCTGAAATAAAAACAGAAAATACTGGAAAGATTCAGCAGGCCTGGCAGCATCTGTGGAGAGAGAAGCAGAATTAACGTTTTGAGTCTGTGAGACTACTTCAGAGTTGAAGAGAAGTAGAAATGTGATGCACTGTATTTCCTCTGTGATGTTCTCCTCACAGGCAGCGCACTTGGTCCTACCACCCGCTGTGGCATCTCTTCAGAAAACCGTGAAGACAAAATCTAGAGAATAAACTGGAATGCTGCTCTTAAACATGGTTCTCACCTGTGTAGGAATGCTTAAGGGTCTAGTCATCAATTTCAGGAGAGGGCAGACTTCTAAAAGTTAAGACGATTGCAAGAAGAATTTGTCATAGAATTTCTGAAGTATTTTCTTCTGTACCTTCAGTTGAAACCCCAAAGGAAGCGTAAATGGCTGCTTTTCCACCGATTGCCGCTGACATTACAGGGAAACCCTCACCTCTGGAATTTCCGGCTGTGAAGTGTTTGGAAAAATGTCTCATTCAACGAATGAGTTAGAATGCAGAATTATTTGCTGCAAACCATTGCTGTGAATTAAACAGTTCCTTGAACGGGAGAGAATATTAAGAATTATTGGAAGCAAGAGAAAGGGTGGGATTTAAGTGGTTCATGTGGAGAAAAACACTGAGCACGAACTTGATTAGATGATTGGTCTGTAACACTCAATGAAGGGGGAGTGAGAAGTTTGATCTTTTTTTAAAACAATAGCTGGGGCAGGTAGTCTAACAAAAGGATGTTCTTTAGTTGGCAGGCATTAACATTTAAAAAAAAATTCTATCCTACGTTATTTAGTTTTCACTAATAATATAAAAGAAATCAATACAAGATAATGAATACAACTCTAAAGAGGCTGAAAGAGGTGAGGGGCCTTGGGATGTATCTGCACAAATTGCTAGAGGTGGTAGGGAAGGTTGAGAAAGTGGTTAATAAAGCAGATGGGATCCTGGGCTTTATTAATAGAGTACAAAAGCAAGGAAGTTATAATGAACCTTTATAAAACACTGGTTCAACCTCAGCTGGAGTATTGTACCCAATTCTGGGCACTGCCCAGAAAGGATGTGAATACTTTAGAGAGTGTGCAGAAAAGATTGATAGAATGGTTTCAGGGTTGAGGGACTTCAGTTATTGTATGTGGATAGATTGGTGAAGCTGGAGGTGCCTTCCTTAGAGAAGCTAAGGCTGAGAGGATATTTGATAAAGGTGTTCAAAATCATGAGATGTCTGTACAGAGTAGATAGTGAGAAATTGCTCCCTTTGACAGATTTAAGGCAAATGGCAGAAGACCAAAGGTGACATTAGGAAAAACTTTTTCATGCAGCGCATGGTTGGAATCCGTAATATACTGCTTGAGAGTGTGGAGGAGACCGGTTTAATGGTGGCTTTCAAAAGGAAATTGGATAATTATCTGAAGAGAGAATATTTACAGGGTTATGGAAAGGGCAAAGGAGTGGGACCAGCTGAATTGCCCTTGAAAAGAGCCAGCATGGACATGAGGGACCGAATGGCTGCCTCCTCTGCTGTAACCATTCTCTGATTCTATAAATGCAAAAGGAAATTCAGAAGAAATTTCTTTATCCACAGAGCGGTGAGAATGTGGAACTTGCTACCACAAGGAGTGGCTGAGGTAAATAGCATAGATATACTTAAGGGGTAGTTAGATAAGCGCGTGAGGCAGGAGTTATACTTGATAGGGTTAGATGAAGAGGGTGTGTGGAGGCTTGTCTGGAGTATTAATAGCATGCATTGACCATTTGGGCAGAATGGCCTGTTTCTGTGCTGCACATTTTATGTAAGTTAGCAGAGCTGGTCTATGGAGCAGCATGGCTGGATAATGCTGCTTCACTACCACCAGAGGGAGCTGTAGCTGCATCACCAGCCATAAAATCTTTTTGAAGTTCCAGAAATGTATAAAATGTAAATATAAAAAGTTATACTTTTATTATAATAGTGCGCCAATCCCAAGTCTCAGGTCTTCATTGTGCAAATAAAAATAGTGCAGTTTATTAGAGCCAGTGAATTGCGCTTCTGATAATGCGTCAAAAGCAAAATGCTGCAGATGCTGGAAATGTGAAATAACAATAGAACATGTTTGGAATACTGAGCACATCAAGCAGCATTGGCAGACAGAGAAACAGAGTTAACATTTCAGCTCAGTGAACTTCTGTTTTTCTTTTAGCTGTGTGAGCCCATGAGCTATAATGAATATTGTTTGAAGCCTATCCCCAAAATGGGGGGAGGCGATAACATAGTGTTATTGTCACTGGACTAGCAATCCAGACACCCAGGGTAATGCGCGGGGGACCTGGGTTCGAATCCCACCACGGCAGATGGCGGAATTTGAATTCAATAAAAATCTGGAATTAAAAGTCTAATGGTGACCATGAAACCATTGTCGATTGCAAAAATCCATCGAGTTCACTAATGTCCTTTAGGGAAGGAAACCTGTCGTCCTTACCTGGTCTGGCCTACATGTGACTCTAGACCCACAGCAATGTGATTGACTCTTAAATGCCCTCTGAAATGGCCTAGGAAACCACTACAAAGTCACAAAAAAGGAATGAAATGGGATGGACCAACCAGCCTAGGCACCGGAAATGACAACGGCAAACTCATCTCTGTCGACCCTGCAAAGTCCTCCTTGGTAACATCTGGGGGCTAGTGCCAAACTTGGGAGAGCTGTCTCACAGACTAGTTAAGCAACAGCCTGACATAGTCATTCTCACGGAATCATACCTGACAGATAATGTCCCAGACACCACCATCACCATCCCTGGGTATGCCCTGTCCCACTGGCAGGACAGACCCAGCAGAGATGGTGGCACAGTGGTATACAGTCGGGAGGGAGTTGCCCTGGGAGTCCTCAGCACTGACTCATGGCTCCATGAAGTCTCATGGCATCAGGTCAAAAATTCTTTCGAGTTATCAACAGTCACAGATTGCAACTCTTTTGAGTACAATCACAGTTCTTGGTTTCCGGGAGTGGGACATGAACCCACAACCTTCTGATTCAAAGGCGAGGGTGCTATGGACTGAGCCACAGCTGACACCTCAAAAAATTCTTTCGAGTTATCAACAGTCACAGATTGCAACTCTATCGAGTACAATCACAGTTCTTGGTTTCCGGGAGTGGGACATGAACCCACAACCTTCTGATTCAAAGGCGAGGGTGCTATGAACTGAGCCACAGCTGACACCTCAATGGCATCAGGTCAAACATGGGCAAGGAAACATCCTGCTGATTATCACATACCGCCCTCAGTGCTCCTCCATGTTGAACACCACTTGGAGGAAGCACTGAGGGTGGCAAGGGCGCAGAATGTACTCTGGTTGGGAGAACTCAATGTCCATCATCGAGAGTGGTTCGGTAGCACCACTACTGACCAAGCTGACCGAGTCCTAAATGATATAGCTGCTAAACTGGGTCTGCAGCAGGTGGTGAGGGAACTAACAGGAGGAAAAACATACTTGACCTCATCCTCACCAACCTGCCTGCCACAGATGCATCTGTCCATGACAGTATTAGTAAGTGTGCCCACCGCACAGTTATTGTGGAGACTAAGTCCCACCTCCACATTGAAGACACCCTCCATCGTGTTGTGCGGCATTACCACCATGCTAAATGGGATAGATTTTGAACAGATCTAGCAACTCAAGACTGGGCATCCATGAGGCACTGTGAGCCATCAGCAGCAGCAGAACTGTACCCGAACATAATCTGTAACCTCATGGCCTGGCATACCCCCCACTCTACCATTACCATCAAGCCAGGGAATCAACTCTGGTTCAATGAAGAGTACAGGAGGGCATGTCAGGAACATCATCAGGCATACCTAAAAATGAGGTGTCAACCTCGTGAAGCTATAACATAGGACTACTTGCATGCCAAGCAGCATAAGCAGCAAGTGATAGACAGAGCTAAGCGATCCCACAACCAACAGATCAGATCCAAGCTCTGCAGTCCTGCCACATCCAATCGTGAATGGTGGTGGACAATTAAACAACTCATTGGAGGAGGAGGATCCACAAATAATCCCATGCTCATTGATGGGGGAGCCCAGCACGTCAGTGCAAAGGATATGGCTGAAGCATTTGCTACAACCTTCAGCCAGAAGTGCCAAGTGGATGATTCATCTCGGCCTCCCCTGGAGGTCCCCAGCATCACAGATGCCAGTCTTCAGCCAAATTGATTCAGTCCATGTGATATCAAGAAATGGCTGAAGGCACTGGATACTGCAAAGGTTATGGGCCCTGACAACATCCCGGCAATAGCACTGAAGACTTGTGCCCCAGAACTTTCCGCGCCCCTAGCCAAGCTGTTCCAGTCCAGCTACAACACTGGCATCTACCCGGCTATGTGGAAAATTGCCCAGGTATGTCCTGTACACAAAAAGCAGGACAAATCCAACCCAGCCAATAACCGCCCCATCAGTCTACTCTCGATCATCAGTAAAGTAATGGAAGGGGTCATCAACAGTGCTATCAAGTGGCAATTGCTTAGCAATAACCTGCTCACTGACGCCCAGTTTGAGTTCCGCCAGGGCCACTCAGCACCTGACCTCACTACAGCCTTGGTTCAAACATGGACAAAAGAGCAGAACTCCCAAGGTGAGATGAGAGTGACTGCCCTTAACATCAAGGCCACATTTGACCAAGTGTGGCATGAAGGAGCCCTAGCAAAACTGGAGTCAATGGGAATTGGGGGAAAACTCTTAAGAGTCATACCTAGCACAAAGGAAGATGGTTGTGGTTGTTGGAGGTCAGTCTCCGCTCCAGCTTCAGGACATCACTGCAGGAGTTCCTCAGGGTAGTGTCCTCGACCCAGCCATCTTCAGTTGCTTCATCAATGACTTTCCATCCGTCATAAGGTCAGAAGTGGGATTTTGCTGATGATTGCACAATGTTCAGCACCATTCACGACTCTTCAGATACTGAAGCAGTCCATTTCCAAATGCAGCAAGACCTGAACAATATCCAGGCTTGAGCTGACAAGTGGCAAGTAACATTTGTGCCACACAAGTGCCAGGCAATGACCATTTCCACAAGAGAGAATCTAACCATCACCCCTTGACATTCAACGGCACTACCATCATTGAATCCCCCACTTTCAACATCCTGGGGATTCCTATTGACCAGAAACTGAACTGGACTAGCCATATAAACAATGTGGCTACAAGAGCAGGTCGGAGGCTAGGAATCTTGTGATGAGTAACTTATCTCTTGACTCCCCAAAGCCTGACCACCATCTACAATGCACAAGTCTGGAGTGTGATGTAATATTCCCCATTTGCCTGGATGAGTGCAGTTCCCACGACACTTAAGCTTGACACCGTCCAGGACAAAGCAGCCCGCTTGATTGGCACCATATCCACAAACATTCACTCCCTCCACCACCAATGCACAGTAGCAGCAGTGTGTACCATCTACAAGATGCACTGCAGGAATTCACCAAGGCTCCTTAGACAGCACCTTCCAAACCCATGACCACTACCATCTAGAAGGACAAGGGCAGCAGATAGATGGGAACTCCACTATCTGGAAGTTCCCCTCCAAGTCACTCACCATTCCTGACTTGGAAACATATCACCGTTCCTTCACTGACACTGAGGCAAAATCCTGGAACTACCTTCCTAATAGCATTGTGGGTGTACCTACGTCACATGGAAGGCAGCTCACCACCACCTTCTCAAGGGCAATTAGGGATGGGCAATAAATGCTGGCCCAACCAGCGAAGCCCACATCTCATGAATGAATTTTTTTAAAAAAAGAAATGGAGACTGAGAAATCAAGAAAGGGAAGGGAAGAGTCAGAAATGGACTAGGTGAATGTGAGGGAAACGTGGAAATTGGGAACAAAGTTAACCAAATTTTCCAGTTTGGGGTGAGAGCAGGAAGCAATACCAATATAGTCATCAACATACCGAGGAAAGGGACCTGAGTAGGACTGGAATAAGAAATGTTCCAGGTATCCCACAAAAGGCAGGCATAACTAGAACCCATGTGGGTACCCATAGCAACACCTTTTATTTGGAGGAGGTGAGTGGAGTTGAAAGAGAAAGTAGTCAATGTGAGAACAAGTTCAACCAGTCGGAGGAGCGTAGTGGTGGATGGAGACTGGTTGGACCTTCGCTCAAGGAGGAAATGAAGATCCTTCAGACCTTTCTGATGGGGGATGGAGGTGTAGAGGGATTGGACGTCCATGGTAAAGAGAAGTTGGTTAGGGCCAGGAAACTGGAAACTGTTGAAGTGGCTCAAAGCATTGCAAGAATCATGGATGTAGGTAGGAACAAAATGGACAAAAGGAGAAAAGTTAGTTGAGATAGGAAGATATAAGTTCAGTGAGACAGGAATAGGCTGAAACATAGAATTATAGAAAATAGGAGCAGGAGTAGGCCATTCGGCCCTTCGAGCCTGCTCTGCTATTCATTATGATCATGGCTGATCATCCAACTCAATAGCCTGTTCCCGCTTTCTCCCCATATCCTTTGATCCCTTTCGCCCCAAGAGCTATATCTAACTCCTTCTTAAAAACATACAATGTTTTGGCCTCAACTACTTTCTGTGGTAACGAATTCCACAGGCTCACCACTCTCTGGGTGAAGAAATTTCTCCTCATCTCAGTCCTAAATGGTCTACCCAGTATCCTCAGACTGTGACCCCTGGTTCTGGACTCCCTCACCATCGGGAACACCCTTCTTGCATCCACCCTGTCTAGTCCTGTTAGAATTTTATAGGTTTCTATTAGATCCCCCTCATTCTTCTGAACTCCAGTGAGTATAATCCTAACCGACTCAATCTCTCCTCATATGTCAGTCCCGCCATCCCAGGAACCAGTCTGGTAAACTTTCGCTGCACTCCCTCTATAGCAACATCCTTCCTCAGATAAGGAGACCAAAACTGCATACAGTATTCCAGATGTGGTCTCACCAAGGCCCTGTATAATTGCAGCAAGGCATCCCTGCTCCTGTACTTGAATCCTCTCGCTGAAATGGGTCTATATAACAATGGGCCTATCAGCGCAGTCCTGTTTGTGGATCTTGGGAAGGAGGTAGAAAGGAGCTGTTCAGGATTGGGGGACTGAGGTTAGAGGCTGTGGAACGAATATCTCCAGAGGATATGAGGCCAGTGATAGTCCAGTGGCTTGATGTTCGGTAGTGGGGTCATGATTCAGGGGGAGGTAGAAGTAAGTGTCATTGGCCTGAAATATTAACACTGTTTCTCTCCATAGAAGCTGCCTGAGTATTTCCAGTAAGAATGCGTGTTAATTCAAGTAACAGAGTAGCAATAAATGCTTGATGAATTTGTAGGGGAATGTGCTTAGAGTCAGGGCTTCCATGGCCTGCATGCCTGAAATTGACCACTTTTAGCTCCTTTGGTTATTAATTGTGCATCAGAATCTCAATGTTTGTTTCCAAAGCACATCAGTGGATGTTTCTAAGTTAGATCGGTTAATTCTCTTTGATTTTTCATCCTGCAGCTTTTACAAGCCACTCATTGATTATTCCACTTTAATTGAGGCGTTTTGTTGTGATTTTATAAGCACCGGACTTTTTGTTTATTATCACTCCTATATAGTTTTTATTTCCATGGCCACCACTCCCCTGTACCTTGCCCATAAAATCAAAAATTTAGAGTCAGCAGAATATTGAACTAGAGAAGTGCATTAGGGCTAGGCCTCATCCTGTTCTCTCCCAGTGTCCCGAAATATGCTCTGTTCAGGGATGGCTAGGTCATAATCAGGAGCTCAAACTAAATCTCATTATCTTTCCTCCATTTAACAGTAATACAAATATAAACTGAGCATAGAGCAGGGACCAGCCCGGGGAGTCTCTTGTATGTCTATTTACCCTCTAAGTTATCTGGGGAACTTCAGTTTGAAGTCTTTAACATGCCTGCTGTTGCAGCCCCGCCCTGAACCTATTTACTGCAATGTTTCTATAATCTGCTGCTTGAGAAGAGGGAAGGATCAATGAAGTACTTGAAGGTATCAGAGCAGACTTGTGCAACCTTTTCAGGGCGGGGGTGATGGGTGGGGCGGGGGTGATGGGTGAGGTTGGGTGGGGGTGATGGATGGGGTTGGGTTGTTGGTGGGGTGGGGGTGATGGGTGGGGTTGGGTTGTTGGTGGGGCGGGGGTGGGTTGTTGGTGGGGCGGGGGTGGGTTGTTGGTGTGACGGGGGTGATGGGTGGGTTTGGGTTGTTGGTGGGGTGGGGTTAGGTTGTTGGTGGGGCGGGGGTGATGGGTGGGGTGGGGGTGATGGGTGGGGCAGGGGTGATGGGTGGGGCGGGGGTGATGGGTGGGGTGGGGTTGTTGGTGGGGCGGGGGTGATGGATGGGGCGGGGGTGATGGGTGGGATGGGGTTGTTGGTGGGGCGGGGGTGATGGGTGGGATGGGGTTGATGGGTGGGGTTGTGTTGGTGGGGCGGGGGTGATGGGTGGGGTTGGGTTGTTGGTGGGGGTGGGTGATGGGTGGGGTGGGGTTGTTGGTGGAGCGGGGGTGATGGGTGGGGTTGGGTTGTTGGTGGGGCGGGGGTGATGGGTGGGGTGGGGTTGTTGGTGGGGCGGGGCTGATGGGTGGGACGGGGGCTGATGGGTGGGGCGGGGCTGATGGGTGGGGCGGGGCTGATGGGTGGGGCGGGGCTGATGGTGGGGCGGGGCTGATGGTGGGGCGGGGCTGATGGTGGGGCGGGGGTGATGGGCGGGGTGGGGGTGATGGGCGGGGCGGGGTTGTTGGTGAGGCGGGTGGGTGGTGGCACATTTTCTCACTCAAGGATTGATCAAATTTCAGTAAAATTAGATTTTATAGAGCATGAAACATGAATTTTGGAAAATGACAATGTCAAAGTAATAAATTTCAAAAAAAGAATAATTAATAAATGTGCCCATTAAAATGTTCCAGGCAACAGAGTTCACTAATAAAACTTACTTTTTTTTGCCCTTTCGCTTAAAAAGCAGAGCTGGAGAGAGAGACAGAATAGGTCCCAGGGTCACCCGGGAAGGAGTAGGGACCAGGCCTCACTCACCGCCGCCGCCGCCCCTCTCCTTCGCTCTCACTCTCACTCATGCCCACGCGCATACCATGAGGTTTGATCACTACTTCAGAGGGGATCAATCAAGAGGTGGTGGCCCAATTCTCATTTAGTGGACCTTAAAGACCTCCCGCCGCTGCCCAACCGCCAGCCCCTTCCCCCCAACCCTGGCCCTTCCCAACCAGCAGCCCCGGCCCTGGCCGGCAGCCAGCCCCTGCCTTCTTCCCATGCGCTCTGCTTTTCCTTAAGGTCTCCCCGCCCAACTGCCATCTTGACCCTGTATTTCTTCAGGGTCTGGCACTTGCTTAGGAGGCAAGAGAGAGTGCACGCTCTTAAAACAAAGGAGCAGCCACTCACCTTCACACTATTCACTGCTTGTCCAATTAGAAGCTGATTTTCTCCCCACTTTACTGCTGATAGGCCCGCTGAGGAGCCTATCAGCTACAAACGTGGGAGGGAATCAGTCTCTGATTGGAGGAGAAGATCCATGCAGGTCTTTCATTCAACTTACCTGTGGTTTGAAGAGAGTCCCCGGACTGGATGCAGAGGCTTTGGGGGCCGGGTTGTGGCCCGCAGGCTGGGAGTTGGACAAGCCTGTATTGGAGTCATGGAAAATATGCAGTGAAGGTTGACTACAATTACTGGAATGTGTGGAAAGGTTAAAAAACTGGAGTTTTTGTCATTGCAACAAAGACACTTCAAGAGGATCTAACCGAGAGTTTCAAATTTCACGGAATGATACAGCACAGGAGGCCTTTTGGCCCCTTGCGCCTGTGTCGGCGCTTTGAATGAGTGATTTATTTAGTCCCACTCCCCTATTCTTTCCTCATAACTCTTTAGTCTTTTTTCTTTCACTGGTATGTATCCATAAGTCACTGTTGAATCTACTACCACCACCCTTTCAGATAGCTCATTCCAGGCCATAAATTGCTGCCTAAACCATCATTTCCCTTGTGCTTTTCTCAGTTATCTTAAATACACCAGTTATCTTAAATTTGCCAAAGCTGATGATAGATCACATCCATTGAGGACCTGCTCAGGAAAACAGTGACTGGGGAGAGCAATAATTCAACCAGTTTACCTCAATTTCAGTACAGGAGGAGGTCATATACCCCATCATAGCTGTGCTGGCTGACTCTTCAACAGGAGCCATCTGTTCTAAACCCATTTTTCTTGAGATGGTAGACTGGATAATAGACAGTTTACACTTATTTGTGAATTGGTAATGAGGGGACACAGACTGAGAATTATCACTAGAGGAGCAAATGCGAAAAATGTTTTTCATGCAGTTATCAGAATGTGGAATAGTTACTGAGGCTGAAACTACAGCATTTAGCAACATATGGGAAATGGGTTTAGAACAGATGGCTCCTGTTGAAGAGTCAGCCAGCACAGCTATGATGGGGTAAATGACCTCCTCCTGTGCTGAAATTATTGTACTTGAGGTAAACTGGTTGAATTATTGCTCTCCCCAATCACTGCTTTCCTGAGCAGGTCCTCATTGAATATGATCTATTAACAACCTTGGCAAATTTATTTCCTACCAGAGGGTTAAAACAATCTGTTCTGTACTTGCCGTGTTTAATGCCGTTGATGGTTCCAATGTTTGACTTGTAGATTTAAACAGCCATGAGCGCTGTGAACATTTAATTTGATGTTGCGGTGTATCTCACCCTCTATCACCTTACTTGCAGCAATATGGCAAAAGGCAGTGGCAAGCAGTAATGTCCTGACAAGTGCCAAATTTAGGTGGGCTGAGAGAGAATGCTCCTATAAAGAGAGACATTGATAAAATGGGAAGAATCGCAATGACTCATAAGTGCTGCAGGTAGATCAACCTAATGTTGCACATTATTGTAATTGGTGGATGCAGGTAACCTGACTATTTAAGCATCCTTTTGGTTGTGGGTTTCAGGTTTGAAATGTGAATCTGACCGTAATGTAGAATAAGAATTTTACTTAGCTGGTTCAGGGAACACAGGGTAGAAAGGACTGGAATGCCCTTTCCGTGCCTCCATTCCCACCAGTCCCAAACTCCTCCAGTACGCTCACAATGAGCTTTAGTGTGTCCCAGATTGTTTTTGGCCTCTTCCTACTCCTTATCTATATTTGACCCTTAGTGATATTATCTGCAAATACAAAGTCCGACTCCGTATGTTTGTCAAAACTTTGTTTCCATCAACTGTTAGTGTGACAACGCAAGTTGTGTATCAACTGGAACTTTTTGAAGCTTGACGTTGGCGAGCTTGAAGCTGTACTGTTTGTATTTCACCCACCGCAAACTGTTCTTCAGCTGACTCCAACCCTGTTTCTAGATGCTCCTCCAGTGTCATCAAGACGACGCTCAGCCTCGACCCTGAGCTGAGCTTTAAATCGTGCATCAGTCCATCACCAAGACCACCTCCAAAAATCACTGCCTCTGTCCCTACTTCACCCACTGCAACCCTCATTTGTAACTGTCACCCCCAACCTTGATTTATCCAATACTTTCCAAACTCTATTCAGATAAACTCTGATGATGTACTACTTCACTGTTTTTGACAAAATCCACTGGCCCCCACCTCTACAACATTACTTCTTTGCTCTCACCTGCCCTTCTAACTCTTTTTTGTACATGTTCCGTACTCTGTACCATTAATGGCAGAGCCATCTCGCTCCTCCAGCGTGGAATACCCTCCTTTGAGATCTCTCCTTTACTACATCCCTCCCCATCTTCTAAAACAACACTTCAATTCTGAACACCCTGCCTAATCCCTACCTCCTACCTCTTCAGGGCCTGACTTCCAATTGCGAAGCAGCTTTGGAAATTTTGCTATTTTAAAAATGCTGGATTAGTGGATGTTGCTGAAAATAATGTTTGAGATTATGAATTGGTCTTCTTTTACTAACCTAGATAGGGGAAGACTTTAGGTTGGAAATTCTCCCTCTACACTTTAAATCCAGTGCTTTATTGGATTCTAAGTGGTACAGACTGCTGCAGCAGTAGCTGTGGATGATTGAGAGGCCTAGCTTCTTCGTTCCTTCCGTCTTTTCTTTAAATCAGATGTTGGAAATTCTGCTGGCAGTAGATTCAGCACCTCTATGCTGATAACTTTCTGTGGCTTGTTTAATGAAGGTTTCCATTGACGCACACATCAAAGCTCACCTGGCGCTGGTTCAGTTTTCCAATATTGTTGATTTGGTGTACAGACACCCCTGGATGGCGTCAGCTGTAAACCTGTCCAATGTGCAGGACAGACAATGCTTCAGCTCCCCAAGTGCAGCTGATTTGGCCGAGGTGCGGTTACTTTGCTGGAATTCCATAAGTCAATCAGAAAGGTTTCCTTGAGTGTTTTTTATTTTACGTTTATGATCTGCAATCTGTAGATTGCTGTGTTGACAAATTCTGTACACCTGACAACAAAGTGCACTTTGCAAAATAAGCTATAAATTCAGGGAAATTAAACACCAAGTGATGAAGTAATTCCTTTGCATACACTTTGCTGTGGCTGCTTCCTAGTTTTATGTATTCCTCTGGGCATAGGGCCCTGTACTTTCTTTCTTAGGGTATCTAGCTTCCTATAATCTTTATCTACTGTAATTGAAGTATTATTTATTCTCCCCATTCCATTCCTCCCCACTTGATATCCTAGTTCCTGTTGAACTGTTTTGTCCTGTGGAATGTATGACATTTGCCTTCTCGAGCTGGACCAGAACAGTGGTGGCAGTGGTCAAGGTGAAATGGTGAAATGCACGGTCGAACAGGCAGAGGTTCTTTCAGAGATGTTGGGAATGGTAGGGGTTGTTGGAAAAAGGAGACATGCTGAGATATAGAAGACTTCTAATAATGGCCAAGTGAAAGATGCTAATGGTGATTGAAGTATGAATATACTGAAATTTTCACCATGTTATTAACTCATACTTTACTGTCTGGCAACTAATTTACTTTCACACCAGCACTGATTCAGGCGGAGGGCTTGGTTACCCTAAATTAAATTTAGCTCTCTGATTCTGAAGGGCATCTTTTAATTTCAGAAATAAAAACAGAAATGCTGGAAATGCTAGGCAGGTCAGGAAGCATCTGTAGAGAGAGAAAAACAGAGTTAACATTTCAGGTCACTGACCTTTTGTCGAAATTGGATAAGTTAGAGATGTAATAGGTTTTAATCAAGTACAGAGGCAGGCAGAGGGGCGAAGGGAGGATAAAGCAAAAGGGAAGGTCTTCAATAAGGTGGAAGGCAGGAGAATTAAATGACAAAAGGGATGTTAATGGGACAAGTGAAAAAAACAAAAGGTGGAACTAGAGGAGGTGTAACTGGGGAAAGCAGAATCATCACCAAAAACTTCCATCCAAAAATAACACAAAAATGGATCTGAAATTGCTGAACTCTTTTGACTCCAAAAGGCTGAAAGGTGATAGGTTGAAAAATAAGGCGCTGTTCCTCTAGCTTCCATTGAGATTCATTGGAACAGTGCAGGAGGCTGAGGACAGAGAGGTCAAAGTGGGAGTGGAGCGGAGAGTAAAAATTACAGGCAACCAAAAGCTAAGGGTCATGCTTGGGGATTGAATGGAGATGTTCTGCAAAGTGATCACCCATTCTGCATGCATTTGGTCTTTGGAAGGTAGAGCAAATTGCATCGCAAGCAGCTAATACAGTATACTAATTTGAAAGAAGTGCACTTCTAAAGAGTGTGCAGGTACAGACAGACCAGGAGATTCATGTGGATAGATCTCTGAAGGTGACAGAACATATAGAGTGGTTAGCAAAGCATATGGGATCTTGGGCTCCATAAATAGAGGCATTGAGCACAAAAGCAGGGAAGTTATGCTGAACCTTTATAAAGCTTTTGGTTAGGCCCCAACTAGAGTATTGCGTCCAGTTCTGGTCACCACACTTCAGGAAGTAAGTGAGGGTCCATGAGAGGGTGCAAAGGGGATTTACCAGGGATGAGGGATTTTGGATACAAAGTAATGCTGGAGAAGCTTTGGTTGTTTTCTTTGGACCAAAGGAGATTGAGGGGAAATTTTATCAAGATGTACAAGATTATGACAAGTTTAGGTAAGGTAGACAAAGAAAAGCTGTTTCCTTAAACTGATGGTGCAAGGATAAGGGGACACAGATTTAAGGTTTTGGGCAAGAGATACAGGGGGAATGTGAGGAAGGACTTTTTTTACAGAGGGAGTGGTAATGACCTGGAAAACACTGCCTACGAGGGTGGTGGAAGCAGAGATGAATGGTTTCATAAGCAAATTGGATGGGCACTTGGGGAGCTGGAGCAGGTGAATGGGACTGTTGGATTGCTCGACTGAAAGCAGGCATGGACTTGATGGGCTGAACTGCCTCCTCCTGTGCTGTTATGACCCGATAACTCTATGACTCTGACTCTATAACTAAATACAAGTAAATCTTGTTTCACCTGGAAAGAATCTTTAAGCCCTTGGATGGTGAGAAGATGTGCCTGCCCTTTCCCACTTCCTTCTCCCTTTAATATGTATATAATGGAGATTAAGAAAATGACAGAGACATTAAACAAATATTTTGTGTCTGTCTTCACAGTAGAAGACACAGAAACATTCCAGAAATAGTGGTGAGCCAAAGGTCAAGTGAAAATAAGGATCTCTTCGGGATTTTATTATTAGTAAAGAATTAGTGCTGGAGAAATTAATGGGACTTAAAATTGACAAATTCCCTGGAACTGTTGACCTGAGTTTTTTTATTCATTCATGGGATGTGGGCTTTGCTGGTTGGACCAGCATTTATTGCCCATCCCTAATTGCCCTTGAGAAGGTAGTTGTGAGCTTCCTTCTTGAACCGCTGCAGTCCATGTGGTATATGTACACCTTCGGTGCTGTTAGGAAGGGAGTTCCAGGATTTTGACCCAGTGACAGAGAAGGAATGGCGATATATTTCCAAGCCAGGATGGTGAGTGACTTGGAGGGGAACTTCCAGATAGTGGTGTTCCCATCTGTCTGCTGCCCTTGTCCTTCTAGGTGGTATTGGTCGTGGGTTTGGAAGGTGCTGTCGAAGGAGCCTTGGTGAATTCCTGCAGTACATCTTGTAGATGGTACACACTACTACTGTGCATCGGTGGTGGAGGGAGTGAATGTTTGTGGATGTGGTACCAATCAAGCGGGCTGCTTTGTCCTGGATGGTGTCAAGCTTCTTGAGTGTTTTTGGAGCTGCACTGACGCAGGCAAGTGGGGAGTATTCCACACTCCTGACTTGTGCCTTGTAGACAGTGGACAGGCTTTGGGGAGTCAGAAGGTGAGTTACTTATCGCACGATTCCTAGCCTCTGACCTGCTCTTACAGCTGCAGTATTTATATGGCTAGTCCAGTTCAGTTTCTGGTCAATGGTAACCCCCCCAGGATGTTGATAATGGGGGATTCAATGATGGTCATGCCATTGAACATCAAGGGACGATGGTTGGATTCTCTCTTGTTAGAGATGGTCATTGCCTGGCACTTGTGTGGCGTGAATCTTACTTGCCACTTGTCAGCCCAAGTCTGGATATTGTCCAGGTCTTGCTGCATTTGGACATGGACTGCTTTAGTATCTGTGGAGTTGCAAATGATGCTGAACATCGTGCAATCATCAGCGAATATCCCCACTTCTGACTTTTTGATGGAATAAAGGTCATTGATGAAGCAGCTGAAGATGGTTGGGCTGAGGACACTACCTTGAGGAGCTCCTGCAGTGATATCCTGGAGCTGAGATAACTGACCTCCAACAACCACAACCATCTTCCTTTGTGCTAGATATGACTCCAACCAGTGGAGAGTTTCCCCCTGATTCCCATTGACTCCGGTTTCGCTAGGGCTCCTTGATGCCACACTCTGTCAAATGCGGCCTTGATGTCAAGGGCAGTCACTCTCACCTTGGGAGTTCAGCTCTTTTGTCCATGCTTGAACTAAGGAGTGCTAGGGCTTTAAAATCAGTAGCTAAGGAGATAGTGAGTGCATTGGTTTTAATTGTCCTAGATTCTATAAGAGCCCTAATGGTTGGAAGGTAGCAAACAGAATGCTTGCTATTTTCAGAAAGGAAGGCGAGAGAAAGCGGGGAATTTCCAGTTGGCATGAGACCAGTAATAGGTAAGATACTAGAATCTGTAATCAGGGATGTGGTAACAGAACACTTAGAGAATCAATATGATTAGGCAGAGTCAGCGTGGATTTATGAAAGAGAAATTATGTTTCACAAATCTACTAAAGTGTTTTGAGATTATAACTGGCAGGTTAGATAAAGGGGATCCACTTAATGTAGTAAATAATTTCCGTAAATCCAATTATGACAAGGTGCCATGCAAGAGTTTATTACATTTAAGTTTGGGCTCCTGGGATTGTGGGTAATAGTCATACAAAGTTGTCATCAGCTATCCCTCAATTTGAGGATGATGTCTACTCAGGGTCTGGAGTTTCTGCCATGGGTTTTCATGTAACTGAACAGGCTGATTCTCAACCTGCAGCTTTATGGGCACATGGGGCAGGATGTTCCACAAAGTAGTGGGATCCGGAGGGCAGGGTTTGCTTCCTTTTCTTTCCTCCCTTTTTTGTTGCTCTGCATCATCATTAAGGAGTTTGAACTCAAAGCTTGATGCACAGGTTGTTCCCATTTTGAACGATTGGTAGCATGCTGCTACACTTCAAGGAGTTTTATTGTATTTGCATGGATTGAGTAATGGTTAATGGACAGAAAGTAGAATAAGAGTAAACAGACACATTTTTGCATTGGCAGGCTGTAACCAGTAGGGTACTGCAAGGATCAGTGGTTGGGTCCACTTAATTATGATCTAAATCAATAATGAGGGGATGGAATGCAATGTAACCAAGCTTGCTCATGATGTAAAGTTATGAGGGAAAGTAAGCTGTGAGGAGGGTGCAAAACAACTGCAAAGGGATACAGACAGTTTGTGTGTGGACAAGGACATGACAAATGGAGTGTAATATTGGGGAAATGTGAAATTATCCACTGTGGACAGAGAAATAGCAAAGCAAATTTTTTTTTAAATAGCAAGAGAGACTGGGAAATGTTGGTCTTCAAAGAGTCCTGGGTGTCCAGGACATAACAATGTTTTGCCTCAGTTTTCACAGTGGAGGACGACACTAGTACCACGCCAGTCGTAACAGGTAGTGCAGAGGGTATAGAGAAGGAGAAACTTAGAACAATCACCATCACAAGAGAAAAAGTACTGAGCAAACTATTGGGATTAAAGGGTGACAAGTCCCCAGGACCTGATGGCCTACATCCCAGGGTCTTAAAGGAAGTGGCAGCGGAGATAGTAGATGCATTGGCTATAATAATCCAAAATGCCCTGGATTCTGGAAAGGTTTCAGTGGATTGGAAAAATGCTAATATAAGACCCTTATTTAAAAAGGGGGGGAGGCAGAAAGTAGGAAACTTTCGGCCAGTTAGTTTAACATCTGTCATTGGGAAAGTGTTGGAATCCATTATTAAGGAAGTAGTCATGGGGCATTTGGAAAGTCAAATGCAATCCATCAGAGTCAGCACGGTTTTATGAAGAGTAAATCGTGTTTGAGTAATTTGCTAGAGTTCTTTGAAGATGTGACAAGCAAAGTGGATAATGGGGATCCTGTAGATGTAGTATATCTGGACTTCCAGAAGGCCTTTGATAAGGTGCCGCACAAAAGATTAATACACAAGATAAGATCACACGGAGTTAGGGGTAATATATTAGCTTGGATAGAGGATTGGCTAACCAACAGAAAGCAGAGAGTCGGGATAAATGGGTCTTTTTCTGGATGCCAAGCTGTAACTAGTGGGGTGCCACAGGGTTCGGTCCTTGGTTCCCAACTATTTACAATCTATATTAATGACTTGGATTCAGGGATAGAAGGTACAATAGCTAAATTTGCAGATGATACCAAAATAGGTGGGAAAGTAAGTTGTAATGAAGAAATAAGAAATTTACAAATGGATATTGGCGGATTAGGTGAATGGGCCAAAACTCGGCAGACGGAGTTTAACGTGGATAAGTGTGAGGTTATCCATTTTGGTCGGAAGAATAAAAAGGCGAGTTATTATTTAAATGGAGAGAAACTTCAGAATGCTTCAGTGCAGAGGGTGTCCTCTTGCATGAATCGCTGAAAGCTAGTATACAGGTACAGCAGGTAATAAGGAAGGCAAATGGAATTTTGGCATTTAATGCTAAAGGAATAGAGTATAAAAATAAGGAAGTGTTGTTGCAACTGTACAAGGCATTGGTGAGACCGCACCTGGAATACTGTGCACAGTTTTGGTCCCCTTACTTGAAGAAGGATGTAGTTGCATTGGAGGCGGTTCAGAGGAGGTTCACTAGATTGATTCCAGAGATGCGGGGCTTGTCTTATGAGGAGAGATTGAGCAGTTTAGGCCTATACTCGCTAGAGTTTAGAAGGATGAGAGGAGATCTAATTGAGGTACATAAGATGCTAAAGGGGATAGACAAAGTAGATGTGGAGCGGATGTTTCCCCTTGTGGGGCATTCTAGAACGAGAGGCCATAGTTTTAGGCTAAGGGACGGTAGATTTAAATCAGAGATGAGGAGGAATTACTTTTCTCAAAGGGACGTGAATCTGTGGAATTCATTACCTCAGAGTGCAGTGGATGCCAGAACGCTGAATAAATTTAAGGAGGAGATAGACAGATTTTTAATTAGTAACGGGTTGAAAGGTTATTGGGTGAGGGTGGAAAATTGGAGTTGAGGCCGAAATGAGATCAGCCATAATCTTATTGAATGGTGGGGCAGGCTCGAGGGGCTGAATTGCCTACTCCTGCTCCTAGTTCTTATGTTCTTGTATAGGAATCATAAAGTTAACATGCAGGTACAGCAAGCATTTAGAAAAGCAAAAGGCATGTTAACTTTTGCTCATATACTCCAAACACTTTACAAGAAAGAACTCTTACTACAATTATATAGGGCCTTGGTGAGACCACCCCTGGAGCACTGTGTACAATTTTGGTTTCCTTACCGAAGGAAGGATATACCTGTCTTTGAAGTAGTGCAATAAAGGTCCAAGAGACTGATTCCTGGATTGAGTGGATTGTCCTGTGAGGGAAGATTGAGTCAACTTGGCCTATATTTCCTAGAGTTTAGAAAAATGAGGAATTTCATTGAAACATATAAAATTCTTCAGGGGCTTGATGGGGTAGAAGCTGGGAAGATGTTTCCCCCGGCTTGGAAGTTTCAAATTAGGTAACAGCCTGAAATAAGGGGTTGGCCATTTCAGGGTGAGATGTGAAATTTCATCACTCAAAGGAATTCTCTACCTGAGAGGCCTGTGAATGCTCAGCTGTTGAATGAGTTAAACATAGAGATATATTTTTGGATACTAAGGGGATTGAGGGATGTGGGAATAGCATGGGGAGGTTGAGTTGAGATCGATGATCTGCCACCATCATATAGAATGGTGAAGCCATCTTGAAGCAGACTCCTATTTCTTTTGTTCACTACAGACTCTTTGTCTTTCCCTTCCAGTACCTTCATTGTCTCTCCCGTTCACCACCCCACTTTGGATAAGCTAAGGAAGGAATTGGGTAGATCGGTTGGGAACAGGTTGGTTCAGGCTGCTGATAGATGCTTGGGGATTGCATTGTTAGGACTTGAATATGGGTGATGGAGGAAAAATAATGAGGCTAGTAGAGGAACCATGGCATCAACAACATGAAAAACTGGCAATAAAACCCAATTTTCTAATCCATATACTCCAGACTCCCACAGAAGAATAGCTCTTTGATGAAAATGGTTTCCAGGAATTTGTAATGTTGTACTAGCAAATCTAAGCAAAAATAAGTAATTTATTGGAACTGGTTTTCTTCTGAGTTTAATGTCTTAATATTAATTTCATTGGGTATAGAAGAAATGAACTAAAAAGATCATGAAGGTGATTGAAACCGAGCTCAAAGCAATTCGAATAAATGGGTGGGTTGTTTCTGCTACTTTCCAGTTTGAGATTGGCAGATTTGAAAATAATTAACCAACTTACTTTAGTGCTGAATTACCTGGAAAAACTCAGCAGGTCTGGCAGCATTGGTGGAGAAGAAATCAGTTAACGTTTCGAGTCCTCATGACCCTTCGGCAGAACTGAGTATAGTTAGGAGAGGGGTGAAATATAAGCTGGTCTAAGGTGGGGGGGGCGGGGGGAGAGAGAAGTTGAGGGTGGGGTGATTGTGGGGATAAGCAAGCAGTGATAGGAGCAGATAATCAAAAGATGTCACAGACAAAAGGATCAAAGAGGTGTTGAAGGTGGTGATATTATCTAAGAAAAGTGCTAATTAAGAATGGAAGGCAGGATACTCAAGGTACAGCTCTAGTGGGGGTGGGGTGGAAAGACTAACAGAGTTTTAGATTTAAAAATAATGGAAATAGGTGGGAAAAGAAGAATCTATATAAATTATTGAAAAAAAAAGGGAGGGGGGAGAAACGGGGTGGGGATGGGGGGAGGGGGAGTTTAAGATCTAAAGTTGTTGAATTCAATATTCAGCCCGGAAGGCTGTAAAGTGCCTAGTCGGAAGATGAGATGCTGTTCCTCCAGTTTGCGTTGGGCTTCACTGGAACAATGCAGCAAGCCAAGGACAGACATGTGGGCAAGAGAACAGGGTGGAGTGCTAAAATGGCAAGCGACAGGGAGGTTTGAGTCTTTCTTGCGGACAGACCGCAGGTGTTCTGCAAAGCGGTCGCCCAGTTTGCGTTTGGTCTCTCCAATGTAGAGGAGACCGCATTGGGAACAACGAATGTAGTAGACTAAGTTAGGGGAAATGAAATGCTGCTTCACTTGAAAGGAGTGTTTGGGCCCTTGGACGGTGAGGAGAGAGGAAGTGAAGGGGCAGGTGTTGCATCTTCTGCGTGGGCATGGGGAGGTGCCATAGGTGGGGGTTGAGGAGTAGGGGGTGATGGAGGAGTGGACCAGGGTGTCCCGGAGGGAACGATCCCTACGGAATGCTGCCAGGGGGGGTGAAGGGAAGATGTGTTTGGTGGTGGCATCATGCTGGAGTTGGCGGAAATGGCGGAGGATGATCCTTTGAATGCGGAGGCTGGTGGGGTGATAAGTGAGGACAAGGGGGACCCTATCATGTTTCTGGGAAGGAGGAGAAGGCGTGAGGGCGGATGCGTGGGATATGGGCCGGACACGGTTGAGGGCCCTGTCAACGACCGTGGGTGGAAAACCTCGGTTAAGGAAGAAGGAGGACATGTCAGAGGAGCTGTTTTTGAAGGTAGCGTCATCAGAACAGATGCGACGGAGGCGAAGGAACTGAGAGAATGGGATGGAGTCCTTACAGGAAGCGGGGTGTGAGGAGCTGTAGTCGAGGTAGCTGTGGGAGTCCGTAGGCTTGTAATGGATATTGGTGGACAGTCTATCATCAGAAATTGAGACAGAGAGGTTAAGGAAGGGAAGAGAAGTGTCAGAGATGGACCATGTGAAAATGATGGAGGGGTGGAGATTGGAAGCAAAATTAATAAATTTTTCCAGGTCCCGACGAGAGCATGAAGCAGCACCGAAGTAATCATCGATGTACCAGAGAAAGAGTTGTGGGAGGGGGCCGGAGTAGGACTGGAACAAGGAATGTTCCACATACCTCATAAAGAGACAGGCATAGCTGGGGCCCATGCGGGTACCCATAGCCACACCTTTTATTTGGAGGAAGTGAGAGGAGTTAAAGGAGAAATTGTTCAGTGTGAGAACAAGTTCAGCCAGACGGAGGAGAGTAGTGGTGGATGGGGATTGTTGGGGCCTCTGTTCAAGGACGAAGCTAAGGGCCCTCAGACCATCCTGGTGGAGGATGGAGGTGTAGAGGGATTGGACATCCATGGTGAAGAGGAGGCGGTTGGGGCCAGGGAACTGGAAATTGTTGATGTGATGTAAGGTGTCAGAGGAATCACGGATGTAGGTGGGAAGGGACTGGACAAGGGGAGAGAGAAGGGAGTCAAGATAACGAGAAATGAGTTCCGTGGGGCAGGAACAGGCTGACACGGTCGGTCTGCCAGGACAGTTCTGTTTGTGGATTTTGGGTAGGAGGTAGAAGCGGGCCGTCCGAGGTTGGGCGACTATCAAGTTGGAAGCTGTGGGAGGAAGATCTCCAGAGGAGATGAGGTCAGTGACAGTCCTGGAAACAATGGCTTGATGTTCTGTGGTGGGGTCATGGTCCGGGGAGAGGTAGGAGGAAGTGTCTGCGAGTTGACGCTCAGCCTCCGCGAGGTAGAGGTCAATGCGCCAGACAACAACAGTACCACCCTTGTCAGCGGGTTTGATGACAATGTTGGGGTTGGACCTGAGAGAACGGAGTGCAGTAAGTTCAGAGAGAGACAGATTAGAATGGGTGAGAGGAGCAGAGAAATTGAGACGGCTAATGTCACGCCGACAGTTCTCAATGAAAAGATCAAGCGAATGTAAGAATCCGGAGGGAGGGGTCCAGGTGGAGGGAGAATACCCCCACTAGAGCTGTACCTTGAGTATCCTGCCTTCCATTCTTAATTAGCACTTTTCTTAGATAATATCACCACCTTCAACACCCCTTTGATCCTTTTGTCTGTGACATCTTTTGATTATCTGCTCCTATCACTGCTTGCTTATCCCCACAATCACCCCACCCTCAACTTCTCTCTCCCCCCGCCCCCCCACCTTAGACCAGCTTATATTTCACCCCTCTCCTAACTATACTCAGTTCTGCCGAAGGGTCATGAGGACTCGAAACGTTAACTGATTTCTTCTCCACCGATGCTGCCAGACCTGCTGAGTTTTTCCAGGTAATTTGTTTTTGTTTTGGATTTCCAGCGTCCGCAGTAGCTTTTAGCTTTTTGTTTTTATTACTTTAGTGCTGCTTGTTTGTTCCTCATCAGTATATGCTGATTGAATCAAGTTGCTTTTGATCTGTTTGCACTTAGTCAATTGGATATTTGGTAACAGCGGATGTTTACTTTAACCACTCGGTAATTTTTAACTCTGAAGCTGCCTCTGAGATCACAGTTTCATTCTGATGCTATTGTCATGATTTAAGCTGCCAAGGACTGAATCATCAGCCCTGCAACAGCCTAAACATGACAGCAAATTTACTCAGCTAATGGCATGTATTACTTCGTCACTGTTAATTAGCTTATCTATACAGCTCTAACATTGTTTGCTTATTTATGTTACAAATATTTTTTGCTCTACATTCCACAATGGACTTGCAATTGTTAAGATGTAAACATTTTGTTCATCTACTCTGCCCTATTATTTACTTGATCATGGAAGATAATGAATTTCTCCCACTTACCTCAGATGGTATATTTATAAATTCTACAAAAGCGTTCTTTGGTGTTGTAGTATCTGGGAGCTTTACCTGCTGCCGAATCTCCATTGGCCAATGTCTTTCAGCGTAGTTCACATCTGGCTGAACAGCTTATTCCAACAGCGGTGTCCAAGATCAACATTGTAAACATGCCACTCTGCCCTGCAAACAAACATTGGTCCCCTTCAGAAATAAAATAAGCCATGTGGAAACTTTGGAATTATTGGCCTAGGAAGGAATGCAGCAGCATAGGTTTACCAGAATGAAAGGCTACAGAAGCTAGGGTTGTAAACCTTGGAATTTAGGAGGTTCAGGCGTGATATGATTGAAGCTTTCAAGATATTAAGGGCTGGCTAGGCTAGGAAAAATAGCCTAAAAGTTAGCTAATCTTTCAGGAGAGATATTGGAAAACACTTCTACACAAAAGATGGTGGAAACTTGGAACTCTTTCGCAAATGGCAGTTGATTCTCAGTCATTAGTTAATTTCAATCCTGAGACTGGTTAACAAAAATTTGTCAAAGGTATTAAGCTATGTGGGGCTATATGGAGTTGGGTTGCAGTTCAGCCGTACTCTCTTTGAATGGTGGGAGGGGCTTGAGGGGCTAAATGGCCTCATCCTGCTCCTATGTTATCTTTTGCACTACTCAGAACCGATACCTGATGTCCCACATGCAAACGCTAAATGTCACCTTCAATAACACACAATCTATACCCAAGCAATGCAATTAGCTCAGAAATTCTATTAAATGGTATACATTGTAAAAATGAAAGACACTTTTTTCTACCACTTGTGCCTCACCTTTGTTTATAACTGTTCTCGCCTGGGTGTTTGCATTTGTTTTATGGTATTGCAGTTCTGCTGGAGTGGGATAAAAAGTACAACTCCCATGTAATATCCTCCTCGAGGCTGTTCATGAAACTTTCACCACACAAATTTATGTTTCAGACCTGGAGTTTTTGTAAACATCTAGAAATTGCAACAACTAAGTGTGACAGATTTTCTGTTTTTGTTAAAATAAATAGGTCAAACATGAGCCTGTCCTCTTTCAGCCAGTTATAAAATATCATCAGCAGATGATTGGTGAAAGGTGTGTCTTTGCTGCTGGAGTTACGTTTAAAGGTGGTTAATGTGTACAGTTTGACAGCTGGAGAGATTGTTAAGTACGTGCTAGATGCAGACAGTTTAGAGTTTCTTGTGTGCTGACCTATTAGGGAATCCATTATAATGTGGATTTTTGGATTCACAAGATTGTCAGGATGGAAGGGCCAGTTCCGCTTCTGTGGCTGATACATTCAAAGTTCATTAATCTCAACAATTGTGCTTTGACATCAAAGGAAGGACACTATAGCTGCAGTATGTACTATCTACAGCCTCACTATAGTGCTCATCAGGTTACTTCAACAGAACCTCCCAGCCCTGTGATCTCAATTACAAAAAGAGCAAAGGCATAAATATCATGGGAATGCCATCAGCTTCATGTTCCTATCTTGCACAGCATCCTGAGAGGAACATATCTCGCTGTTCCTTCATTACCACTGGGTCAATGTCCTGGAATTCCGTAATTAACAGCAGTGGATCAAGAAGAAGGCTCATGACTACCTGCAAGGAAGCTAGGGATGGGCAACAAATGGGGCTTTGCCAACGTCAACCCCATCCTGACAATATTTTTTAAAAAGACACGTTTATAATCTGAGAACCCTCTCCTGGTGTCCTGTTTGCATTTCACCTTGGCAATAATACTTCTAAGATGAATAATCTCCATGAGGAATTAACTCCTATCATTTACAATTTTATAATTTCAGACTTCCAATATTGAGTATTTTGTTCTCATCCTATAATTTACTGTCAGGATCTATCTCCCCAAAAACCTGCTGTGAACAAACAATAAGACCTGGCTTCTTGCAAAGTGTATATTACTCCCTTGTGGCCTGATTCTACTTATAGTAACACTCCTATGTAGTATCCTATTATGTTTTTTGCTGTAATGTCTTATCTGTTTAATAAATTGACCTGTTTAGCCTATATGCAAGAGTTTAATGGAAATTGAACAGGGAATTCCACCCACACATTCTCCAAGAAGTGACTTAAAGCAATTCAGGCTTATATATTAAACCTGGGCTGCGTCTGTCTATCCCTGGTAGAGAATAAAAACACAGGTATTTTAAGTGCATAAGGGATTGTTGGCTTGGAGAAACTGATCAAGAGAAAAATTATTTGAAAAAAAGCCCAGGCAAAATTATCAACTCAAATGACAGGCTTTCTGAAGTACAGAGCAGGCCTACTATATAGGGGAAACTACTTGTCCGTGTTTTCAATATTAAGTAATCAATCTTCTGGATATGGTGATTTTTCTCCCCCTTCAATTATTATACAGTTTTGTGTGTTATTTCTAGCTGTGTGACTCACCTAAGGGAAGGAAATGGCAAATGAACATGCGTGGGTATTATTTGATCAGTTTCATGATACTTTCTGGTTTGTGAAGGGCTCTGGGAATAAAACTACACTATGTGATTAGTTTTGCGCTGGGCACTCATTCCTCATGGTAACTTTATAATTTACTCGCCATAGGCAATTGGGCATACGTGCTCATTTGGACCGACTAAACTGCTTTTGCCATGTGGATGTTTGAAGTTTTAAAAGTATGATACCTTTTGAGGTCACATTTTCAGGTATGGCCTGACAATGCTGCTGCAGCAGGTTTTAATCACAAAGATATCTAATGTTACATATGTTAGGATGCATACATGTGAGGGAATAAAGAAAGTTCTCTATTCATCTGTATTTTTCATAGATGATCTTGCATCAAAAGCCAACATCATCATTGACCCCGCAGAGATCTCTGCCATTTCAATGGATGACTTGGATGAGGATGATGAAAATGTAACTCAACAGGTATAAAACCACAGCATGGCTTTTTCTGACTTTACATAGCTTGTTTTATTTGTTAGATCCCATAGAGGTGCTGAAACTATAGCTGGCTTAGAGTACCATAAGGATTGTGGAGGGAGTTTGTGTTTGAGATTCTAACTTCAGATCCTTGGATCAACAGGGCAACTATTTGTCAAAAGTTTATACATTGTCCTCTTAGTACCACTAGATATTGCAAGCACTCTTTAATTTATATTCAGATGCATAGCATCTGAAGCTACATATTGTGCAAATAGCTTCCCATTATTCTTTACTTGTAGAATCTACACTGCCTTTGTATTGGGGTATTTAATCGTGTCTGCAGTACAAAAACAGGCCAGTCAGCCCAAGAAGCCCATACTGGTGTTGATGCTTTATGAGCCTAATGTTGTTTGACTTAGTGAGAACCTCAAAAACACTGTTCCAAAAGGAAAACCTGAATATTGCACTATGCTTACTTACTAGTCCAGTAGCGCTCTCTGACCCTAGTATTGTGTTAAGTCACTGTTCAAACAGCAGTCTGCAAATACTGTGTTCATGATCCCGCATACCAAGAAAGCCACAAGAGATGGTGCTAAACTTTAGCTGCTAATTATTGCTGGGCCCTAAAACATATAGAAAGTGGAAGTTGTAGCACCCTTGATGGATGCAATCTCAGAATTATCAAATTAACCAGATCAGATATACCAAGGGAGCCAAGAGGCAGAACTAAATTCAAAGAAATGCGAAGGCACCTAAAGCATTGGATATTCAACAGCACATCAATAGAGGACAAGTGGAACACCTTCAAATGAAGAGTGCTAAGCTTGTAGGACAAATACATAGCAGAAATGAACAAACTCAGACGAAATGAATGTGAACCTAAATGGATTAACAAATTAATAGCAATATACACCACTTAAGCCCTGCAGGGAGAAAGTGAAAGGGGTTCACTGGGATGCACACAGCTACATGCATGTTTAAAGGGTGATCAGGGGGACCAAGGAATACCTAGAAAAGTACATGGCTGCTGAGGCAAAATATAATCATTCTGCAATAGTAACGAGCAGTCAAAGAAGTGAAACTATAAAAGCTGCTTAAAGCTGAAGTTGAGTGCACAGTAGTAAATATTCTGAGTGACTGATTTATTCAAGTACTTACTATGGAAGGCAATGAACAACATGCTGCCCCTAAACAGAGTTAACCATGGCAGAAGGGCTCAAAGCAAGTAAATCTTTAAATATAATCAGTATTCATCTTAGTGTTGAGGGAGAAGCTTTGTGAGGCACGGATGATCATATTGAGGGAGTCACTGGACACGGGAAGTACTAGCTGATTGGAAACAGGCAAACATGGTGCAGCTACTCTCAAAAGTTGATTAAACAGAGGCAACTAATAACCTGGGTCTTGTTCCAATTCATTTAAGTAATGACATTTACCATCAAGAGTAAACTTGCAGGTTATCTATGGTGCAATAGCTCTGTGGGGATACAGGGAATAAATAACCCGCTGAAGGTCTCAAACAAAATGGATTGGAGTGACTGGGTTCAGTTGTGACATCACAACTGTTTCTCATTTCCATCAGTGACTTGGATTCTAAAACAATGCATATTTCTCAAATTTGTAGATGTTACAAACTAACAGGGGCAGTGAAATTGAAGAAAGCAGCTCAAAAATTGCAGGATGAATTAGCAAAATGTGTCAGTGGGCTGCAGAGATCCACGCATGTCAGTAACTCTGATCACTTGTGTGACACAACCTTACCAGTTGGTTTCTGCTTTCTTCTCTGCATGTGTCCTAAATCCAGCAGAGGCCAAGTGGTGCTGCTGCAGGTGGGGGAGCTCTTGCCAGGCCAAGCTGGTTAAGTTCACCAACACTGGGACGAGCTAATAGATTCCTAAGCACGGCAGCTGTGAGTTTGATGAATCCCCGTCGATCCCTGGCCACAGTGGAAAAGGTGAAGGTTCGTACTCTGACTGTGGAGCAGAGGACAGAGGAGGACAGTAAGTACCCACTCAGATGCTCAGTTTGATATATGTTTACAATAAAAATAGTAAGTCACAGAACATGATCTGGAACAATTGCAGCAAATCTGACATCAGACATAGTGTTCTGATATCAGCTTAGCAACAAGCAATAATTTCATAACTAGATTGATTTGTAAATTTGGGAAGTAAGTGTTATGTGCGAGGAAGCAAAACCTTCTGTCATGAAAACAGAAAATGCTGGAAACACTTAGGTCAGGCAGCATCTGTGGAGACAGAATAAAATTTAACATTTCATGTCGATGACTTTTCATTAGAACTGGAAGATGTTAGAGATTTAACAGTTTTAAGCAATTACAGAGCCAGGTAAAAGGGTTGTTTGTTGGGGGGAGGTGGTGGAATACAAGAATAATGCAGGAGGAAAGAACAAAAAGGGGAGATTCTATGATAGTATGGAGGACAGGAGCGATTAACTGAAGAGGGATAATGGTACAAGGTAAGTGGTGATGGTATTATGGCAAGTAAAGAAACAAAAGATGGGTCCAGCGGAGGTGTAAATAGTTTCAGCAGATATTTTGGATAACTTGGTACAGAGCAGGAAGCTGCAGCAACAGTGTGCAGAAGTAGTCCCTGTTCTGCAGGCACGCCCCACTCTCAAGTTCTAATCTGGGAGAGCCACTTGACCCTTCCAGTAGTTCAAGCGTACAGCTCCATCTTGGCTGCTGTTGAAGGTTTTTTAATTATTTCATGGGATGTGAGCATCGCTGGCTAGGCCAGAATTTGTTGCCCATCCCTAATTGCCCTTGAGATGGTGAGCTGCCTTCTTGAACCACTGCAGTCCATGTGGTGCAAGTACACCCAGAGTGCTGTTAGGGAGGAAGTTTCAGGATTTTGACCCAGCTTCAGTGAAAGAACGGTGATATAGTTCCAAGTCAGGATGGTTTGTGGCTTGGAGGCGAACTTGCAAGTGGTGGTGTTTCAATGCACCTGTTGCTCTTGTCCTTCTAGGTGGTAGAGATTGCGGGTTTGGAAGGTGCTGTCGAAGGTGCCTTGGTGAGTTGCTGCAGTGCACCCTGTAGATGGTACACACTGCTGCCATTATGCGTCGGTGGTGGAGGAGGGAATGAATGTTGAAGATGGTGGGTGAGGCACCGATCAAGCAGGCTACTTTGTCCTAGACAGTGTTGAGCTTTGAGTATTGTTGGAACTGCATTCATCCAGGCAAGTGGAGTATCCCTTCACACTCCTGACTCATGCCTTGTAGATAGTGGACAGCTTTTGAGGAGTCAGGAGATGAATTACTTGCTGCAGAATCCACAGCTTTTGTCCTGCTCTTGTAGCGACAATATTTATATGGCTGGTCCAGTTCAGTTTTTGGTCAGTGATAACCCCCAGGTTGATGGTGGGGAACTCTGCTATGATAATGCCTTTCAGTATCATGGGAAGATGGTTAGATTCTCTCTTGTTGGAAATGATCATTGTCTGGCATTTGTATGGTGCGAGTATTACTTGCCACCTTTCAGTCCTAGCCTGATTGTTGTCCAGTTCTGGCTGAATGCGGGCACAGACTGCTTCAGCATCTGAGGATGTTACTTTGCACTTGCCTGACTAGTGCTTCAGGGAGTGAGTACAGGACCTGCTTCATAAATCAGAGACTCAAACGATGCACAAACACAGGCAGAACAATGAAAGGTGTTATTTCCTGCAACAGGAGTTGCCAACTGTGATTAATGACCAGTCTGTTGGGAGTTTGGATATAGTGTGGATACGGTCAGCTGGCAAAAGTCTAGCAAAGAAAGCAACATAGTAAAGTCTCCAGTATTAAACTGTCCACAAATGCTGTGTGACTGACACTCCTGCACAATCAAAAAAAGAAGTGTGCAACTAAAAATTGTTTATGACTCACCTAGTGCACTGTCGGCAGAAGTGCACTTAATGTAAATTAATGTGGTAGCTAAAATAGTTTAACGCACAGAGGATACTCTGAATGCAACTGAAAGATGTAATTGAATGTTAGCCCCATATTGTTGTGCCACTCAACCCTAATACTTTGGGTGAAGTGATGCACCATTACTGGGCTAATGTGGTTCAATTCATGTTTAGTATTGGTTTTTTCTTTTGCCTTGACAATGATCTGATGCTCTAAATCCACTCAAGTATGCTTTTTTTCTGAGACAGTATAGTTTAATTGCTATTAGGAAGTCTCATTAAGATTTTGAGCTTATAAGGGTATAAGGACAGTTGATCCAGTGAAGTTGTTTACTGTCACTGGATTTCAGGGTATGAGAGTGGAATTTTTCAGCATCTACAATGCAAACAGTTTGTTCATGAGCATAATTGTGGTTCTGTGAAACTTTGTACAATATACACAATCTAACTATGGAGTGACACACCTTACACATAGACCCGTGCTGTTTCTGCTCTGACATTTTGTGGTGAAGCACTGTGGTGAAATACTTGGGTGTTCGAACTGGCCTCGGGAGCGAAGGTAAATCGTGGGAAGAGCGAGGCCGTGTTCTTTGGGAACTAGGCTGACCGATCCTTCGTCCCCTTCACCGTAAGGGCTGACGGCCTGAAGGTGCTGGGGATATGGTTCGGAGGGACCGGGGCATGTGTTAGAAACTGGAAGGAGCGAGTATCTATGGTGAAAAGAAAACTGGACATGTGGGAGCGATGCTCCCTCTCCATTGCGGGTAAGAACCTGGTCATCAGGTGTGAGGCACTCTCGCTGTTGCTATATGTGGCGCAGGTCTGGCCCATTCCAGACTCCTGCACGATGGCGATCACCCGAGCCATCTTTCGCTTTATCTGGAGGTCAAAAATGGATCGTGTCTGCAGGGACGCGATGTACAAGCCTCTAGAAAAAGGGAGAAAAAACGTGCCCAACATCGCCCTCATACTGATGGCCACCTTTGTGTGTGGCTGCATCAAGCTGTGCGTAGACCCTCGGTACGCAAACACCAAGTGTCACTACGTGCTGAGGTTCTACCTGTCCCCGGTGTTGCGAAGGATAGGTGTGGCCACGCTGCCACGGAACGCTCCAAGTAGTTGGACCGTGCGGTACCACCTGTCCCTCGTGAAAAAATTTATGACCACAAGTCCATCAGGCAGTGGTCGGCATGTAACGTCTTAGAGGCCCTGCGGGAAAAGGAGAGGGTGGATCCTGTGGGATGGTTCCCCGAGCAGACTGTCAAAGTCATTTGGCAGAATCCCTCATTGCTAGAACTTTCCAGCAAGCACCAAGATGTAGCTTGGCTGGTGGTGAGAAAGACCCCCCCGTCAGACCCTTCCAACACGCCAGGTGTCTCACCCCCTCTGCACGTTGCCCTCGAGATGGCAGTGGTGGGGACGAGTCCATTGTTCACCTCCTTGTGGATTGTGCCTTTGCAAAGAAGGTCTGGAGAGATGCAGTGGTTTCTGTTGAGGTTCATCCCGAGCAGTTCTGTGACACAGGACTCTGTGCTCTACGGGCTGTTCCCAGGGACACACACCGAGACAAACATCAACTGCAGCTGGAGGATCATCAACTCGGTGAAAGACGCTCTTTGGTCTGCCCGAAACTTGTTGGTCTTCCAGTGGGAAGAGTTGTCCCCGACCGAGTGTTGTAGACTGGCACATTTCAAGGTCCAGGAATAAGTGCTGAGGGATGCACCAAAGCTTGGGGCAGCCGCCGCAAAGGCGCAGTGGGGAAAGGTCGCTGTCTAAGATATTTCTGCCACAGTGAACCGAGGGGCTGGGAACTGTTGAGAGCCCCTCTGGCTGCACAGCTCAAAATGAATGTATGCATTGAATACGAGTTGTATTATAATTATATTGAAGCACCTCAGAGTGCAACATGATGTATGTTGATAACTCCAATACCTTGTCTGATTGTCTGCATTGACCATGTTGAAATGATTGTAATATTCATTGATTGTATTGATGCACCTTGTGATACATGTGTAAAAGTTGAATCTGATTGTACTTATGTGATGGTGATTTTGAAGTGGTTTGGAATGTTCCTCCAGATATTTTATGAATAAAGTATATTTTTCAAAAAAAAAGATTACTGGTGGATCACAGTAGTGAAAAGGATGACCTGTTTTAGAGCTGAGCCACTGCCTCTGCTCCAGTACCTGTACCCCAGTACCTGGTCCCAATGATAATTTGGTCTGGTCAGTATTAAGCTTGAGGCAGAATCGCAAAGAGAGTGACTATGTAAAGCTGTCAGACTTCTGTAATTCTTTGCAGACCGATGCGGTGCTGATGTATAATGATACTTTGCTTCTCCTCACAGTTGAAGGAAGCCACGGAAATGATGGCCTGTTGTTAGGGCGCCCCCCTGATGAACCGGATCACCCGATCACAGAGAAATCTTTACTGGAAATTCTAGATGGAGCTATTATGATGTACAACCTCAGTGTGCACCAGCAACTTGGCAAGGTAATGTGCTATTTTTGCTTGAGGGACTGGTGTGATTGCCCAGAACCCTGTGGAGAATTCCCCTGCTCCTTCAAAATAGTGCCATGAGATCTTTTACATCAACCTGAGAGAGCAGATAGGGCCTTGCATCAACATCTCATCAGAAAGACCTTCAACAGTGTATCTCTTCCTTAGTACTGCACTGAAATGTCAGCCTGAATTCGCAAGTCTCTGAAGTGGGACTCAAACCCACACCCTTCTGATTCAGAGGTGAGTGTGCTACCAATTGAGCATTATTGCAACAGTGACTGCACCAAAAAAAAGTATTTATGGTCTGTAAAAGCAAAGACTTTGAATTTATATAGTGTCACTCACCATCCTGACTTGGAAATATATCAGCGTTCCTTCACTGTCGCTGGGTCAAAATCCTGGAACTTCCTAACAGCACTCTGGGTGTACCTAAACCACATGGACTGCAGCGGTTCACAAAGGCAGCTCGCCACCACCTTCTCAAGGGCATTTAGGAATGGGCAATAAATGCTGGCCTAGCCAGCGATGCCCACATCCCGTGAATGAATTTTTAAAAGTATTTTTGAATTCCCCTCTCTTTCACTCTCCGCAAGAGTGCAGAAATTACCATGGAAGAGGGCTATCCCAGTATTCATAGTGTTAGCAAAAGCTGTCTATTAAAGTTAAAAATGAATCTCTATAGTTGTTTCTTCCAACAAGAGAGCACCCTAACATATCCCACAGCCCAGGCAGAAATTGTCTTGGTATGAATTATATGGTTTGTATTTGGAGGTCTCGCATCCTGAACCATTTTGGCGATGGCTATGTGCCTGTCAACGGTACAAAGTGGAGAAAATTTGGAATTTGTGCCTGGTTATAAAACTGGCATTGTGGACCAACCATCAGTTTGACAGACTGTCTATCTGATATTCATTTCCACTGACATCAGTATGCCTCCATCTACCCCATTGTCTGAGTCTGTGAGCTGCAGTGGTTTGGTATCATTTTTTTTAAAAAGGGGTATTACGGCTCCTTGTGCTTATTGTGTTTTGTGGGCATTAAATTGACATCGCCTTCCTGCATGGTGCCCAGTGAGCTACAGCAGATAGTGATGTTGAGAAAGAATTAGCTGCAGACTGGAAAACATGAGTTGATTGACTGGAAAAGTCAGCCCACATGTTGTAATAGATTCCATTAGTCATCACTTTAGCTTACTCATTGACAGGCAAAGTGAACCTGGTTAGTGTGGAATCCCAAACAAAATGGCATTGTGTGATTTTGCAGCTTCACTGAAAGCAGTTGAATTTTAATTTATTTGTCAGTTGATCACCCATGGGATGAAGACTAAGTGTAGTCTTGAAGTGAACTGGGCTTAAAGGGCGAGAGATAATTAGACCAAAACATGGAGACTTAATTAAATCTCTATTTAAATACTTTACTTTCTATCATTATAAATATTACTGTTATAAATTCCTGTATCCAAATTTATACTGCGAAATATTCATGTGAACTCATCACACTGTAATGATGCTCACCATAAGTGTAATGGAAGTCAAGTTGCCCCACTTCTGAGTCAGGTTAACTCAGTGTGACAAGTGCATAATTAAGAAGGCTAATGGAAATCTATCCTTTATTACGAGAGGAATTGAATATGAAAGTAAGGATGCTGTAATGCTTCAGTTATACAGGGCATTGGTGAGATCACATCTCGAAATATTGTGCAAAGTTTTGGTCTCCTTATTTAAGGAAGGATGTAAATGCATTGGAGGCGGTTCAGAGGAGGTTTACTAGATTGATATCTGGAACAAGCGAGTTGTTCTTATAAGCTCTTATGAGGAAAGGTTAGACAGATTGAGCTTGCTTCCACTGGAGTTTAGAAGGGTGAGGGGTAACTTGGTTGAAGTACATAAGATCCTGAACGGTATTCATAAGGTGGATGTGAAAAGGATGTTTCCTCTTGTGGGTGAGCCCAGAACTAGGGGGCACTGTTTTAAAATTAGGGGTTGCCCTTTTAGGACAGAGAAGAGAATATTTTTCTCTTGGGGATTGTGTGACTTTGGAACGCACTGCCTCCAAAGGCAGTGGAGGCGGGGTCATTGAATATTTTTAAGGCAGAGGTAGACAGATTCTTGTTAGGCAAGGGAATCAAAGGTTATTGGAGGTAGATGGGAATGTGGAATTCAAACACAACAGATCAGCCATGATCTTATTGAATGGCGGAGCACGCTCGAGGGACCGAATGGTCTACTTCTGCCCCTATTTCATATGTAGGTAACTCTCAGCAAAATGTGTCATTAAAATAGCCTTTCAGCAACATCAGTGTGTAAGGAGATCAGTTTGAAATGGTGAGTGCTTGGGAAGCCATGTTTCTGTATGCCCCCTTCCCCATCCCACTTCATTTTCTCCCCTCTTCTGAAGATGTCAAACCTTTGCTGGGTTGTGGTTCCACTCTCTCTCCAATTCCCCACCAAACACATCTATGAGACCAGACAGGGATAGTAGACAATATTACTTGCTGTTGATTACCCCAGTGTTGTACTTAGCATGTAGCCATGGGTTAATTATCCACAGAGAGAGGAGGAGGATGAGAAAGTGTGCAGAAAATAATTGGGCAAGTTGAAAGACCAGTAGTAGAGTGACTTCAGGGTAGGGGTGCTGAGATGGGAATTCAGTTTTTTAATTCATTCAAGGGATGTGGGCTTCGCTGGCTAAGCCAGCATTTCTTGCCCATCCCTAATTGCCCTTGAGAAGGTGGTGTTAAGCTGCCTTCTTGAACTGCTGCAGTCCATGTGGTGTAGGTACACCCACAGTGCTGTTAGGGAGGAGTTCCAGGATTTTGACCCAGCGACAGTGATGGAATGGCAAAGCATTTCGAAGTCAGGATGGTGTGTGGCTTGGAGGGGAACTTCTAGGTGGTGTTCCCATGTATCTGCTGCCCTTGTCCTTCTAGATGATAGTGGTTCTGGGTTTGGAAGGTGCTGCCTAAGGAGACTTGGTGAGTTTCTGCAGTGCATCTTGTAGATGGTACACACTGCTGCTACTGTGCATTGGTGGTGGAGGGAGTGAATGTTTGTGGATGTGGTCCCAATCAAGTGGGCTGCTTTGTCCTGGATGGTGTCAAGCTTCTTGAGTGTTGTTGGAGCTGCACTCATCCAGGCAAGTGGAGAGTATTCCATCACACTCCTGACTTGTGCCTTGTAGATTGTGGACAGGCTTTGAGGAGTCAGGAGCTGAGTTACTTGCTGCAGGATTCCTAGCCTCTGACCTGTTCTTGTAGCCACAGTATTTATTTGGCCAGTCCAGTTCAGTTTCTGGTCAATGGGAACCCCCAGGATGTTGTTAGTGGCAGATGCAGCGATGTTAATGCCATTGAATGTCAAGGAGCGATGGCTAGATTTTCTCTTGTTGGAGATGGTAATTGCCTGACACTTGTGTGGCTGGTTCCTTCAGGGAGTGCAGACAGAGCTGGCACCATAAGCAGCCTCTCTGTACAGGAGGAGAGGAATAGCAATAGTAATAGGGGATTCTATAGTCAGGGGAACAGATAGGCACTACTGTGGCTGTCACCGTGACTCCAGGATGATGTGTTGCCTCCCTGGTGCCAGGGTCCAGGATGTCACTGGCTGCAGAGCATCCTGAAGGGGGAGGGTGATAAGGCAGAGGTCATGGTACATGTTGGTACCAATGACATAGGTAGAAAGAGGGGTGAGGTCTTGCATCAAGAATTCAGGGAGTTAGGCAGTAGACTAAAAAGCAAGACATCTCGGGTTGTAATCTCTGGATTACTCCCAGTGCCACATGCTAGCGAGCTCAGAAATAGGAGAATAGCACAGATCAATATGTGGCTTAAGAGTTGGTGCAGGAGGGAGGGTTTTAGATTCCTGGATCACCGGGACAGTTTCTGGGGAAGGTGGGACCTGTACAAGCGGGACAGTCTACATCTGAACCAGAGCGGGACTAACACCCTTGTGGGCGGGTTTGCTAGTGCTGTTGGGAGGAGTTTAAACTAATTCGGCGGGGGAGGGGACACAATGTTAGCAGAATAGGGACACATCATAATACAGTAAAACAATCAAGTCAGAGGGAGTACAGCTGCATTAAGTTTCAAGGGACTAAGGCTGGATGGCCTCTACTTTAATGCCAGGAGTATTACGGGTAAAACGGCTGAGTTAAGGGTGAGGATTGACACGTGGAATTGTGATATAGTAGCCATCACAGAGATGTGGTTGAGGGAGGGGCAGGATTGGCAGCTCAACATTCCGGGATATAGAATCTTCAGGTGAGACAGGGGAAGGGGTAAAAGAGGAGGAGGCATTGCATTATTAGTTAAGGAGTCAGTTACTACAATAAGGAGAGATGATATCTTGGAGGGGGCATCAAATGAAGCTTTGTGGGTAGAGCTTAGGAATAAAAAAGGGGCCGCCACATTGTTAGGTGTTTATTATAGACCCCCAGGTAGTCAGCGGGAAATTGAGGAGCAAATATGTGCACAATTTGCGGAGGTGTGTAAAAACAATAACAATAGGGTAATTATATTAGGTTATTTCAACTTTCCCAACATTAATTGGGATAGACATAGTGTTAAGGGCTTGGATGGAGTGGATTTCTTGAAATGTGTACAGGAGAACTGTTTGGTCAATATGTAGAGGGTCCAACAAGGGACGGTGCAGTGCTGGACCTAATTCTGGGGAATGAAGCCAGACAGGTGGCTGAGGTGGTGGTGGGGGAGCATTTTAGTGATAGCGATGGTACAATTTAAGCTTGTTATGGACAAAGAAATAGACAAGTTGCATAAAAATGTTTTTGATTGAGGGAGAGTGGATTTTAGTAAAGTAAGGCAGAATCTGGCCAAGGTAGACTGGGAACAGCTACTTGTGGGGAAATCTACAGAGGAACAAGTGGGGGGTGTTCAAAAAGGAAATGGGGAGGGTACAGGCTCAACACGTTCCCTCTACGGTGATAGGAAGGAGTAACAAGCCCAGAGAACCATGGATGACCAGGGATATTCAGGATAAGATGAGAAAGAAAAGAGAGGCTTTTAGCAGGTACAAGGGGAGCAAATCAGTGGAGGCATTAGTGGAGTACAGAAAGTGCAGGGTGGAGCTTAAGAAAGCAATTTGGAGAGCAAAGAGGGGATATGAGAAAGCTCTGGCTGGTAAAAGTAGGGAAAATCCCAAGATATTCTATAAGTATATCAATGGGAAGAAGATAACCAGGGAAAGAGTAGGGCCCATTAGGGACCAAGGGGGCAATCTATGGGTGGAGCCAGAGGACATCGGTAGAGTGTTGAACGAATACTTCTCATCTGTCTTCATCCAAGAGAATGAGGATGAAGGTATTGAACTCTGGGAGAGAGATTGCGAGGTTCTTGAGCAAATTGATAAAGGGAGTGACAAGGTATTGGAGGTGTAGGCAGGTTTAAAAGTAGACAAATCTCCAGGTCCGCATGATTTGTGTCCCAGGCTGCTGAGGGAGGCAAGGGAGGAGATCGCAGGGGCTCTGACCCAAATTTTTAATTCCTCTCTTGGCCACGGGGGAGGTGCCAGAGGACTGGAGAACAGCTAATGTGGTTCCGCTATTTAAGAAGATTTGGAGAGATAACCCAGGGAACTATAGACCAGTGAGTCTCACGTCAGTGGTAGGGAAATTATTGGAGAAAATTCTGAAGGAGAGAATCTATTTCCACTTGGAGAGGCAAGGTTTGATCAGGGATAGCCAGCATTGCTTTGTTAGAGGGAGGTCATGCCTAACAAACTTGATTGAATTTTTTGAGGAGGTGACCAGGTATGTAGATGAGGGTAGTGCAGTTGATGTAGTTTATATGGATTTCAGCAAAGCCTTTGACAAGGTCCCCATGGTAGACTTATAAAGAAGGCAAATGCACATGGGATACAGGGTAAGTTGATAAGGTGGATTCAAAATTGGTTTAGTTGTACGAGACAGAGGGTGGAGACAGAAGGATGCTTTAGTGACTGGAAGCCAGTGTCCATTGGTGTACCACAGGAATCTGTGCTGGGACCCCTATTATTTGTCATTTATATAAACGACATAGATGACTATGTCGGGAGTAGGATTAGTAAGTTTGCAGATGACACAAAGATTGGCCGGGTGGTTAACAGTGAGGTTGAGTGTCTTGGGCTACAGGAAGATATAGACAGGATGGTCAAATGGGCAGATAAGTGGCAGATGGAATTTTACCCTGAAAAGTGAGAGTTGATACACTTTGGAAGGAGTAATTTGACAAGGAAGTATTCAATGAACGGCATGACACTAGGAAGTTCTGAGGAACAAAGGGACCTTGGCATGTGTGTCCATAGATCTCTGAAGGTGGAGGGGCATGTCAGTGGCGTGGTGAAAAAGGCATATGGGACACTTGCCTTTATCAATCGAGGCATAGATTACAAAAGTAGGGAGGTCATGTTGGAGTTGTATAGAACCTTGGTGAGGCCACAGCTGGCGTACTGTGTGCAGTTCTGGTCGACACATTATAGGAAGGATGTGATTGCACTGGAGGGGATGTAGAGGAGATTCACCAGGATGTTGCCTGGGATGAAACATTTAAGTAATGAAGAGAGGTTGGATAGACTTGGGCTGTTTTCGTTGGAGCAGAGAAGACTGAGGGGCGACCAGATCGAGGTGTACAAGATTATGAGGGGCATGGACAGGGTGGATAGGGAGCAGCTGTTCCCCTTAGTTGAAGGGTCAGTCACGAGGGGACATAAGTTCAAGGTGAGGGACAGGAGGTTTAAGGGGGGATGTGAGGAAAAACCTTTTTACCCAGAGGGTGGTGACAGTTTGGAATGCGCTGCCTAGGAGGGTGGTGGAGGCGGGCTGCCTCACATCCTTTAAAAAGTACCTGGATGAGCACTTGGCATGTCATAACATTCAAGGCTATGGGCCAAGTGCTGGTAAATGGGATTAGGTAGGTAGGTCAGGTGTTTCTCAAGTGTCAGTGCAGACTCGATGGGCTGAAGGGCCTCTTCTGCACTGTGTGATTCTGTGAATGTTACTTGCCACTTGTCAGCCCTAGCCTGGGCGTTGCCCACCTCTTGCTGTATTCGGACATGGACTGTTTCAGTATCTGAGGAGTCGCGAATGGTGCTGAACGTTGTGCAGTCGTCAGCGAACATCCCCAAATCTGACCTTATGATGGAAGGAAGGTCATTGATGAAGCGGCTGAAAATGTTGGGCCTAGGACATTACCCTGAGGAACTCCTGCACTGATGTCCTGGAGCTGAGATGACTGACCTCCAACAACCACAACCATCTTCCATTGTGCTAGGTATGACTCCACCCAGTGGAGAGTTTTTCCTTGATTCCCATCAGCTCCAGTTTTGCTCGGGCCCCTTGATTCCACACTCTGTCAAATGCAGGTTTGATATCAAGGGCAGTCACTCTCACCTCACCTCGGGAGTTCAGCTCTTTTCTCCATGTTTGAACCAAGGCTGTAATGAGGTCAGGAGTTGAGTGGCCCTGGTGGAACCCAAACTGAGCGTCAGTGAATAGCTTAATGCTAAGCAAGTGCCACTTCATAGCACTGTTGATGACCCTTTCTATCACTTTACTGATGATCGAGAGTGGACTGATGGGGCGGTCATTGGCCGGGTTGGATTTGTCCTACTTTTTTAGCACAGTACATACCTGGGCAATTTTCCACACAGCCGGGTAGATGCCAGTGTTGTAGCTGTACTGGAACAGCTTGGCCAGGGATAAGGCAAGTTCTGGAGCAAAAGTCTTCAATACTATTGCCGGAATATTGTCAGGGCCCATAGCCTTTGCACTATCCAGTGCCTTCAGCCATTTCTTGATATCACGTGGACTGAATCAATTTGGCTGAAGACTGGCATCTGTGATGTTGGGGACCTCCGGAGGAAGCCGAGGTGGATCATCCACTCAGCACTTCTGACTGAAGATTGTTGCGAATGCTTCAGCCTTATCTGTTGCACTGCAGTGCTGGACTCCTCCATCATTGAGGATGGGGATATTTGTGGAGCCTCCTCCTCCAGTGAGTTGTTTAATTGTCCACCGCCATTAACAGCTGGATGTGGCAGGACTGCAGAGCTTAGATCTGATCCGTTGGTTGTGGAATCACTTAGCTCTGCCTGTCACTTGCTGCTTCTGCTGTTTGTCACGCAAGTAGTCCTATGTTGTAGCTTCACCAGGTTGACACCTCATTTTTAGGTATGCAGAGTGCTGCTCCTGGCATGCCCTCCTGCACTCTTCATTGAACCAGGGTTGATCCCTGGCTTGGTTGGAATGGTCGAGTGGGGGATATGCTGGGCCATGAGGCTACAGATTGTGTTCAGGTACAATTCTGCTGCTGCTGATGGACCATAGCACCTCATGGATGCTCAATCTTGAGTTGTTAGATCTGTTTGAAATCTATCCCATTTAGCACGGTGGTAGTACCACACAACACGATGGAGGGTATCCTCAAAGTGAAGGCAGGACTTTGTCCCTACAAGGATTGTGCAGTGGTCACTCCTACCAATACTGTCATGCACAGATGCATCTGTGGCCAGCAGGTTGATGAGGATGAGGTCAAGTATGTTTTCCCTCTTGTTGGTTCCCCCACTATCTGCCGCAGACCCAGTCTAGCAGCTATGTCCTTTAGGACTAGACCAGTCAGTAAGTAATTGTGCTATCGAGCCACTCTTGGTGATGGCCATTGAAGTCCCCCAACCAGAGTACATTTGCACCCTCGCCACTTTCAGTGCTTCCTCCAAGTGGTGTTCAACATGGAGGTGCACTCATTCATCAGCTGAGGGCGGGTTGGGTGTGGCGGTGGTACGTGGTAATCAGCAGGAAGTTTCCTTGCCCATTTTGACCTGATGCCATAAAACTTCATGAGATCCGGAGTTGATGTTGAGGACTCCCACGGCAACTCCCTCCCGACTGTATACCACTGTGCTGCCACTTCAATGGTGATGATGGTATCTGGGACATTGCCTGTAAGGTATGATTCTGTGCGTTTGACTATGTCAGGCGGTTGCTTGATTAGTCTGTGAGACAGCTCTCCCAATTTTGGCACTAGCCCCCAGATGTTAGTAAGGAGGACTTTGCAGGGTTGATGGGGCTGATTTTGCTGTTTCCGATGGCTAGGCCAATGCCAGGTGGTCCGTCAGGTTTCATTCCTTTGAGACTTTTTAGCGGTTTGATACAACTGAGTGGCTTGCTCGGCCATTTCAGAGGGTATTTAAGAGTCAACCACATTGCTGTGGGTCTGGAGTCACATGTAAACCAGACCAGGTAAGGACAGCAGATTTCCTTCTCTAAAGGACAATTGACAATAGTTTCATGGTCATCATTAGACTTTTGATTCCAGATTTTTATTGAATTCAAATTTGACCATCTGCAGTCCACGGAGCATTACCTCAAGTCTCTGGATGTCAGACAATACAACTACATCACCTTATCTGAGAAGAGGAGGCATTGATTCAGGATGGCAGTGTTCTGAAACAATGGAGATGCAAGTGCTGCAGGAACTTTTGAATATTGAACTAAAAAAGCAAGATTTCAGTCAATAATGACACTCAAGAACCTGGGGATATTTCTGATTTTTCCTTTTCCCACCTATATGTCAGGTAGACCAATTTGGATGGTCCATCTTGTCACAAGGGTTGAATTTTAAATGTTGTTTACTATTGACAGTCTCCTCAAGAACCGGAATTCAAATAAATGACAAAAGGCAGGTCACTGGGAAGTTATTTATGTTTTTCCTTCCCCCAAACTACTAGATAAGCAAAGTTATTCCAAAGGGCACACTTCCCCCTGGTTTTCAGTAGAGTGAGAGTGATGCAACTTGGAGGTCGAGCGCACCTCCATGACAATGTGGAAAATGATGACTCAAGGGAGCACAGGAAAGAGGAGAAATGCTGTTGTTGTAAGAAATTCGATAGTTATGAGGGTAAACAGCCATTTTTGCAACCGCCGACATAAGTCTTACATGGTGTGTTGCCTTCTGGTTCCAGGGTAAAGGACATCACCTGGATGGGTGCAGAGCATTTTCCAAGGGGCAGGGGAACACACAGATGTAGTGGTTCACGGTGGAACCACCAAATGGCATGTTAGCCTTAATAACAAAGGGATTGGATTATAATAGTAAATAGTAGATAGTAAATAGTATAATAGTAGGGTTAGGGAGGCGATTGCGTAGTGGTATTATCGCTGTACTTTTAATCCGGAGACCCAGGGTAATGCTCAGGGGAACCGGGTTCGAATCTCACCGCAGCAGATAAAAATCTGGAATTAAAAGTCCAATGATGACCATGAAACCATCGTCGATTGTTGTAAAAACCCATCTGGTTCACTAGTGTCCTTTAGGGAAGGAAATCTGCCGCCCTTACCTGGTCTGGCCTACATGTGACTCACAGCAATGTGGTCGACTCTTAAATGCCCACTGAAATTGCCTAGCAAGCCACTCAGTTGTATCAAACCGCTACAAAGTCTCAAGAAAGGAATGAAACCGGACGGACCACCCTGCATCGATCTAGGCACTAGAAACAGCAATGGCAATCTCAGCCCTGTCGACCCTGCAAAGTCCTCCTTAACATCCGGGGGCTAGTGCCAAAATTGGGAGAGCTGTCTCACACACTACTCAAGCAACAGCCTGACATAGTAATACTCACAGAATCATATCTTACATATAATGTCCCAGACACTGCCATCACCATCCCTGTCTAAGCCTTGTCCTACCAGCAGGAGTGGTGGTACAGTGGTTTACAGTCAGGAGGGAGTTGCCCTGGGTGTCCTCAACATCAACTCCGGACCTCACGAAGTCTCATGGCATCGGGTCAAACATGGGCAAGGAAACCTCCAGCTGATTCCCACGTACCATCTTCCCTCAGCTGATGAATCAGTGCTCCTCCATGTTGAACACCACTTGGAGGAAGCATTGAGGGTGGCAAGGGCGCAGAATGTCCACCACCAAGAGTGGCTCAGTAGCACCGTTACTGACTGAGCTGGCCGAGTCCTAAAGGACATAGCTGCTAGACTGGATCTGCAGCAGGTGGTGAGAGGACCAACAAGAGGGAAGACATACTTGACCTCATCCTTACCAACCTGCCTGCCACAGATGCATCTGTCCATGATAGTATCAGTAGGAGTGACCACTGCACAGTGGTTGTGGAGACGACATCATGCCTTCAGTTTGAGGATACCCTCCATCGTGTTGTGTGGCACTACCACCGTGCTAAATGGGATAGATTTCGAATAGATCTAGCATCTCAAGGCTGGGCATCCATGAGACGCTGTGGGCCATCAGCAGCAGCAAAATTGTACTCGAACATAATCTGTAACCTCATGGCTGGCATATCCTCCACTCTACCATTACCATCAAGCCAGGGAATCAACCCTGATTCAGGAGGGCATGCCAGGAGCAGCACCAGGCAAACCTAAAACTGTGTCAACCTGGTGAAGCTATAACACAGGACTACTTGTGTGCCAAACAGCATAAGCAGCAAGCGATAGACAGAGCTAAGCGACCCCACAACCAACGGATCAGATCTAAGCTCTGCAGTCCTGCCACATCCAGTCATGAATGGTGGTGGACAATTAAGCAACTCACTGGAGGAGGAGGCTCCACAAATATCCCTATCCTCAGTGATGGGGAGCTCAACACAATGGTACAAAAGATAAGGCTGAAGTATTTGCTACAATCTTCAGCCAGAAATGCCGAGTGGATGATCCATCTTGGCCTCCTCTAGGGGTCCCCAGCATCACAGATGCCAGTCTTCAACCAAATTGATTCAGTCCACATGATATCAAAAAGCAGCTGAAGGCACTGGATACTGCAAAGGCTATGGCTTCTGACAATATTCCAGCAATAGTATTGAAGACTTGTGCTCCAGAATTTATAACACTAGCATCTACCCGGCTATGTGGAAAATTGCCTAGGTATGTCCTGTACACAAAAAGCAGGACAAATCCAACCCAGCCAATTACTGCCGCATCAGTACTCTCGATCATCAGTAAAGTAATGGAATGAATCATCAACAGTGCTATCAAGCAGCATTTGCTCAGCAATAACCTGCTCACTGATGCTCAGTTTGGGTTCTGCTAGGACCACTCAGCTCATGACCTCGTTTCTGTCTTGGTTCAAACTTGGACAAAAGAGCTGAACTCCAGAGGTGATGTGAGAGTGACTGCCTTTGACATCAAGGCAGCATTTAACCGAGTGAGGCATGAAGGAATCCTAGCAAAACTGGAGTCAACGGGAATCAGGGGGAAACTCCCCGCTGGTTGGAGTCATACCTAGCTCAAAGGAAAATGGTTGTGGTTGTTGGAGGTCAGTCATCTCAGCTCCAGGACATCACTGCAGAAGTTCCTCAGGGTAGTGTCCTCGGCCCAACCATCTTCAGCTGCTTCATCAATGACCTTCGTTCCATCATAAGGTCAGAAGTGGGGTTGTTCGCTGATGACTGTACAATGTTCAGCACCATTCGCGACGACTCAGATACTGAAGCAGTCCACGTCCAAATGCAGCAAGACCTGGACAATATCCAGGCTAGGGCTGACAAGTGGCAAGTAACATTCATACCACACAAGTGTCAGGCAATGATCACCTTCAACAAGAGAGAATCTAACCATCGCCCCTTGACGTTCAATGGCATCACCATCACTGAATCCCCCACAATCAACATCCTGGGGGTTACCATTGACCTGAAACTGAACTGGACTAGCCATTTATATACTGTGGCAACAAGAACAGATCAGAGGCTAGGAATCCTGCGGTGATTAACTCACCTTTTGACTCCCCAAAGCCTGTCCATCATCTACAAGGCACAAGTCATGAGTGTGATGGAATACTCCCCACTTGCCTGGATGAGTGCAGCTCCAATGACACTCAAGAAGCTTGACAGCGTCCAGCACACGTAGCCCGCTTGATTGGCACCACATCCACAAACATTCACTCCCTCCACCACTGATGCACAGTAGCAGCAGTGTGTACCATTTACAAGGTGCACTGCAGGAATTCACCACGGCTCCTTAGACAGCACCTTCCAAGCCCAGGACCACTACCATCTAGAAGGACAAGGACAGTAGATAGATGGGAACACCAGCACTTGAAGTTCCCCTCCAAGTCACTCACCGTCCTGACTTGGAAATATATTGTTGTTCCTTCATTGTCGCTGGGTCAAAACCCTGGAACTTCTGTCCTAATAGCACTGTGGGTGTACCTACACCACATGGACTGCAACGGTTCAAGAAGGCAGCTCACCACCACCTTCTCAAGGACAACTACAGATGGGCAATAAATGTTGGCCCAGCCAGTGAAGCCCACATCATGTGAGTGAATAAAAAAAAGCAAAGACATCTTGCTGATATTGTGTAGGGCCTCGGTGAGACCACATCTGGAGTACTGTGACAGTTTTGGTCTCTTTACATAAGGAAGGACATACTTACCTTGGAGGAAGTGCAACTAATGTTCCCCAGACTGATTCCTGAGATGAGATTGTCCTATGAGGAGAAATTGAGTGGACTGGACCTATATTCCCCAGAATTTAGAAGATTCAAGTTTTTTTAAATGAAACGTAAAATTCTTAAAGGACTTGCTAAATTAGATGCTGGGAGGTTGTTTCCCCTGTCTAGATCTTATTTTTTTATTATTTCTTATTTCATGGGATGTGGGCATTAGTGACAAGGCCAGGATTTGTTGCCCATCTTTAAGGCCCCTTAAACTGAGTGGTTTGCTAGGCCATTTCAGAGGGCTGTTAAGAGTCAGCCATATTGTTGTGGCGCTGGAGTCACATGTCGGCCAGCCCAAGTAAGGATAGAAAATTTCCTTCCCTAAAAGACATTAGTGAACCAGATGGGTTGTTATGACAATCAGCGGTAGTTTCATGGTCACCATCACTGCTAGCTTTCAATTCTCTTTTTTATTAATTGGATCCAAATTCCACCAGCTGCCATCAAAGTCTTAGAATAAGGGGTGGGCCATTTAGGACTGAGTTGAGGAGAAATTTCTTCAATGAGTCGTAGGTCTTAGAATTTTTACCCCAGAGAGCTGTGGATACTCAGTTACTGAGTATATTCAAGATAGAGATCAATAAATTTCTGAATAGTAAAGGAATCACGAGAAATGGGGATAGTGCTGGAAGCTGTACCTGTGGCAGGAGCTCAGCCATGATGATATTGAATGATGTCGGAGGCTCAAAGGGCCAAATGGCCAATCATGCTCCTGTCTCTTATATTCTTATGTTTAGTGCTGCACTGGGAGTGTCAGGCTATATTCTGTGCTCAAGTCTCTGAAGTTGGACTTGGCACTCACAAGCTTCTGACTCAGGTGAGAACCCTACCACTAATCTAAGGCTGACATCATTGTGATGTGGAAACTAAAGCTGCTGTTTGTGATAGGTGTACTGTGCTAAGCGTGTGTTGGGAAAGGCACTTAATGTGGACAGTACAATCCATTTCCAGGATAATACATCACATTAATAAACTTCTATTGAGAGCTTGCCTGCTGCAGTGTTAAGAGAATGGATGGTGTTTGCAGTCACTCAAGCAGTCAGGTTGCACTAGTTAGGTACAACCCATGTCTGCAAGCCATGTGCAACACCTTTTGTTGTAACATCAGAAAATCTTTACATTCAAGTTTGTATGACGGCTCTGAGAATTTAGAAGCTCCACGCATTCTCAATCTTTGCCATTTCTTGGGCTTGGTCAGAAAATTTGTGGTGCAGAAGGTTCCTTGTTCAGTGCCATATCGAGCAGAAGGTCTTCTGTCCTGAACTATGCAAACTGGGGCGGTAGTAGAACAAAGGCAATGTTCAGTTTCCAGTGACTGCCATAAATCCATGTTTGCTGTTTCACACGTTTGGCTGTAGTGAAACCATTTGTGTTGGAATTTATACTTATTTGAATTCAGAAAGATCTCCAGAATATGATGAGCAATTCTTACCCAGTGGATTGGGTGCTGTCAGCATTTGAGTGTGATAAACTGTTAGCCCAAGGCACACTTTGTGTTCCTAACAGAAGAGGACATGGAATCAGGTGCTGATTTCCTCTGTCTTTTCAGATGAACTGGTCAATGGGATTACTATGAAATCTAGGTATAGTGGGATCTGGCCATTACATATTGGTCTATGCCAGGATAACACTTCCCTTTGGCCATGCAGTGCTTGAGTGGGACGGAACTGACCAAACACGAGGGGCCACATTTGAATTTTTTTCCTCTCTCAAGGGCCAATGAGCAAATTTCGGAAAGTAAGGTTTGACACATCATTAAACAAGAGTTTCAAAAATAATTGAGGTATGAAGAAAATAAACATCTTGCTGAGCAAAGAAAAACAATATCATAGCAATAAATTGATAATTTAAAAAATGAATAATTAATAAAGATGGCCATTAGAGTGTGAGAGGGTGTGTGTGTCTGGCTCACTCCCGGTCTCGGGGGTACTCACTCACTCGCTCTCACCCACATCCACTGTGAGAGTGGGTGTAAGTATGTTTTGGTGTCTGGAGGTGAGGCTGAGTGAGAACCCTGAGACTGGGAGTGAGCCAGACACATACACATGTGCACTCTCTCTCCCTTTCACACACATCTGCACACGCACTCACTCACACACTATCTCACATACACTCACTTACCCGCTCACACGCACACTCACTCATGCAAGCTCACATGCACACTCACTCAACACAAGCTCACATGCACACTCACTCACACAAGCTCACATGCATACTCACTCACTCACGCCCGCTGAGCCTAGGTGGTTCGGTGACTAAAACGCTGAGGTGAGGTTTGGGAAGGCTGTAGACTCTTTCCCCCCACCCTGTCTAACACTCTAGCTGTCTTGTTGTTGCTGCCACTGTCATTCCAACTTTATGACTCTCTCACCCCGCTCCACTCCACCAACCCTCTTTCTCACCATCACCCCCCAGCAATGTGTTTCCCTAACGCCTCTCTCTCTCCCCTCCCCCCCCCCCCCCCCCCCCCCCCCCAACCCGGTCAAATCCCCCAGCAGCCATCCCCCTTGCCCGGCAACAAGTCTCCATCACCCCCCCCACAAACACCACCACTTGGCAACCAATCTCCAACCCACCCCTCTCCCCCCGGCCAAACTGTCACTGACTCCTGTTCCATGAGCCTCAATTTTGTAAACCAGCATTTTATGTGGTACTTTGTCAAAGACTTTCCCAAAATCCATGTTGACAAGACCCATTGCTTTCCCTTCATCAATTTGCTCTGTTACTTCGTCAAAAAATTCAATTAGATTAGTTATGCACGATCTGCCTTTTACAAATCCATGCTGACTCTCCTTAATTAACTGAAACCTCTCCAAATGCCTGTAGATTATTTTCCTGATTATTGTTTCTAAAACCTTACCCACCATTGATTGTAAACTGACCAGCATGTTGTTACTAGGATTGTCCTATACCCTTTCTTACATCCTCTCCAATCCTCTGCCATCTCCCCTGTATCTAGGGAAGATATGGCAAGCCTTTTACCTAATCTGTACGAAGATGAAAATCGCCCACAATTTTTGCAGTACCATTCTTACAAGTCCCCACTATCTCTTGATTTATATTCTGTCCTAAAGTGTAACTATTGTTAGGGGCCTATAACCTATCCTGATCAGTGATCTCTTTGCCTTTCTATTTCTTATCTCCACCCAAACTGATTCTACATCTTGATCTTCTGGACAAAGATCATTTCTCCTTCCTGTACTGATCTCATCCTTTATTAACAGAGCTACTGCAGCTCCTTTTACTTTCACACTCCTGGCTGGTTTCCCACATTCTACCCTTTGTAAATTTGAGGTCATCCAAACTCTGCTGCCTGTGTCTTAACTGACATCAAGTCCCGTTCCCCATCATCCCTGTGCTTGCTGACCTACATTGCTTGACTGGGAGCCAATGTCTTGATTTTAAAATTCTTATCCTTGTTTTCAAATCCCGCCATGGCTTCGTCCCTTCCTTTCTCTGTAATCTCCTCTAGTCCCTCCAAGATATCTGTCATCCTCTAATTCTAGGCTCTTGTGCATCCCCAATTTTAATCTCTACCATTGGTGGCTGTGCCTTTGGTTGTTTAGGCCCCAAGCTCTGAAATGAGCTCCAAAACTGGTACGTGAATCAGGAAAAGTTAGTATGCAAGTACAGCAAGTGATTAGGAAGGCAAATTAAATGTTGTTTATTGCAAGGGGAATGAAAATAGAAGTAGGCATGTTTTGCTACAGTTGTACAGAGCGTTGGTGAGACCACATCTAGAGTACTGTGTGCAATTTTGGTCTCCTTATTTAAGAAATGGTATAAATGCATTGGAAACAGTTCAGAGAACTTGACTGATATCTGGGATTTGGGTGGTGGTGAGGGTTATCTTATGAGGAAAGGTTGGGCCTGTAACCATTGGAGTTTAGAAAAATGAAAGGTGATCTTATTGAAACATTTAAAATTCTGAGGAGACTTGACAGGGTGGATGCTGAGAGGAGTTTCACCTTGTGGGAGAGACCAGAACTAAGGGTCACCATTTAAAAATAAGGAATCTCCCATTTAAGATGGAGATTAGAAGAAATTTTTTCTCTGAGGGTCGTGAATCTTTGGAACTCTCTTCCCCAGAGACTGGTGGAGGCGGGTTACTGAACATTTTTAAAGCAGAGGTAGATAGATTCTTGACTAACCAGGGAGTCAAAAGTTATCGGAGTAGACGAAATGTGGAATAAAGGCCACAATCCAATCAATTATTTGATACGGGGCAGGCTCAGTTGGAGCGGGGGGGCGCTGATTTGTATGCTTGTAGGCCTGGACTAATGTTCTGGAGGCATGAGTTCAAAGCCCGTCACAGCAGCTGGGGGGAATTTGATTCAATTAATTAATAAATCTGGAATAGAATGCTAGTCTCTTTAATAATAATCATGAACCTATCTGGTTCACTAATGTCATTCATGAGAGGAAATCTGTTGTCATTACCTGGTTAGGCCTATATGTGATCTCAAATCCACAGCATCTGCCTGGCTTATATGTGACTCCAGACCCACAGCAGTATGGTTTACTCTCAACTGCCCTTTGAAATGACCTAGCAAGCCACTCAGTTCAAAGGCAGTTAGAGATGGACAACAAATGCTAGCCTTGCCAGAGATACTTATATCCCATGAACGAATTTTAAAAAGTGTTTTGAGGTTTTTAAAGGAAAGAACTGAAACTGAGATGGTGGAGCGTAAATGTTTAGGGAGATGGTTTCAGAGAGGAGGATTTAGATTGCTGAATCTGATCTGCCCTCTAGAGAGGAGCAGTGGTAGTGAGGAATACATGCAGTAGGGCAGGTATGTGGCTGAACTGAATAGCTGAAGGATGGAGCCGGGGTAGGGGTGGTGAAATGATGCGATAATGATGGTCAACGATGGGATAGGGTATTTGAAATCCAGCCCTGACTAAACGAGGCACCACTGTGTGGCTCAGCCTGAGCAAGTAATGGAAAATGAGGATGGCTTCAGGAGAAAGGGGAAGGTTACAAAGTTTTTGCCAGGAGACTCATTATGGCCTGACTTTACTGTGTCTCATACACTTCTGTGGTTAAGAGTGCAATGATTCTCAGGGCATATTTTTAACAATTAGAGCCCATCTTATTTATTCTTGACAAAACAACTTGGTTGCATGGGTTGTGTTCAACTGACTGACTATATTTGCAGATGGTGGGTGTGTCGGACGATGTCCATGAATATGCAGTGGCGTTGAAGGACACCGAAGACAAAATTGCAAGATGTCCTACAAAGGTAAGGGAATAGGCTGTTTGGTGAGGTCAAGTGAGCCCGTGACAAAGGCACAGGGAGCTTTTGGTGGGTGATACAAATAAGTGCTTAATTTGCTGCCCTGACTCTGGATGCAGATCCATGGACACTGGTTTGTCTTGATTCTTGCTTGAGGGGTCATTATTCAGATCTGTGTCTTGATGGTAGACCTTTGTAGACTATTGACTGTGGGAGGTATTCTGAGCCAACGGGTTTATGTCAATGTTTATGCTCCACATGAACCTCCAATCCCTCTTCATTTAAGCCCATCAACATATGCGTCTATTACTTTGTGTCTCAGGGCTAATTTACCTGCCTCTTCCATGCCTTTGTACTATTAACCTCAACTACTCCTTGTGGTAGTCATTCTAATCATTTCCTGAGTAAACTTTTCTCATGCAGTATAAGTTATTGTTCCCTTTGAGATTTGGTATTCTTGTGAACTGTCCTGATGAATGCAAGATGAAAAGCTACGACAGCATGTCTCTTTTTTTAACAATACATTCTATGATTCTAAAGTTTAGTGCCCAGAATTAGGCACACTGCTCCAGCTGAGAAATAACCAGTGTTTTATAAAGGCTTAGCATATTTTTTTTCCTTTTGCACTCGATGCTTCTCTTTATAAATCCAGGAATCCTATATGCTTTCTTCACAAATTTATCAACTATATCCTGTCTGTAACCCCAGTTAGATCGTGACTGGGGTACCTCCTTCACCCAGAGCAAAGGGCTGCTAGTGGTTTATGATCACCCAAGAATCTCCAGCTTCAAGTTGTGTTTTTTATCCTTTCAGAGGAAGGATATTCTGGATGAATTGACAAAGAGTCAGAAAGTCTTCTCTGCGAAGCTGAATCACCTGAGTCGCCGGCTAGCGTGGATCAATGCCACCATTTACTCCAAGGTAAAGTGGACCATGGTGATGGGAATGTTGATGTGAAGAGCCTAACCTCTTTCACTAGGAAATGTTAGGAACTAGAGATAGTTTAATAAGTTATATTTATATTTGTGTGAATTAAGAATGAGTTTTAGCTCTAAGTTAAAGTTTAATTTTAATTTCTGCATTTGTGTGTTTAGAAAGTGGAGAAATTGAATTTTAGTATCACTTTAAAAGATGCCTGCATTTTAATGAGTTTTTACGATCCTTGAAGGGAAGTTAAAACAAACACAATATAGGAAAAACTGTGCTGTTGCCTAGCAACAGGGGTCCAGAGAGAGGGACCCACAGAGAAAGTACGACGGCATTTGTTTAGCTCAATTGGAAGCAGCTGCCAGGAGAAGCTGGACGCAGAAGAGAGAACTGCGGGACCCAGGTCTAAAAACTAAAGAAGAAAGTCCCCAAAACCAGGGAGTGCAACAGGAAAGGTACCAAGAGGACAGCTAAGTCAAAGGACAAGGACAGGAATCTGGAAAAGGCCCTATTAAGTGAAGTTAAGAGTGAGGAGCAGGGGAAGGCACCAAGCTTAAAGGGAGAAAGTTGCAGGATGCAGACTTAAAGCAAAATAGGCTTGTGAGAAGCCAGAAGATCTGAGGAGACGGTCAAGGTTGATGACTCTTTACTATGAGCATTTGAAGGAATGGTGTTCTGTTGGCACAGCTGAGCATTTGAGAGAGAGTGCGTGGAAGGCAAATCTTGAATGCATGTGGCGATCCAGGGAGGAGGAACATCAGAAGGAGAATTCAAAATCTTGGAGTTGGACCCTTGTGGAAGGCGTCCAAAAGAAAGCGTTGTTTGGGAAAAGATTCCAAAGCGAGTTCTTTGAGAGTGGCGGTGGGAAAACTGCATGTGAAAGATGGAGTTCAGTGAGACCAGTTGGCTCACGGTGTGACAAGCGTCTGGGGGGAGTTGATGAGGGATCCATAGCATCTGTCACTTGGTTGCAGAGTGTGGTGTGCCTGACCGCAGGTTTCCTATTGGCTTACATGGATGGTGTACTTACGGTGAACTTTTGTAACTTGTGTTGTCCTTACAAATCTGTATGTATCTGTTAAGGTATAGTTGTGGGTGAAGGAGTATTGTAATTTCGTTTATTTTTTCTTGTTTGATAAATGTTTTATTCTTTTGCTAAAAGTTCATCAGCGGACTAGCCACCCTCCATGTTTCTGAAAAATAAAAGTTAGGATCTATCAAGCTGGGTTCCACCCTGTGACCTGGCTTGTCCAGTAGTAACATCAGCTGGGATCATAACAGAAGCGTGGAGTTTGGAAATCTAGTCTCTGGTCGGTCAGGGTGAAGTCATCTATGTGGTGTAGGCAACGTTGGTTTTCAGAAAACATTGCCCAGCTGTGTATAATTTCTACCGAAATATTGCTGAGTGGGGAGTGGAATCCCATTTGCACACTTGAGATCTTTCTCAGCAGCACAGGATCAACATTGTAATGTGGTCAAACAATGATTCCAGTCCATCGATCATTTCAGTTTAATAGCTTGGGGAAGAACCTTGGTCTTGTGTATAAGTTAAGGAAGGGTAGGGCTAGTTTAAAAGACTTGGTGGTTCTACTTTTCCCAGAGGCTAGCTGCCTTTGCTCCTGATAGAGTCAAAGTTGTTCTTGTTTCAGGAGAAGATGCTGGACATCTATTGGCTGCTGCAGGTGTGCATACGAGTAATCGAACACAGTGACCGGACAAAGACGCTGTTTGCTTTCATGCCAGAGTTCTACATGAATGTTGCCATGAACAGCTACAGTGCTCTGAAGAATTACTTCAGTCCAGTCAACAGCATGGATGAATTGCCTGGTAAGTGCAGGGCATGTGGGTGGGTGATCACTGAGCCTTGTGCTGGGACTTGGAAAGAATTTTTTGCTCCTGGGTGATTTTCCTGCTGTTTAATTACACTTCTGTGGGAGGTTAAATCTTTTGTAGAAGTTCAGTTAGTGTAAGTTATATGTGCTCCAATGTTAGTGGCTATATGTTTAGCTGCCTGGATGTTGAGTTCTAGAGTTCCTTCTCTCTAACTCTCTACCTCTCTCTCCCACTTTAAGATGCTTTTTAAAGCCAACCTCTTTGACCAAGCTTTTGGTCAACTGTCCTAATATCTCCTTATGTGACTTGGTGTCAAATTTTGTTTGATATTGCTCCTGTGAAATGCCTTGGAACCTTTTACTACAATTAAATGAACTGCAAAAATCAAGTTGTGTTGGAAGGAACAAGTTCAATATGCTAAGTGCCCTTTTCTGTGGCATAGCTTTGAGAACGTTTTTAAGTGTCAGTTTTGCCTCGCTTGGGTAACACACCTTCCCTTGTGCGCGCGCGCCCCTCCCCCCCATTCTAAACAAACACCCTAGCTTCAATCAGAATAACAAGTAGGGTTGGTTCAAATGAATCAAAATATTATGGAGAGTCGCAATCTGAGCAGTCACTTGTGCCCTAGCTCAGTGTTTGTTGGAGTTATACGTAATTGCTAAAATTCACAATCTGATTAAGATATGAAAATGCATGAGGAAATAACATTGTTACTGTATGTCGAGGACAGTTGTGAATGGTTTCAGAGGCTGATAGCATTAAATAGTTATTGATCATTTTATAACAAGCTTTATTATTCTCCTGTGCAGGATCTAAAATCATATTTGGAATATGACATCTGTGATTACAGCACAGGAGGCTGCCATTTGGCCCATCATGTCTGTGGTGATTCTCTGCAAGGGATATTCAGCTAGTTCTACTCTCCTGACCTCTTTCTGTAGCTTTGCAATTTTTTTCTCTTCAGCTGCTTATCCAACTCCCTTTCGAAAGGCACGATTGAACCTGCCTCCAGCACACACTCAGGCAGTGCATTCCGGATCCTAACTACATACTGTATTAAAAAGGTTTTTCCTCATATCTCTATTAGTTCTTGTCAGTGTCCTCTGGTTCTCGATCTTTCTGCCAGTGGGAACAGTTTCTCCCTATCTACTTTGTCTAGACCCCTCATGATTTTGAATACCTCTAGCAAATTTCTTCTTGGCCTTCTCTAAGGAGAACAGTCCCAGCTTCTCCAATCTATCCATGGAACTGGAGTCCCTCATTCCTGGAACCATTCTTGGAACCAACCTTCCTAAAGCCTTCACGTCCTTTTTAAAGTGCAGTGCTCATAATTGGACACAGTGCTCCAGTTTAGGCCAAATCAGTGTTTTATAAATGTTCATCATAACCACCTTGTTTTTGTACTCTATGCCTCTGTTTATAAATTCGAGGATCCCAAATACATTTTTAACTGCTTTTACTAAACCTGCCCTGTCACCTTCAACAATTTGTGCACATACACCCCCAGGTCTTTCTATTCCTGCACCGGCTTTCGAATTGTAGCCTTTATTTTACATTGCATTCCATGTTCTTCCTACCAAAATGTATCACTTAACACTTCTCTGCTCTACATTTATCCTGCCATGTGTTCACCCATTTAAAGTCTATGAAAATATCCTCTTCAAAGTTCACAATACTTCCAAGTTTTGTGTCATCTGCAGATTTTGAAATTGTGCCTCATACATCCAAATCTAAGTCGCTAATATAGATCAAGAAAAGCAGTGGCCCAGGTACCAATCCCATGGAAACCCAGTCTATAACTTCCTCCAATCCAAAAAAAACCATTGTTCGGCAAAACTCTGTTTCCTGTCACTCAGTCGACTTTGTATCTGTGCTGCTAGTGCCCCTCTTATTCCATGTGCTTCAACTTTGCTGGCAAGCCTATTAGGTAACACTTTATCAAATGCCTTTTGGAAGTCCACGTACACCACATCAGTCTACTCTTAATCGTCGGCAAAGTATGGAAGGTGTCATTGACAGTGGCTCTTAATGAGTAACAACCTGTTCACCAGCACTCAGTTTGGGTTCTGGCAGGGCCATTCAGTCCCAGACCTCATTACAGCCTTGGTCCAAATATAGACAAAAGAGCTGAATTTCAGAGGTGAGATGGGAGTGGTTGTCCTTGACATCATATCAGCATTTAATCAAGTATGGCATGAAGAAGCCCTAATAAATTGAATCAGTGGGAATTGGGCAGAAAGCTACCAAATGGTTGGAGTCATACGAATCACAAAGGAAGATGGTTGTGGTTGTTGGAAGCCAATCACCTCAGTCCCAGGACATTGCTGCAGGAGTTTGTCAGGGCACTGTCCTAGGCCCAATCATCTTTACCTGCTTTATCAATGACCATCTCTCCAGCATGAGGTTAGTAATGGGGATGTTTGCTGATGACCGGATAGTGTTCAGTATCATTTGCAATTCCTCAGATACTGAAGCAGTCCGTGCCCACAAGCAGCAAAACTTAGACAACATTCAGGCTTAGGCTGATAAATGGCAAGTAACATTGTGCCGCACAAGTGCCACGCAATGACCATCTCCAACAAGAGAGAATATAACCATCGGCCCTTGACATTCAAAAGCATTACCATTGTTAAATTCCCCATCTTCAACATACTGGAGGTTACTGTTGACCAATAACTGAACTCGACCAGCCATATAAATCCTGTGGTGACAGGAGCAAATCACAGGCTGGCAATTCTGCAGTAAGTAACCCACCATCTGACTCCTCAAAGCCCGCCCATCATGTACAAGGCACAAGTCAGAAATATGATGGAATATTCTCCGTTTGCCTGGATGAACGCAGCTCCACAACATTCAAGAAACTCGACACCATCCAGGTCAAAGCAGTCCGCTTGATTGGTACCCCATCCACCACCTTAAATTTTCAATCAGTGGCAACAGTGTGCACCATATCTACAAGATGCACTGCAGCAACTCAGCAAGGCTCCTTTGCAGCATTTTCCAAACCCACAACCTGTACCACTGAGAAAAATGAGGGCAGCAATACATGTGAACACCTCCAAGTTCCTCTTGAAGTCACACACCATCCTGACTTGAAACTATATTGAAGTTTCTTTGCTGTCACTGGGCCAAAATACTAGAAATTCCTCCCTAAAATGTGGGTGTTCCTACACTGCGTGGATTGCAACGGGTCAAGAAGGAGGCTCAACAATCCCTTCTCTAGGGCAATTAGGGATGGACAATAAATGCTGGCTTTGTCAGCAAAGTTCACATCCCATGAATGTATAAAAAAATGCATTATCCCCATCAATCCTACTAGTTACTTCATCAAAAAACTCAATCAAGTTAGTTAAACACGGTTTACCCTTAATATATCTATTCCTGCTTTCCTTAATTCATCCATAATTGCCCAAATGACTGTAAATGTTGTCCTGGAATGTAATTTCTAAAAGTTTTCCCATCAGCAAGTTTAAATTGACCGTCCTTTCGTTACTGGGTTTATCCTTATTCCATTTTTTGAATAAGGGGGTAACGTTTGCAATTCTCCAAAACTCTGGCACCACCCCTATATCTAAGCAGAATTGGAAGATTATGGCCAGTGCAATTTCCTTCCTTAATTCCCTCAGCATCCTTAGAGATATCCCATCAATGATGACGTATCAAGTTTAAGTACAGCCAGTCTTTCTAATGCCTGCTCTTTATCAATTTTTAGCCCAGCCAGTATCTTTGAGTCTGAATTTGGCAGCAGCATCTTCCTTTGTAAAGCCAGATGCAGCATGCTCATTTAGTACCTCAGCTATGCAGTCCGCCTCCATAAACCCCTTTTTTTGGTCCCTAATCAGCCCCTCTTACTATTCTTTTACTATTTATATGCCTGTTGAAGACTTTTATATTTTTTATGTTGGCTGCCAGTCTTTTCTCATGCTCTTATGTTTTGCCCCTCGTTTTTCTTTACAACATCCCTCTGAACTTTGTATAAATTAGCCTGATTCTCACTTGTATTATCAAATTGTCATCTGTGATACTCAATCCTTTTTCTGCTTCATCTTACTCTCTGTCTGTCTCGGCATCCAAGGCTTTGCTTGGCTTACCTTTCTCCCTTGTGGGAATGTACCTCGATTGTAGCTCAATGATCTCTTTAAAGACAGGCCATTGTTCCATTACAGTTCTGCCTGGCAACCTTTGATTCCATTTTACCTGGGCTAGATCCATTCACATGTCACTGAAATCGGATCTCCTATTAGGTATTTTTACTCTAGATTGCTCCTTGCTCTTTTCCATAACTAACGCAAACCTTATGATATAGTGATAACGATTCCCGAAATGTTCCCCTGCTTACATTTGGTCCACTTGACCCACCTCATTCCCCAGAACCAGATTTAGCAATGCCTCCTTCCTCTTTGGACAATGGAAACATACTGATCAAGAAAATTCTGCTGAAGAGACCTTAGAAACTCTTCCCCCTCTCTGCACTTTGCAATATTACTATCCTAGTTTATATTAGGACAGTTAATCCCCCCATTATCACGATATAGTCTTACACCTCTCTGACATTCCCCTCCTGTTGCTCCTCTATATCTTTCCTACCAGTTGGTGGTCTATAGAACATACCAAATGGCATGCATAATGACACCTCTTTTTTAATCACACCTCTGTTTCTAGCCATATATTCTGTCCTTGACCCCTCCAGGAAATCTTCTCTCTCTAGCACTGTAATATCCTCCTTAACAAATACTTCCATCGTCCTCCTTTTTTACCTTTCCTCTCTTTTCCTAACACCTTGTACCCAGGAATATTTAGTACTGGGTCCTGCCCTCTTTTGAGCCAAGTCCTCATTGTCACAACATCGTATTCCTATGTGGCTATCTGTGCCTGCAGATTACTAACCATTACAGTGCTTTATGCGTTTACATATATGCATTTTAAACTTAATTTAGATCTATTCCATTCCCTCTTAGTCTGACTGCACCTAGTACCTTACTATTTCTTACTCTAGTGTTACCTGTTTCTTCCAATCCTTTGTGCAACTTGTTTCTCCTTTCTAATGCTTAATCCTGGTTCCTATCCCCCTGAAACAGCACTAGCAAACTGCCCCACGATGACATTGGTCCCAACTCTGTTGAGGTGCAAAACATCCCAATAAGTCGCACCTCCCCAGAATTGATCCAAATGTCTCAGGAATCTATAGCGCCCTCTCCTGAATCATCTGTCCAACCAGGCATTTATCTGCTCTATCCTCCTATTTTTATATTAACTAGTAAGTGACACCGGGAGTAATCTGGAGATTGCAACCTTTAATGTCCAGCTTGCTGGTTGCCTAAAATCTGCCTGCAGGGCGTCATCTCTCTTTACCCATGTTATTGGTACCGATATGAACCACAGCCTCTGGCTGTTGCCCCTCCTCCCTCAGAGTGCTCTATAGCTACTCAGTGACACCCTTGACCCTGGTACCAAAGAGGTGACCTACCATCCTGGGATCATTTCTGGCTGCAGAAATGCCTATTTGTTTCACTAAACATAGAATCCCTAATCACTAGCACTTTCCCAATCTTCCTCCTGTCCCCATGTGCAGTTGAGCCATCCATGTTGCTATGGACTTGCCTCAGGCTGCACTCTCCAGAGAAATCATCATTCTCACCAGTATTCAGAGTTCTATACTGGCTAGAGACTGAGATGTATTTGGGGGAACCCTGCACTATCTGCCTGGTCATCCTTGATTGCCTGGTGGTCACCCATTCCCTTTCTTCCTGCACATCCTTAAGCTTTGGGTGATCACATCCAAGTGTGTGCTATCCACGTAGCTCTCAACCTCATGAATGCACCACAGTGACACCAGCTGCTGCTGAAGCTCCAGAACCAGGAGCTTAAGCTCCTTGAGCTGGATGACAATTCCTGAACCTGTGGTTGTCCAGAACATGTGCAGTGGTCTGGAGTTTCCATGTGGCATAGGATGTTCGCTCCATGGGACTGAGGCTTGCTGTCAATTTTCTGTTTGTTTCTGTTCAGTGTAGTTTAATAAATTGAAGACTTATTAAAGACTTGTATAAAAAAAAGCTTACCAGCTACTCAGTAGTCAACAGCCTCCATTGTGCTGATGACAGCTGCTTTTTCCGCACTCCCGCCCAATTCTTATGCTGTCTTTGGTCTACTGCTCTGCCCCTAATCTGTTCAAGGTCTGTGCTGCTTACCTCCAGACTCCACAAAACAACCAATCAGCTATCGGCTGTCCTGTGAAGTTGCTGCTTGATTTTTTTCCCCTGTTGATTTGTTCTCTGTGCTCTCTCTCTATCTCTACCACTGCTTTTTTCCTCGCTGAGCTCTCGGCCTCCAGCTGTCCTGTGTTTCGTCTATCTCTGTATCTCTGCTGCTTCTTTTATTGCTGCGCTGTTCTTTCAGTGCTCTATTTCTCCACTGCTCCTTTTATCCTTGCTCTGCTCTTGGGCTTCCCATGTTCTCACAGCGCCCCCTTAACGCACTCACTCTGCAATTCCTGTTCCCCCGCCGTGCTCTCGGACATCCCGCTGTTCAAGCAGTGCTCTCAGGCTTCCTGTCGTTCTTGCTGTATTTCCCTCCTTTGCTCGCTCTCTCTCCCCCTTTCTCTCTCACTCCCTCTCCCTCTCAGCCCATCCCCCGTCCCCACTCTCTCTCTCCCGAAACTCC